>NC_072736.1:29970891-30320891 GCF_026930045.1 Uloborus diversus
CCAGAGGATATTTGGGTCCGGTAACGGACGCTTCACAAAAATCCGATCAACCAAAACGGACCTTTCACAAAATCCCGATCATACAAAACGGACCTTTCACAAAATCCCGATCAAATAAAACGGACCCTTCACAAAATTCTAATAAACAAGATCGGATCTTTCACAAATTGTTTATTGAAAGAGCAAATCTGAAAGCAAAATAACGCATATTTCTGTATTTCTGTGTATAAACCGATAATTTTTGGAACCTTTTTTGAAGTCAAATTAGAGGGATCAGCTTATACAAAATCGGCTAATTTTGAAAAAAAAAAAAAAAAATCGGCACTCTTGCGATGCTCCTGAATTGCTACTGCCAAATAAATATAATGGTTGTTTGTTTTATCACAGCTAATTAGCAGCGGTGTTATTGTAAACTTTTCTGAAAAGGCATTGGTAAGCACTTTTCTCCCTGCTCATGATTTAATAAACAATAATAATATTTATCTGCAAAATGAACTTAGAACTGCAAAAGGATAATAAGGGTGGGGAAAAAATATGATCGCTTCAGATAGGGTTACCAACTTCAAAATTATCTATACTTAGCGTCTGGCGTTGAACCTTTATAATGACTTGAAAGAAAATATTCTCATCATTTTACTAGCTTGTCAATATTTGCGTTTTTTCGGTGCAGTGCGATGTTTAATTGTTATTTTGGGAGAAAATTATATGGGTTTTGATTTTTGGATGCTAACAAGGATGATTAACTTTAAATAAACTCTTTTAATTACCGTTTTTTTTCCCCTTAGATGTCTACATTTTGAAAAATGCAATCTTTTAACATCCGATATGAGAGTCATATTTTGTTCTTCTTTCGAGCTAACCTCGCTTTATTAGGATGCAAATAAATGAAAAGTCTCTTTGTTTCTGTTAGAACTCTCAGTTCAAGTTTTTAAAGCAAAATTCCATTTTCTGTTATGAGTCAAAAATTAAAATGCTGAATAGATGGTTTATTTTATTTTATTTATTTATTTTTTTTGCTTCAACTGTGTCCACAGATGTTAATGAAATGTTTATCATAGGACTTTAAAATGCAATTTTAAAATAATTTTATCAAAAATATTTCTTTTACAAGTCATTTTTATACTTTTGATGCCTTCACTTTGAGAATTGCGATCTCTTTGCATCCGCTATCGGAATCCGATTTTTCGAATTTTTGATGTTTATTACGCTTTGTTAAGAGGTAAACAATTAAAACAACTTTTTATTTTTGTTTAAAATCACGGAATTTATACGTTTTAAACGAAATTCTGTGCTTTTTAAGAGTGTCTTGGGTCACAAAGTTAAATGCTGAACCCTATTCTGAATTTTATTTATTTATTTATTTGTTACAATTATTTTAAATACTGGACAGAAATATTTGTAGTATAATTTAACAAAATGTAGAATGGTAGATAAATATTGATACTTGAGAGAGCGATGCTCCCCCCCCCCCCCCCCCCCGCCGCCAAATATCAGAAAAACACCCCAGAATGATATTCTCGACATAGAAGAGGGAAACACTCAACTTTAAGTTTAATTGATGCAGTTTGTGCCATCTGTAAATTATAAAATTTTGTTTTAACAATTTTTTTTTTTTTTGCGAAATTAATTATTTTTCACAAAATTTATTCATTTTTCACAAAATTATTTAATTTTTCACAAAAAACGGACCCTGTGAAAAATCCTGGACAGACCCCTGGGTACTAAGTGTAAAGAGTTCGAAATTTGTCTTTTCCAAGTTTACTTTGAACTCATTGTCCAGGGTCCAGGTTGTCAGAGCCTCTAAAGCCAAATTTAGTGTTTTCTCCAACATAGAGATGTCAGAGCCAGTGAACCAGATAACAAGATCATCAGCATACAACAGCGACTCAGTTTCTGGAACACTATTTTTAACAAAACTCAAAAGGTCATTTACCATGATGTTAAAAAGGACAGGACTCAAAACTGAGCCCCTGAGGGAGGCCCTGCCTGGTTTGACCAAAACCAGAATGAGAGTTACCGTATTTTACATTTAAGAGTCTCTGTGAAAGAAAGTCCTTAATCCATTTAAAAAGATTTCCATGCACTTTCATATAAAGCAGCTTCTTAAGTAGCCTTTTAATCCAAATACGGTCGAACGCCGATTTAAAATCGACCAAGACAGCAAGAGTACTTTGTTTCCTCTGAAAACCATCCTTTATATGTTGCGTAAGTCGAACAATTTGTTCAGTCGTATTATATCCTCATCTGAAACCAGCCTGTCTCTCAGAGATATGGCCATTGTGGTCCAAAAAGTACTGAAGTCGATCAACGATCATTCTTTCGGTTAATTTACTAAGGATGCAGGTCAAGGAAATGGGCCTAAAATTCTGTATGTCAGTCGGGTCTTTTCTAGGTTTTAAGATAGGCATAACATCAGCCTTTCTCCAGAGGCTTGGGAAAGTGCCGCCCCATGTTTTATTTATAAAATTTAAAAGTGTTTGTTTAGCTTTAAGGCCAAGCTCCAAGACAAATTCAGGGAGGATACCATCAGGACCAGCACTTTTTCCTCTTGTCATGCAATTTAGTCCTCTTTTAAATTCCAAAAAAGTAAAAGGCGAAGAGAAAAGGCTATTCCATGCTTGATCATCACCAGAGGGGATAATTTCTCCCCTCGTAATCCTAGTCGGTGGGTTAAAATTACTAATCTTGCGGTAAAATTTCAAGAAAGCCTTAGCAATATCTTGCTCTGAGGTCAAAGTTCTTGTGCCAATCTTCAAAGGTTGTTTGCAAGGCTGTGTGTGTTTACCGTTTAACGCAGATAAAAATCTAAAGGCCTTTGGTCCGTCTTTTCGGTAGTCCATGCCCTCTAGAAACTTGCCAAAAGATGAGCGTTTTGCTCTTAGAATCTCTTTCTTCAAAATAGCTTGGCTTTTTCTTAAAGCAATACAATCCTCCATATCAAAACGGTATAAAATCACATTAACAGTAGCTTTCAAATCTTTATATATTGAGAGCTGCATTGCCCGACTTTGCCCGGTCTCCTTGAGAACAAAAATTGTGTCAAGTGACATATATTCAATAATTAATTAAAAGAATAACTTAATAACTTAAAGAACAACTTAAATAAAAGAAAAAAAAACACCATGCAAAATTGCCCTTCCAAACAATGGCGACAGATATTAAAATACTTTTAAGAAATTAAAATGCGAAAGATGGATTTTAAAAGCGTAACCATGGAAACATGAAATAAAATAAGTTCAAGAGATGCAAAATAAGGAAATAAACAATGGATTCAAAAAGCATAACCATGGAAACGCAAAAATAAAATGATTGACAACCTGAATCAAAATGACATGTTTCGAAATTGATTTAAAAACGCTTGTAACTTTTTCCTTTGACGATAGAAGCTAATTTTTTCGACCATAGGTCGAGAGAGATCTGGAGTAAAAAATTTCGCTTTTTCCAATGCTGTCAAAAAGAAAACTGTGGGACAACTCCTTCACTTTTTATTGATAGATATAATGAAGAAAGTAGTGCCTAAATTTCTGCTAAGCCTAAAAATGTTCGAGCTAAAAACGCAAATAACTCCCGCCGTATTTAAGTTAGAGCATTGTAACAAATTGCGTAGAACACGGAAAATTCTACCCTTTCCAATGATATATAATATTAATATGTGCAAGTAATTTTTGACCTGTTTAATAGCCAATAATAGGCAATTTATGTGAAATTTGGGCCTAAATTTGAATAAAAAAAGAACTATTTATCGGATTTTTTTCGAATTATAGCCTATGTTACTCAGTAAGAAAGCACCTTTCATATAGTGAAAGAATTTTTCAAATAGGTGCAGTGATTCCAGAGATTACCTCGAACACATAAACACACAAAAATCCGCCCTCTCTCTTTATAATATTAGTAAAGATATAAAGATATTTTAAAGCACATAAGTTGATGCACTATATTAAGTGACTGTGTTTAAAAAAAAAAAACAATTGTTTAGTAAATTACAGTTTTATTTTAAAAAGGGTCATCCACAAGTGATGCCATGCCTTGAGGGGAAGACGGATTCATGAAATTGTGACTGGGGGAAGAGACAGGGTGAGAAAAAGTGACATCACATAGTTATTGTAACCAGTGTTCGCGCTCAACTATTCGTAACCTGGGTCCCAGGGACCCATTAATGAAATAAATTTGGGTCCTTTGGTGGAAAATAAAGGAGTCCCTTAAATTTTAAACAAAATCTTAGCGTGTAAATGAATAATATAAAAATATTTATACTTGGGGAAAAAAAGGCATGAAATAAGATAAATTGGTTAATTTTGCCCTAATTTTTTGTGATTATCATTGTGAAATTATTTTCAAATAATATACTCTTGCAAGACTTAGTTATGTGAGAAACTATTTGGTCAGTTACAATAAGATTAACTCAAAATTTACTTTAAAAATGTATTTTATGATAAAATAAAAAACAAGTGCCTCTGATTGATCAAGGAAAAAGCACTCCCTTAACCTTTGTTTTCCTGGAAATTTTCTTAGTGAAAAAAAGTGAATAACCCCCCTCCCCCCCCCAATTATCATTACAAATTACATAATAATAAACTAAAAAGCTAGCGAATGAACCCAATGCAAAAATCGCGATCGCAAAAACGAAACATTTTTTCATGTGCAATTGCTCATTTGCAAAATTAAATCACTATATTTGACTTTCTTATGACTCATTCAAAATATCTGTTTTGGCTTTTGTGCTATTTTTAAAATCGATTAACACCCAACTTTTGCAAGTCCAAATAAAAATAGCTCATCAGAAAGAGATGAATTACTAGAAAAGGAACAAGATTAAAGTGCTTTTGTATCAAATGCAACAATGCAAGTATTCATAAGCAATTTAAGAAGAAAAATGTGAAGTTCAGAACTTTGTGTTTAACGTGATTGGGAAAATGTTTGCCTTTTTTTTTCTTCCCTCCTTTTATTGGGAATGTAAAATAGTGATTTTCAAAAGTAATTCTGGTTACATGAATGCAAAATAGCTATATTTTTACTGTACAGTTGTCTTGTATTAATCCTGAAGATTGCATTGAAACCACTCTTACTTTTAGTTTTTATTGCTGTTTTCAGGAATTTCCTCAAGATAAATGTTGAGGGAGAGCTTATTTTTGGAATACAGTACAATGAGCTATTTATGAACTTGCAATATTTTGCTCTATGATCTCTGCCCAGGAGGTCACTGTAAGCTCCAGTCTTATCACTAAAATTCCATTGACTGGTCAACAGTAGGGGTGTGTTCCAATAGCTGATAAAGAGATAGGGTCTTTTTAATCCCTTTCTGTTGATTCTCCAGGTCATTGAAGCTTAAAAGCATTTACTAAATAGATTTTTTAGCATTTTCTTCAATTTTTTTTTTCTGGTTCTTATCTTTTGGGTTTTCTGGGTCCCTGGGACCCGATTTTTCGCGTAAGTTGCGTCCCTTTTCCGCGAATTTGCGTAAAAAACCTGCTATAGCGCGTAAACGCGAACCCTGGTAACAATATGTTTATAAACAATTACAAAGGGGGGAGGGGTCAAAAGTGTTGAAAAAAAATACAACATTTAATGACAGCCTATTTGTACTAATTCAAAATCTCGTTTAACTCCTTCAAAAATCCTTCATTTTATTTCTAAAATTGAGTACAAACCCTGCTTTAGTACGGTTGTGGGCTCTTTAAATAGCTTAATGGAAGAGGCGGTAATGAGCAGAGGGGTGGGTAGCTTTAATAGGGCTATTGATCTTCATTGAGGACTAATAAACTGATTAGGACCAATGCAGCTGGGCACAGAGCCTGTTGCTGGTTGTCATATTTGTATTTATATATGTAATATATTTTTTTAACTGAGTCAAGTAGTGAAATTATGTGTTCACTTCAATACAAAAAGCTAGAAAAAACTTTGTTTTTACCAAACAGCTATTAAATTTTTTAAAAGTGTAAGTATTTTACAAGAAAAAAAAAATCCCTAAAGGTATTTTAGAATACATGTGAAACATTTCTACTAAATTTCTGATGTAGTCATGTTAACTGAAGCTGATGTTGTATATTTTGTTCTTCAGATTTTAACTGAAGGTTGCAGGATGCCTGTTCGAATGAGAAATCTTGATGAAACACGTAAGGATAAAACTTTTCACTTTCTCTGTTCATTTTTTTAAAAATAAATTATTTTATAGTGTTGTATTATACTATTGATCTTTTTCCAACAATTTCTTCAGTATTTTTTGCACAAACATTTTAAGTGTAATTTTCATTACTTGTTGCAAGATTATTTTTTATGCTGCGGAAATGATATTTTCTTCTTACACTGTCCATCTCAGTTTCAACCCTGTCATTTGTTGTGCCTAAGATAAACTTTTTGTTAAATCCAAAAGTGAATAAAGAAGAAAATTACCTCTGCAGTTTTCTATTATATTCTGCGATTATTCAATTAAAGTCAGTTCAGGCACTTCAGTAAACCCATTACAAATTAAGCTCAAATATGCAGTACATTTTGCACAATGATAAATATTTACCATTTAATTAATAGAAGTCATCTTTTGCTGTCGTTCGTGCGCTCTTGGCATCTCTTTTTTTACGGAACGTTTTCACTGAGTTGCTTTTGAAATGCTCCTAAGCGATTGAAAAGTTATACTGTTGCCTTTAAGTTTAAGGTAATAAAGGCAGAAGCAATTGGAAATCATCTTGCTGCCAGAGAGTTTGGCATTGACGAGAGGTGCATTTGCCGTTGGATATTGGATAAATTAACCATCGAAAGTGATGGCCAATCGAGGGATGCCAAAGGCAAAAAGTGCAAAATGAGGATTTTTGAAAATATTTCACTATTGTTAATTAAAAATACTAATGAGAGAAAAAAAAATATTTACATTTAATCCAGCTTTCTTTACTACAGTCAACGCTCTATAGAAGGAACTCCTATTACTGCGACCCTTCTGTAATAGCGACTGATGCATGAAGTCCCATTTCCTGTTCCATAGATACAATGTTACTTTGCCGTCCATTAGAGCGTCCAACCAGAACCATTCATTCCAATATAACGTCCAAGGCTAAATTTCAATTTTTGTTAGTCCCTCAGGGCTAACTATTCGAGAACCAACACTTAAACATTTTATATTTCTTCTAAAGGTAAAATATTTCCTTTGAAAACAGATACTTGTTGGTATAGGGTTCCATAAGTTATGAAAACCGTGCAAAAATGGTAGACATTACGAGTTATATATTTTTGAAAAAGTCAAAAAAGTGAAAAGCTTCTACAATAATTGCAGCATAAAACTTTTAAAAAGAGAAAGAAACTAACAAAACATTTTTAACGTCATTTTGTTACTTTCTTGATCCTCTTTTATAATGATGCACAACTATCAGAAATTATTGGTGAATTTTGTGCATTATTTGTGCAAAATGCCTGAATAATATGCAGTATGTTATAACGGCCTCTTGTTATAGCAACCTACTGTTTTCTGGAAGACAGGAGTCGTTATAACGAGCGTCGACTATACTGATTGTGCTTTTAAGTTATTAAATGTTAGATGCATGCTGTTGGCATAAATTAAAGTTAAGTTTAAAATCCAGAAGTTAAGATATTTAAACTAAGCCAACATTAACTGGCCGTGTAATGTCAAGTTGGAGACAAGCAAAAAACATGTTTCAGAAAAATACATTTATTAAATATGACTAGAATAACATCCCCATAAAATACACCCCCAAAATATCATAACAAAAGTGGTTCCAGAATATAAAGAAAAATGTCACCAAGATGTCGATGCAGTCTCTTGCCACTCCGAAGGATCAGGTAGAAAACGCACAAAAGGTCCGCCGAATCACACTTCAGGAATGTCCGGACTGAACAGGCAACATTACACAATACGTAGATCGGTAAACATCACAGATAGACACGTGGAACTCACATCCCCGACATTTTAATTTGCCGGACACAACACAACAGGTTCTTCACCTGGACTCACTAATTCCAGGACTTGGAAGATTAAACATCACATACCACAAAAACCCCCGCTAGCATCGCGGGGAAAAACCCCCCACACGTGAGCCGGACTAGGCTTCACGATCAGAACCAACCACTGGGGATCGTTGAAAGAAGAAAAACGTGAGTGAGATCGCTGCCACTCGCAACAATATATATGTTTTATCAACCAATGAGATTCCATGCCTCGATGACGTCACCACACTAACTTCTACTTCGACCATCACTCATTTGCATATTCCACTACCGCGAATATTCGTACTCCTCTCCATAGCACGTGCGGTCAACAAGTGGAATTAATTCGAGTCGATCAGGTGACAACTCAACTTTTCTGAATCGACACATCGAGACATGCAATCTCCGATGGTTTCAGTAAACAGTCGCCATTAATTATGGCGTGGGGGAATCGTCGATTGAAGTGTTAGCACCAACTAGTTGACAGGTTCTACTTTTACCAGACTGGGATTAAAGTAGGTACACTTAACTTTAAATTATTTTCTTTAAATTATCGGCTGTGGACCGAGAATAAAAACTAAATAAAATAAAATAATATTTTATGCTAACAAATTCCCCCCTTCTCGGTTACACAGCACGATACACTTCAAAACGACATGAAAACTGACATATTTCAAACAACAATTAAAAAAAATTTTTTAAACACTTTTGAGAAACATTGAAAAATTTACACATTTGAATATTAAGCTTTTACATTTTCATAATTACCAAAAATGAGTTTGCACATTTTTTTCAATGTACCCCGAGTCAGAGGCTTGGTAAACGTATCCGCAGGATTTTCTGCGCTTTTCACATATTTTAATTCAAATGTATTTTCCTCTACTAAGTTTCTCAAAAAATGATATCTGACATCAATATGCTTTGTTCTGGAATTTTCTATAGGGGAATTTGAAAATTCTATTGCAGCTATATTGTCACAATTAATTACAGACCCGTTAAATTTATATCCAGCTATTTCAAAATGTGATGTTTCTTCTAAAATTCTTTTTAACCACACCACCTCTTTTGCTGCTTCTGTCAAAGATATATACTCAGCTTCCATGGTGGACAATGAAACACACTTTTGTTTAAATGTTCGCCAGATAATAGGTACTTTGTCAATGTAAATAATAATTCCCCCCATCGAAATCCTATCGTCCCTATTTGCAGCATAGTCTGAGTCAGAAAAACCATTGATTTTAATTTCATTTATTGCAGATAGACTTAATTTATAATAATTTGTATATTTTAAATAACCTAAAAGTCTTAATAAACACTGCCAATGTCTTTTACCCGGATTTGCTTGAAATTGAGATAATAAATTAACTGTATATGCAATATCCGGTCTAGTTTTCCCTGCTATATAGGACAAACATCCCAATAAATTGCGATAAGGTACTTTCTCCATTTCTTTTATTTCTTGGTCCGTTTTTGGACAATCACCTAAAGACAAAATTGTACCTTTCGCTATTGGGAGGGTCGAGTATGGGTATTGATACTTTTCAAAATTTTCACAAACTGTCTTAATATAAGAATTTTGGTGTATAAAAATTCCCCCATTTATTTCTTCAAATTCTACCCCCAATAATTTTTTAGTTCTCCCTAATTCTTTAATATCGTAATGTTTTGATAAATCCTGAATTGTTTCCTGAATTATGATTTCATTTTTTCCAAAAATTATTATATCATCTACATACATCAATAAAAACACATTTCTGTTTCTTGTATAGACACAGTTACTACATTTAAATTTCAAAAAATTTAGACCTTGGAGAACCCTATCAATTTCCAGGTACCAATTTCTCCCCGATTGATGGAGACCATATAGCGATTTCTTTAGACGGCATACCCAGTCTTCTTTTCCCGGGATTACAAAACCCTGTGGTTGTCGCATATAGATTTCTTCATGCAAATCAGCATAAAGATATGCGTTTTTTACGTCTAATTGAAAATGGCTCCAACCCAGGAATATCACCAGAATTGAGAAAAACATTCTTATCAGGGAGAAATTGATAACTGGGGAGAAAACCTGAGAATACGATTCACCTGCCACCTGCCTATTTCCCATCGCAACCAATCTGCTTTTAAATCTGGCAATTTCCCCTTTAGCATTCCTCTTCAAGTCATAGACCCACTTATTACCAAGTACTGGTTTACCAACTGGCTGGGGAACTAACTGCCACACCCCCCTTTCTTGAATCACTTTCATTTCTTCTGACATGGCTTCTTGCCAATGTTTTACTTCTGGGGTTTTCAAGCATTGATTATAGTTTTGTGGAATTAGCACTTCTGACAAATTTGCCTCTGGCTCGGGTTCCATTTGTTCCTTAGGAGAATTAAAAATATCAAACAAAGGATTATCAGGTACATTTTTACTTTTGAAATCAAATAGTTCAGGATTGTAAACAATGTTATTCTTCTTACAATATTTTTCTACATCATTGGGTGACCTTAACCTGGTTTTATTTCCCTTTTCATAGTAATAGATATCAGTACGGTCCCCTTTCTTTCTTTTTACTGCATCCCTCACCCATTCAATTTCCTCACAAGGGGTGGGAGCCTTTCTTTCATCTATCTCTTTATCTAAGAGAACTTCACTAATAGGTTTAATAAAAGAATAATCATCATCATTGTCTACATTCCCATTCAAGTTTGATTTCCCCCAAATTAAATTTTCCCTGAAGACCACATTAATAGTTTCAAAAATTTTCTTTAGCTCTGGGTCCCAAATTCTGTACCCTTTTGCTTGGGTTGCGTAGCCCACCATTATGCCTTTCTTACTTCTCGAGTCAAATTTCTTTAGGTTTTGTTTTTGCATGCCTCTGTAGGCAATACATCCAAACCTCCGGAAATGCCTTACTGAAGGCCTGTTTCCCCAGAACAGCTCAAATGGGGTTTTCCCCCTTTCTTTTAGGACTGTTCTATTCCTAACATAATTAAAGCATAAGGCGGCTTCCGCCCAAAATTCTTCCCTTAGTCCAGAGTCTTTCAGCATTGCCCTAACCCCATTCATTAATGTCAAATTGTATCTTTCTACTACCCCGTTCTGTTCGGGAGTATAAGGGTTGGTTCTTTCTATGCTGATGCCTTCTTTAATTAAGTGGGTCTCAAAATTAGAATTTGTGAATTCCCTCCCATTATCAGACCTTATGGCCAAAATTTTCTTGTTGAGGGCTCTCTCTACATGCCTCTGGTATCTAAGGAAATATCCAAAAGCTTCATCTTTTGACTTTAGAAAGTAAATAGTGGACTTCCTTGAGAAATCATCAATTATGGAAAAAATATATCTTTTCCCCCCTAGTGACTCCACCGGAAATGGCCCTGCTAGATCCATGAAAAGAAGCTCAAGTTGTCTTTTAGACCTTATCCCTGGAGTGGGCTTAAATGAACACCTTCTTTTCTTTGCAATAATACAAGGCTCACAATCTGGCCGGTTTCTACTTTTTATATTAAGTCCTTTGACACAGTTCTTCTTTTCAGTTTCCAAGATACTGTCATAATTAATATGGCAAAACCGTTCATGCCACAACTCCAGGTCTAATCCTTTGACCTCGGTTACATTTACATTTGGTGGTGAGTCACTACTTTGATTACTTAAAAATGAAGTGGGTTTTACAAAATACAATTTATCAATTAAAAATGCAGAAAAAAGTTTGATACCATCATTATTAAAAATACATATTTTACCAGGATACCACCTTAATGAAAAACCAAGACTGTCTATCCTGGATCCGGAAAGCAAATTTCGTCTAAGTGTTTTAGCATAATAGACCTCATTCAATGTGATGGTTACTAGCTTACCATCTGTTTTAATTTCGAAAACAATTTTCCCTACCCCCTCGACTTGACTATTTACATTGCCCACAGCTACTTCCATTTTTGTATTTTTAACAGGCCTCAATTCACAAAACAAGTCCCTATCTTTACAGAAATGTGCCGTGGCACCTGTATCCAGTAAAAATACTGGTATTTCCTCCTTCAAATTTGTGTTGTTGGCCTGCACTCCTGATATTTTACTGATGGTGCAAAACATTCCAGCCTTAGGGGGATTACTTTGTTTGACAAAATTACGATTACCTTTATTTTGATTAGTTGGTTTTCTGCTCCAACACCGAGCCGAAATATGCCCCTTTTTCCCACATGTGAAGCAAACTCTCGTTTCAAATTTATTTACATTTTCAACTTTCCGCCCAGTCTGGTGTTTATTCTGAACTGAAAAAGCATTAACACTTGAACTACTATTTCCAAAATTTTCATTTCCTAAAAATTTTAATCTCCCCTCTTCTGCTAAAAGTTCATCCAAAACATTTGAAAAGTTAAATTTACTTTCATCCCATCTATAAATATTTTGTACTATTCCCCTAAAATTTTGATCTAAACTACGTATTAGTTGAAATCCCTTTAATTTCTCATCCATTTTATAGCCATTCTCCTCCAACTGTCGGAGCAAACACTTCAATCGAGCCGCGAACATTCCAATAGTTTCTTTTTCATTAATTCTGCTAGAAAAAAACTCCTCCCACAATCCGGCAACACGGGCTAAAGACGGAGGTTCAAAATTCAATTTCAATGACGTCCATACAGCATATGGATCGTCTAAATCATCTATTAGTTGTTTTAACTCATCCTCTATGTTGAGGTAAATAATCGCCACTGCTTGGCCCCTCCGTTTCTTTATTTCTGCCGAAATACCTTCTTCTAATTTTGTTTGGGTTAATTCCCATAAATCTCTTTCTATCAGTACCATTTTCATATTTTTCGACCATGTTGCCCAATTGCAGGAGTTAAGTTTCTTAATGTTTCGATAGTCCCTTTCCATTATTCTGAAAACTTTTGCAAATTTGTCTCCAACCAAAATGACATTCGACCGAGCTCTGCTACCACTTTGTTGGCATAAATTAAAGTTAAGTTTAAAATCCAGAAGTTAAGATATTTAAACTAAGCCAACATTAACTGGCCGTGTAATGTCAAGTTGGAGACAAGCAAAAAACATGTTTCAGAAAAATACATTTATTAAATATGACTAGAATAACATCCCCATAAAATACACCCCCAAAATATCATAACAAAAGTGGTTCCAGAATATAAAGAAAAATGTCACCAAGATGTCGATGCAGTCTCTTGCCACTCCGAAGGATCAGGTAGAAAACGCACAAAAGGTC
Source organism: Uloborus diversus (assembly GCF_026930045.1). NCBI lineage: Eukaryota > Metazoa > Arthropoda > Arachnida > Araneae > Uloboridae > Uloborus > Uloborus diversus. Next base: position 29,984,022 of record NC_072736.1, read on the forward strand.
CGCCGAATCACACTTCAGGAATGTCCGGACTGAACAGGCAACATTACACAATACGTAGATCGGTAAACATCACAGATAGACACGTGGAACTCACATCCCCGACATTTTAATTTGCCGGACACAACACAACAGGTTCTTCACCTGGACTCACTAATTCCAGGACTTGGAAGATTAAACATCACATACCACAAAAACCCCCGCTAGCATCGCGGGGAAAAACCCCCCACACGTGAGCCGGACTAGGCTTCACGATCAGAACCAACCACTGGGGATCGTTGAAAGAAGAAAAACGTGAGTGAGATCGCTGCCACTCGCAACAATATATATGTTTTATCAACCAATGAGATTCCATGCCTCGATGACGTCACCACACTAACTTCTACTTCGACCATCACTCATTTGCATATTCCACTACCGCGAATATTCGTACTCCTCTCCATAGCACGTGCGGTCAACAAGTGGAATTAATTCGAGTCGATCAGGTGACAACTCAACTTTTCTGAATCGACACATCGAGACATGCAATCTCCGATGGTTTCAGTAAACAGTCGCCATTAATTATGGCGTGGGGGAATCGTCGATTGAAGTGTTAGCACCAACTAGTTGACAGGTTCTACTTTTACCAGACTGGGATTAAAGTAGGTACACTTAACTTTAAATTATTTTCTTTAAATTATCGGCTGTGGACCGAGAATAAAAACTAAATAAAATAAAATAATATTTTATGCTAACACATGCTTATGAAGAGTGCGGCGCTTACACCGAATGCGACGCATACATTAACATTTTTTTTCTTTCAGAATATATTACAATGCGGCGCTTACACCGAGTACTGCGCTTATTCCCAAAAATACGGTATCACTTTCGGAAATATGGGCAGGTTTTTCCAAAAATGAGAACACTTTCTTTTTTTTTTTTTGAAGGCAGTGTTGGTTACACATCTTCTTAATGAAAGTAAAAGAACCCCAAAAGGCATATAACTTTTTTAAAACATATGCTAGTACTGTTCATATTGTTCTCTTTCCGAGGCGGTAGCTTTGCTTGTTTGCCTGTCATTGAGTGATGAAAAGGAAAATTGATGACCAATCCTTAAAACCACGGGAGACAGAGACCTTTCTTGCAGGGTCCCTGTCAATGGCACCTACAGGGTACAAACGACTTACGATACGGCTCCTTTATAATCCTCATTTGACAATCGTCAGCAGTGCCTAAAGGCCTCTTTTTGCATTTCCATTTAAGTCTTATCTTCTCTTCTGTCCGGATCCCATCTCCTTTATACCACTGTAGAATCTCAGTTAATAAGTTTTCACTTGCAGCAAGTCAGGATTACACGATTACAAGGCGAGATTACAATTATTGAAATTTAGATTACAGTTACGATTATGCAAGAAACAGTTGATTAAAATTATGATTACAAGATTGCCAGTGTCTCATTTCCAGATTATGATTACGATTGCACAAAAATGTAATTGATTATGCAGATTACAATTACATAATCAGAGATTACTCCAAACCTGATATATATTCAGTAGACTCCCCATTATCAGCCTCCCGACTATCTGTACTACGTACTATCTGGCCTGGTAAAGAATGTTTGAAATCGGTTATTGGTAAAACTAAAAATTGTAAAACTCATTTGGTCATGGAAGTGTATGGGCAAAATAAAGAGTACTAAAATGGTTTTCTTTCTCTACCCCCTGCCTGCATCCTCGGTGCATTCTGATCATCCAATAACACAGGTGACACATTACTTAGAAGCTATCTTGCGGTCACTTTTGCACACAACACTTATGACTAATCAGTAGGAAAGGTTCAAGGAAAGGTAATCATAAACTTAGATTGACTTTGATAAGAAAGTCAAAAAAACCTATAGCTTTTAAAAGTCTTAAAAGTCTGGAATCACTGCCTCTACATTACACACATCATAAGAGGGTGTGGATGACTTCAGCCATCTTTAAGACTTGGTTTCACAATGAATTAGTACCAACTATCAAAAAACGTTTGAAGGACAATGGTTTGCCGAGGAAAGCTTTGTTAATTTTTGACAATGCACCATCTCACCCGTGCATTGATGAACTTACTGATGGTGCCATAAGAGCTGTATTTATGCCACCCAATGTAACAGCTCTTTGCCAACCATTGGATCAGGGTGTGCTTCAAATGCCAAAGAGAAGATACAAATAATTAATAAAATACTGAAATTTCCATGCCTTGTTTTTTCTTTTTGCATCCTGCAAGTATTTCAATTATTTTTAATGTTGTGTTGTTTTTTACTATATGGTACCTTATATCTGCTTATTTTATTCATCATTTCAATAATATTTTTATTTCTTTAATTTATTTTAGAAAAAATGCAAAAGTCAATCAAAAAATGTGGCATAGCACCCACAGTCTTGAATTTTATTGAAACTTGGCATTGTTACTTTTTTTGTGTATTTAAGAAAGTGTAAAAAATATTTATGGTGAATCCAAACCATTTAGGCTTTACAACCTGTTAAAAGTTTTGAGATTTCATGATTAAACAAGGAGGCTGCAAGTTGTTCTTTTTATTCCGAAACCATATTAGGAAGTTTTTAAAGATAAATTTTGGGTTCCAATGCAAAGAAAAAGATAACCAATTGTTTATATACCTATATATTTATTTTCGATTCTTACTATGAAAAGTATGTTCTACCGCAAAGAAATTTTAGATTTTTCTCTCTATTGTAAATTTTGACTTTACAAACAGACCTAATTTTTAAATTTATGTTCTCACTCGTTTAACACTACAAACTCAAATGTTTTTAACGAAACAAATGTAAAAAATATGAAAAGTTGACACCATTGTGTGATGCAGTTAAGATTGACCTCTGACTCTCCCAACCCTTTGTTCAAGAACTTAGGGGTTAGAAATTGTTACCTCTTTCTCAAAATTTAGATTTATTTAGGAATAAACACTCTTGAAAGAAATGGTACAATGTAGCAAATTATACAAAATTATTACTTATACTTAATTAAATATGTATTACCTTTAAAACTGGTAAATTAGACATTTTTTATTGAATTTTTGAATATCATGGCTTCCAGGTTCTGTTTTGATGCAGTTTTGGATATCATCCCTTTCACGAAATATTTTTGGATTTCTCCCTTTTTGCTCTCTGTCCACTCTCATCCTTGTACCAGACATATGAAAACGTTGCAACCAAATATAAAATCAAACCAGCTGGTTGTCTTTGGTTTCTTCTTTTAAAATTTTACCACAAACTGCCATAGCGGGCTGCAATAATTCAGTTCTTAGAGTTAAGTATTTTGTTGAAAGAGAAAGGAATTATTCGAAGCTGGAAATATAAGCATTTTGACACTATGCAAGAAAAAACTTATTTTTTTTCACCCCCCCCCCCCCCAAAAAAAAAGAAACACTATCTGGGATAGCAAATATTGTTGGGGGAGCAAAAGGGGGCGGTTGCACCCCCAAATTTTTCATAAAGAATAATAAAAAACAGGTAAATTCAATTTAGATAACTTAGAAAATCATTTGCCTGCATTTTCAAGAGAAAAAACTGATGGAGAATAATTGTTTGCCTTAATTAAAGAAGTAATCTCTTTATGTGGATTAAACATTTCAAAATTGTGTATTCTATGTTAGGATGGTGCATCTTGTATGAGATGCCCGTACAGTGTTGAGACTGAGCAACTTTTACGAGTAAACTCCATGTCATTTTACATAAATTTTTATGCTCATATTATAACTTTATGTTTAGCTAGTGTTCATTAATTCCTTGTACCTGAAACACATTTTAGCACCTCGATGTATTATATGCTTTCATAGAAACTTATTGTAAAGATATGTTATTTTTAAAAAACATACCACATCAAAAAATACTTTCACATCAACGAATATATCTTGAGGCTCTTACTTGACAATCTCTGAGTGGCACAAGATGGTATTCAAGAGTTAAATCTGTAAAAGCCCCCTTGGAAAAATTACTGGAAAGCGACCTTTTTATTGATAGAAAATCTGTTATAATTTTAACATGTGTGACTTTGTTTGAATTTTTGTTTACTTAATTCATACTGCGGAGCATTTTTTGAACAATGCTACACTCTATCATAAAAATTTGAATCCACGAATCTTAATTCTTGGATTGACAATTGAAACTCTTAGTAATTTTCGTAGTAATGCAGAACTTTGTGACAGAACTTTCCGTAACAGTTTTTACTGTTTGCCGATGTAGAAGAGATGACAAAATCCACATGAAGTTGTAGTCAATATATTAAATCAGCGGTTCCCAACCTTTTTAGTTGTGTAGCCCACCAGTTTTGTAGAAAACACCATTGCGGCCCACTAACTACTATTTGAAAGCGTGTTAAAACGAGTTCTGGGAGCTTATTAATCCCCTTCTCCCTGCATGCTATTTAGACTTCATGCTATATGTACAAAAACAATTTTCGGATGGATAGCTTTAGTCTGAAATAACTCCTAACATTCAATGCATTTCTATATTATTTTTCAAAAAAAAAAAAAAAAAAATGCAATTAGAAGCCTCATTCAAATAGGTATAGGAAAAGCGCCTCAAGTTCAAGTGTCTCAATTCACTGGTTATTCATCCGAGTTCAACAAAGGAGGAGCATTTTTAACTAGAAGTTTGAAGCTAACACTAGTATTTTGGCATTTTGTTTTTAAATGAAGGTTCTGTTTCATTAAATTTCATCTTCAATTACAGAGTAAAGTTTCTAAGAAATATGAAAAATCTTAATCTAAAAGCTCCTTATTGGTTATGAGCCTGGGGTGTTTTTGAGTGACGGTACACCTAAAAAGTGAATTTTCGCAAAAAACTGAAAATTAAGACCCCAAGATTTTATCTTGTTTCAGATTCTAGTCCTGTGTCTACAGCCCAGTCACATGCTGCTCGGGGCCCACTTGTGGGTTGTGGCCCATGGGTTTGGAACTGCTGTATTAAATCAATATTTTGAATAAAATGATCAATTCAGTTTCTCAAGAAATCAAGACAGGATTTGACGAGATACATTTATTCTTGGTCAAATCAATATTATGTAGATCGGTTATAGAAAACAAAAAATAAAATATTTCTAATTAAAATTTATAGCATGAGGGAAGAGGAATTGTTTTATGAATTGCGATTATACTTTTTAAGGACGCAAAATAAATACTAGCCCAGTTTAAAAAGCTTTCTTGGTTATTTTAAAGAGAGGATTTTTCTTCAGATGAAGAAAATGTGTTTTTTAAAGAAACTTTCATGCTTCTATTGCTTTTTGACTGTTTCAATCGGGTCAGTCATTTGAAAGATGACTTTTGTTTCTCAGAAGGTTAGAAAATTACCTTCGGAGTGCAATGAGGCAAGCAAGACCTTCATCTTTAGCTGTATTGGCAATAAAGCAAGACACTGGATATTAATTAAATATAGTTACAAAATTTCCTGTTGTTCCTGACTCCAAAAATAGCATAATAAAACTTTAGTAAAAAATAAAAACTAGTGCCAAAATATTTTGTGAGAACTTATTACAAAGTAAATTTAAAGCTTTGGTCGCAAAAATTTTAATTGCTCTTAGCAAACCTAATTATTCTTAACATTAAAACCATTTTATTATCAATTCCTATTAACCAATATGTATTTCATACCAAACTGAAGAAATTCATGTTCAAGAAACTTGACCCCCCAAGCGAAATGCTGAAATACCGCCCGATATGTGTCAATTTATTATGAGTAAATCTGAAACTGACAATCTTGGCTCTGACTGAGAAATATTCTTGATAAGTCGATCTATTAAGTCGATATACTGAAATCATGGAGCATCTAAGTTCACTCAAGAATTGTGCAAATATATTTTTTAAAAATTGTCAGACATCTTTATAGAGTTTGACGTGAACAGCAAAAATGAAAAACGAAGTAGATGTGAAGCTCATGAGGGTACACTCTATTTAGTTTAACTTTTTGCTATTATCGAAAATGAATGTTTCTGTTGAACAATCAGCTGAGACCGAAGAATTTACTTGTGAGTGATAAGAATAAGTGCTTTCACAGTATTTCATCCTAGTTAATGCAAATGTTTATTTGCACAAAAGATTGTTTATTCTTTTCTTCAAAGTTCATTGTAATCACTTTCAATGAGCACATAATTATGACATCTGTTTTATTTTATTTGCGCATTACACTTCTGATACATTTTTTCTGAAAGGAAGTTTTTCTTTTGTATTAAAATATAGTTAATAATATGGCAATTACACAAAGTTAAAATGCAAACCTGTTACATAGTGTAATATTTTCACTAAAAAAAGTTTCAGATTTATTTGAATTACTTGTGGGCTTGCCCCCTGCTAGGATATGCATATCCAAATCTGTATGTATAAGCCAAGCAAGGAAACCTGAAGGAAATAAATGCTCTCGCTCATTCAACCATAATTGCTGCCATCCCCTCCTCCTAAACACACGTTTTTTATTACCCTGAAGACTGCTTGAAGACAATCTCCATGTCCCACCCCAGAGCAGGGGATAGAGAAGCTGTCCCCTCTTCTCTATTGCCACCGACGGGAGGCCTGGTTAACACGGAAATTCGTCAATTTTTTGCAAAATTTCCCAGTTTTCCCCTCGCAATTTCTCTTATCCTAATTTAAGTATGATTTTAAAAAAAGGTATCCCTGAAAAGCCCAAACTTTCAAGAATGATGCGTAGTTTTTCAATTTGAGCAAATGTTTGATCTTGAGTATTTATGAAGTGTTTAAACAAAAAGCACCTCTTACTTTGTCAACTCATAAATTTAACCACAATTAAATATTAAATTTGACTTGAAAATGAAAAATAAAAAAAAGGCGCGTCATTTGTACTGCTGTGAAGAATCCTATGCAGAAAACATTATGTCAAAATATTTAAATGCGAATTAGCAATCGGGAAGAAACTTGCCCATAGACTTAACATTGACTTCGAAACTTCTGAGGTTCTCTCCAGCGGCACCTTAAACCACCACCTTGCTGTATGCTAACCACTATTGATTTTCCACAAAAACGTAATCCTTGATATTAAAATACAGTAAACTCGCAATTATCCATGGAATAGGATGGCACAGTAACAGCGGATAATCTGAATAATGTTGTAAAAAGCGATGATGCTGTTTATAGAATAACTAAAAAATATGAATAACACTCATACATGCATTTAAATTTTTGCTAAACACATTGCTACAACCCTTCTACTAACATTGAATGTAAAAAATAAGGAAATGTAAAAGCTGAAAATAAACAATAACAAAATCATAAATTAAAAAAAACATTTTATGGTAGATAAAAAAATATTTTTTAAATGTAAAAAGCCCCTTGGATAATCCGACCGCGGATATTACTCGGGAGTTTACTGTATTACTGTTTTAATCGCCATCTGAAAAGACCATATCAAACAATTCAAAGCTTTATTTTGGAGGGCGAACATGCAAACAACCATGTGTTACAAAGGGAAACCATAAATATGCCACTGGCACCACCACTAATGCCCATGCAATCACCAGGTAAGTGTCCAGCTTTCTTATTTCTTTCAGCAGCACCTATACTTGCTGACATTCACTTTCCAATCCACCCCTTATGGTAAGGAGCATTGTTTCCAAAAGGTCTCGAGAAATTCTTATCCTGAGCTTATCAGTTCTCCCACCCTTCTCTTCATTTTTACATTTCCCTACTCACACTATAGCCGCATTTACATGAGCATTTTCTACCCTGGAAATAGCCTGCTTTCAACCACATTCCGGTTATTTGCCAGGGAAATGTGGAGTTTTCTTTCTCCTGCTATCAACTGGAGTAAAAGCAGGGTTTTTACCCAGAGTGCACTTCACGAAACGAGTTTGTGCACTAGCTGGGTAAAGCTGCAAGGAATGCTGAGTACAAGCTTTTTTGCATGTGAACGGTGTATTTTCCATCCGGCTTTTTTCAGAGTTGGAGTGGGCTCACAACTCTGGAAAATGGGGGAATGCAAGGTACAAAAGACTCATGTAGACACTGCTTATGAAAGCATTCATTATTCACCCCTTCTGTTCCAATCAGGGATATTTTGAGACTTAATCTGTAATTGACATTGAAGATTTTAGGGAATGAGTTTACATTAGAATTCTATACTATTGCATTCTTTTGCTTCCTTTTGCAAAGATGTGAAAAACAATCCTAAGCGTGCACAAAAAAATTATAATTTGTATGTTTAAGAATAGGAACAAAGCCCCAAGATAGCAATTTATTCCTAATTATTTTTCTGAAATTCTGGGGGGGGGGGGAGTTAGTTACAGAAAAAAAACTATTTGAGACTCCTGAAGATTGCAGGGAAAATAAAGTGCTTAGGAATAGAAAAATCCTTACATTTGCTATTTTTTGAAATTTTATTTGCCAAGGAAAGGCATGCTTCCAAATGAATTTTTGTAAAAACATGCTTCTATGTAGGATTGGTAAAACTTCGTTAAATCACCACTCTTGACTTTCTGTCCATCACTAACATTTTTGGTTTAACGTCGTTTGGACAGTATTTTCTTTTTTTCCCCTCAACTGTTCCTCTCTGACAAAAGCAGTCAAAGTTCAATTTTTTTAACATATTTCTCCATTATATGAGTTTTTTCATAGGTCGTGAGAATGTTTTAAGATTTTCCGAGTAAAATAACTTGCTAATAGGAAAGTGCATTCTGTATTTATTTAGCTTTTTTCAAGAAGTATACAATGTTTATCAAATGATTTGCAAAATGTTTCTTTTCTCTATATACTTTTTGTTCAGCTCCTTGAAACAAAACTTGTTTTTATTGGTTTTTCAAGAAAATATCTTAAGAAACTGCATCATAGCTATCTATTCTTAACATTTCACCCTATACCGCTATAAGTGAATTACTATCAATTTTCAATTCTCTGAAGAAATTTTCAGAATTTTTAGTTCTCCATCTTCAGCTGTAATAATCTTTGAACTTTTATCTAGGTTTGTTTGTTTTGTCATGCTGATCACTTTGTTTCTTGAACTGCTAAAATACCCATACAAAGATTGTTAGGGCTTCAAAGGAAATATTTTGATACTTGATGAAGTAATGCTTGATAAAATTGCAAAAACGAAAAAAAAAAAAAAAATACTACTTCAAAATTTGATTTTGGGACGAATGGTTTATCAGCCGTAATAGGAAATAAATGTATCGAGAGGAATTCATTCTTCAAATTTATGTTCAAAATGTGTAAAAGCATGTTTACGAAGATGTGTATGTAGCAGTTTTGAGTAAATATGCACATTGTGAGATTAAAATGTTCCTGTCTCTGAGCTTGCCTAATTGGGACATCTCTTAAATTGCACACCAATTTGCGCATGATGAATTGTGAAAAAACAGTGGATGACTTGGAAAACTTGGGGGAAAAAAAAACATGGATTGTAGCAGAAGTAAGATCAAGCAAAAATAAAAACATGCAGGATGATGTCCATTGTAAGATAAAAATATAAAGTATCTGCCCACATAGATCGAAACTATCTGCAGGAATGAAAATCAACATGCAATGGGTGGGTAATCCGTTTTGCTTCCAATTATATGTTCGTGAAAGCAATAATGAACATTTTTCATTAATTTATCTTCTAATTTTGAAAATAATCAGTGTTTAATATGGATATTATTAACAATTTTCTGTTAATGCACATATCTACAGCAAATGTATCTATACAGCATCAAATGTATCCGCACACGGTGTGCAGGAGTGCATCTATATTACCTAGCTATGAGATGATGTTAGGGAGAAGTGGGAAAACAGGCACACTGAGGAAATTGCTAGAAGATTACAAGATAGAGAGCAAACACCATTAATGTGAATGGGACTGCTTCATTTTTCCAATATGTACAGAAAACATTAGACTTTAAGAAGTGGAAAATGCTGCCTTTGAAATAAAGTAGATGAAGAATAATTGTTTTGTTTGAAAAAATACTATCGAAAACCAGAAACTGAAACCATTAGCATTTGATGACTTACAGCCCCAAAATCATTCTATATGTTACACAATGTTTGGAGACGGATATTGATTTTAACACTCTGAAGACAGTTGAAATTTACAAAAAATAACTTCAAAATAATTTAAGCATATGTATTAAAGGAAAAGCCCCTCTTGAATACTAATTTTTGCACTAATTTTTGATAACTGCCCAGTTCTCAGCCCATCCAAAGGAAATCAACAAATATTTTTTAAGCACAATAGTTTCTACATGCCAATTCATTGCAGAGTTGGAGCCATGAAGTCGGATTGGTTTTGGGAAAGAGTTGGAGTCGGGGGTCAAAGGTTTAAAATTCCAGGAGGCGAAGTTGGTTGTTTTCCCTCAAAGTCTGCAACTCTGCCATTGCCAGTGCTCGTGAAATTGCACTTGGACTGCTTTTGGGGTGTGAAGGAAGCCTTTCTTAAGAGAAGAATCAACAAAATATATGTAGTTAAATTTTTCTGGTGTAGATGTTTTTTTTTTTTGGGGGGGGGGGGGTTGGGGAAGGAGGGAAGACTCTTCAAAGGCATTTTCTGTATTACCATAAATTTTTTTTATATATAATTGGAAAGAAAACATTCCTTTCCATCTTAAACTGACATTTTATTGCACAATTTTCAATTTTTCTTACATCTTGTTGAAAATACTGGAATCTGCACTGGCCATTTATATAATAAACCATAGTTCCGTAAAGTTCATGATTTCAAAGCTTTAATTGGAATTCTTAGTATGTTTTATGCATGTTAAAATTCAATTACCTTTTTCACCAGTTATTGAATTTAACTATTTTTTGTTATATGCATTTGATTTTCATGCATATTAAGTTGCTGTTAATTTTTTTTCTGGCATGATTAGCTGCTGAAGGAACACCCGAGGAAATACATCTCGCAGAATATGGTAATTCCACTATTTTCCTTGATACTAACCATACAGAAAATGCAATTGTAAGGGATGATAAGACTGTTTTCAATCTGTATAAAAAGTATCATAGTTGAAGTTTTTGGCATGCAATTGTGTCATTTATATCAGAATTAGCCTTTCCTTGCATAAATATTTGTTTATTACCTGAGAACGTCAGGTGTTCGTGCCATTCTTTGCTTCATCTCTTTCTTGAAACAGAACAAAAGAAATATTAGGAATGGCGTGTAAAGTATAGCTGGCAAATATTGCTTTCTTTCAGTTCATGTGCAATAAATATTTTTAAAGTTTGATTCATAATAGTTTGTGCTTAAATTATTTTCTCTTCTATGATTGTGTTGAAAAGAATAAAATTTAGTGAATAAACGGGAAGCATTTAACAAGTTTCTAAATGAAAAATGATGACTATTGGTGATATAAACTCAATTTTGTTCATTTAAGCATTCTAACTCATTTTCTTTGCAGAGAACTTTCATTACCTTTTCTGTTTTCAAAAAAGGCTTCAATGCTAAAAATTGCTCACCACTGTAATTTTTTTGTTTGGAGGTGTGGTGTGTGTGTCAACTGATTGTGGGGGAAATATATATATATATATATATATATATATATATATATATATATATATATATATATATATATATATATATATAGTTGAATAAAAACCTCGTAAAACAGCTATTTGAATCATTATTATTTTTATTTTAATAAAAATAAAAATCTACAGTTTGATAAAAATAAATACCAACTTTTTGCTAACTTACATCTAAATCATGTACACTTTATTATTTATTTAAGAAAGGAATAGCTATCAAGTGTATAAACTAGAAAATACATTATTCCTTGTACATGTATTTTCCGGGTTGATCAGTTTTTGCTCAAAATTGAGTTTCCTTTTTAACATTACATATACAAAGCAATATTATACCTTGGAATTGCAATATTTTCTCCCCATTTATAGAAGCATGAACTTTTTAGTAAAATAAATTTAATGTTCATCACAATTGAGACAAATAATTTTGACAATTGTCCAGGAATTTGAAGTAAGTTTTAAAAATATGTGGTGAAGTTTAAATACTTGTAAGAAACCAAGCCAAAAATTGGTTGCCCTCTTGTTGATTTAGTTTTATTTCAAACCAAAAATGATTTCATTTTTATTGAATAATAATGATAATATATTTTGATTTTTGAAACAATTTTTAACTGTATAACAAAGTAGTAAAAAGTGTATGCAAGCCCCTGCTTGGGTTGGAAAGGAATGATAGAAGTTGGCTGAGAAAATCTTTGTAAGAATTTATGATTTTATCTCAGTAGTGAAACAAAGAGGGACTTGTGTGTGTATATCTATGCATGTAAGTATGTTACAAGTGTGTGCTTTTAAATAAAACCCTGCACTTCAATGAAAATTGTGTTGTTACACCATTGGTTTACATTAATGAAATATCCTGCTTATTTATAAGTGCATGCATCAATTATTTATTGTACAACAGATACTTTGTTTCTTTATGACACTGTGTTTAATCATTTTATCTTTCTGTTATAGTGTTATCTGAGATTATGAGTATTAAAGAAACTCCTGATGGAAAAACATTGTATTATATACATTACATTGATTGTAAGTTCAACTCTTTTTGTGTTTATTTAAAAACAATGATAACAGTTAAAGATATCCAACCATATTTCACACTCTTAGTATGAGTGTTTTCGTGGGCAGCTCTTTCGCCCCCCCCCCCCCCCCAAAAAAAAAGAAAATGAAAATTTTTAACGCTTTAAGTAAACATGAAGTTTGTACAATTTTCAAAAAAAATTTTTGTTTTTGTAGTATACTAAAAATGAAAATTAAAAGACAATTATATATGCATTTTACATAAAATTTACCCTATGTTTATGTAACTGCGTCATAATAGATCAAATATAATTTAAGATACATGGTAGAACATTTCAGAATTGAAGTATTTATATTTCTCATAAACTTTTAAACCCACCCTGTAGTGAAACTAGTTGAAATTCTCATCATTTTAATATGTTCCATTAATTTAGTTCGATCAGCCTTATTTGAAGTATACTGTTCAGTTTTGATCTCCTTTTTTAAAGAAAAATATTAATTTATTATTGGAAAAAGAGACCTGCTGTGTCAGTAAATTGATTTTTGATTTCAGATTATGACTAGGTATAAAAGGCTTAAGCAGGTACAGTATTTATCTAAGATATAGGCAGAGAGAGCATGATCCAGTTAGAGGGTGCCCAAGATTTATATTGAATTGACAAACGTCCAATTAAGACAAGTTTTTCTGAATGTGGGGGAAATTGTTTTAAAAGGACTCTTGATATTCATTGAAGATTAATACATTTTTTAGAACTAAACTTGTCATTGAATTGTAGATAAGTTATTAGCTTAGTCTTAGATTTAAAACCAGTTACTTGTGGTGGCTTTTGTAATGTAGTCTCACAAAGAGCTGTAAAATACAATTTAGTATTATTACCATTTGATACCTTATATTTGTTTAAAATGTCATTAAATCCAGACCTTTAACCATTAGGGTCTTGCAGCTTTCCTAATGACAATAGTTTTCAATTTCATGCCATCCATGCTGACTCTAAACAAAGTTATTAAGTGTGTTTCGAAAATTTCTCCTTTGAGCAGCTTTCTGTCCGTCAAGACAAAATTTTATCCTGCCGAGCTTTATAAAACAAATGGGTTTTGCCTACATTATGAATAAATACATAAACTTTCCAATATTTAATATTTTATTCTTGAACTTTATTTTTTTTATTCCTGAAATAGTTTGTCCTCAAAAAAGAACATAGTGTGAATGACTACTAAAATAGTGCCCATGTCCACATTTGAGGGTGGCCCATATAAAAGAGGTTTATAATACATTAGGCTCAATGCTTTATTGTTAATTAAAAACTCTGCATAAGAGGGGTGTTGATGATATTTGCTGTTGGTACATAATTTATATTTACATATATGCAGTGGCGTACCTAGCATGGGTGACACCTGGGGCAGCAATTTGTGGTGTCACCCTTCTCCCCCACAGACACAGAAGAAAAAAAAAAAATATGTAAACATGAAAACATGAAATTCATGCAATTCAGAAACAACTGCTTTTTGTGTTTTCACGAAATTTTAAGTCTGCTAATGTACAAAAAGTAAATTAAAACAGGAGGGTCCGGGGGATTGCCCCCTGAAAAATTTTCAAATTTGTAGCCTTAAAAATGCATTTTAGCTTCATATTTTTCAAAACTTGCAATTCCACTTAGGGTGTCATACTCCAGACCCCGTAGTGACGCCACTGCATATACAGTCAGACCTCCATATATCGAAGTAGCAAATTGCCGGGAAAAAATTCGATATATAGAAATTTCGATATATAGAAACAATCTAATTTTATCAGAAAAATCTCCTAAGACATTAAAATTAAAGCTAATTTTCGTGCATGAAACCCAATTTCTAATTTATACGAGCATTGGATTACACGAAAGTTAATAATTGAAATATTAACAGAAATTACATTTTTGTGCCTTCATACATCTTCATTCTTCGCAGTTTAACTCGATTCGCAACAATAGGGGGATTTTCGTTTTGACAATGTAATCCGAGAGAAAAGTAAAAAATCAATTTACTTAAATTGAATGATTTTTACTGAAGCTAAAAAGACTAGGAATGATAATCAACAGACAAAAAATATAACTTGAAACTGATTTTACAGTGCTAGTGGTTACAACTAAAATTTGAAATAAACTCGAGGGAATTTAAGAACTCCAGAACGGAACAACGACTTATCTACACACCTCTCAAACCCTAATTTCTTATGAGTTTCTTAGCAACCTTTAGTAAACATAATTTTCTCCCCGTAACCTTCATTTTGCATGAGACAAACACAGTCTAAAGTAGGGGAAAAACCTACGAATGTCTCGAAAAAAATTTCGATATATAGAGATTTTTTCGATATATAGAAACAATTTTTCTATGTAATGAACATTGAAATTTGCTGGGATTTCGATACATAGAAAATTTCGATATAAGGAAGTTCGATATATGGAGGCTCGACTGTATGTATACGTATGTCTCTATTTATCACATAAAAAAATATTTCAATTTGTATTCAATTTATTTCTTGTAACTTAGATAATAAAAGATTAGATGAATGGGTTGAGAAGGAAAGATTAGATTTGACAAAAGTTCAGTTGCCTAAAAAAGAAGTGAAAACACCATTAAAAGATATCAAAAATGGTTCTCGCCCTTGTTCTCCTGATAGAGAAATAGTTGTAAGTATAGCTGTATATTCAATATCTTCATTTGACCTTGTAACATCTCTACTAATTTAGTTTTTTATTTTACTTTTTATAGATCAAAGAAGAACCCATACCTTTGCTACAGGTATTTTTACTTGATATAAATTTATTTTTTGTTGAATAACATGTAACCTTTTCATTACCTACATCATTATAAATTAGCAGTCGATTCTGGCAACAGGGAAACAACAAATGGAAAAAATGAGGAATGAAAAAAAAACTGGGCAATTGCCACCTCAGAGAATAAAATAATGACTGAAAGTGTACAAAAGGCACTAAGTGATTGATAACATCTTTTTCTGTATATTATTCTTATTCTTAGCCTTTATGAACTAATTTATTAAAAATATGTTACTTTTATAAAGTAATGTATTTCAATATTATTAACTTCAACAAATTTAAAAAAAAAAAAAAAGTTAAACAGTTTGAATTAAAAAAAGTGGGTACAATTTAAAAAGAAATGCCTACAAATGAAAACGTTACTACTGGTGACTGGAAGCTAAAAAATTTCCATAGTTTCCTCTAGGGACATAACGGATATCTGGCAGCTATCCGGCTGGTTTTTTTACTATCCGTTATCCAGCGATATCTCATCCGGCCGCTTCCCTCAGAGCAGGATATATGGCTAGTTATCCAGTACTGTTGGGGTGGTTATCTGATGTTGATGTAGAGGATATCCGGTGTATAGGAGGGGGGTTTAATTGAAAAATTTCAATTTTTGTTAACCCTTTTGGATGATGTAATAACTTTTCATGTTTCCTTCATTAATTTCTGCTTCTAAAACAAAATTAGTTTATACCTTCAACTTTGTTCTGGACATGGAAGTTTTCTATACATTTTGACTTAAAACACAATTTCCAGTTTAAGTATGATTTCCTTCAGCTTAAAAAAAAATTAGTTAAAATATTGCAATAAAAAAAGAGCTACAATTCCTCATAGATCACATGCAGCAAAAAAGATTAAAAGATTAAAATGAACTTGTAAAGATTACAACAAATCTTTTTTTTTTTTTTTTTTTGAGCAATGACAAATTGCTTATTGATTTGATATTACCACGACTACAGTTGTTTTCAATAGTTACTTAGAGAGCGAAATTTTCGTCATCATAGTTTCAAATCATCTGCAGTTTGATTTTATTCATACTTTTCTCAGGGCTTAACTCACATGGACTTTGCATAAAAAAAGTTCTTTTTTGTGTGTAAAGTTATGTTTTTTCAGGAAAAAGCACCAATATAGATGAATTTAAACAACAAAATTAGTAAGGCTCAATTGCAATTCATGTTAACGAAAAACATAATTTGAGTTTAAGAAGTCAAAATCAAATGATTTCATTATGTTTATTCTTTTTTTAAAATTTATGATTATTTTCTTTCTTTAAGTACCGATCATGATCATAACTATTTGGTAGCTATTTAAATGGACCATCACAGAATTATAAAAATGCAATTTTTAAATTAAATTCATTTATTGAATTCTTTTATTTTTCATTTTTGTACTTTTGACAATGGCATAATAATATTTTTACTTTTCGACGATTATTTGCCTCAATAATAAATGACATAAAATTAATAAACTATCCAATCTTGACTAAAGTGTTCGTCTATACTTGGGGCAAATCTAACTTGCCTGTGTCATAGTGCTGTGATTAGGATTCGCGTAGCGTTCGCTGCCAGGCTAGGTTTTGCTCTTTGATGCAGAAAACATTGATTCTCAACCGGTGGTCTGGCAAACTGGTTCCGTCCCGCAGAACAATTTGGCTGGTCCACAGAGATTTTTGCTCGACCACTTACTCAAAAAAAAAAAAAAAAATATATATCCATAATAATAACATTGACATTTTTTGCATGAATTTTGCGAAAACTTTTTAAAGTTGTCAGTGATTTTTCTCAAATGCTTACTTTCTTGTGCATTTACTTCCTTGTGTAAAGAAAAAGAACAATTGTTTTCTCCAAAAAATAAATCACTCAAATTTCAACTAAGTTTCCTTTTAATTGCGTTTAAATGAGTTTTGTCTTAACTTTTTCTCGATATCCATACGTATGTATGTGTGCAAGGGAACCAAAACATGCATTTTGAGTGATTTCCTGTAGAAAACTGAGAGAAAAAAAAATCTGAAGAAAAAGAGCATTAGAAAGTAAATAACATAACTTTCTGAGTACAACATTTCATGCAAGAGAATTTCCCATTTTTCTGGGTGAAAATAAACCCTTTTTCAGGCAAAAATGTAAGAAAGAACGTCCCCCCCCCCCCCACTGCCCCAAAATTTCTAGTTTTCTACAGACTATTTCCATTTTTAGTTCAACATAATTCTCGATAACATATTTTAATATACTTAAAAACTTTAATCATTGTTTCAGAAGTTTGCTTTTGATTATGAAAGAATTCAACTTTGTTTCAAATGATATTGATAATTAATTACTACTTTTATATTATAGAATGGGAATACTGCAACAAAAAAAGTTATTTCTGGGAGAAAAAGAAAAGGACCCTCAGTTACTGAAGAATTGAATGCTAGTGTCAGTATTATTTCTTATTGAGTTATGATCCTATTTTTCTTTCTCTCTTTTCTTTTCAACTGTATTTTCTGCTAAATATATCAGCATTTTTAATATTGATAATTTACTTCATTTGTTCTTTTATGCTTTAAGTTCTAAAACAATTTCCGATTTGGCCTCTGAATATAGATCAATTATATTTTTTATTTACCATAAATACTTTTCACTGCATCAATATTGTAGATAAGTTGTTTGTATTATTAAGTATCTTTGTTGCTTTTTGACATCTAATTGTGATGTTAAGTTACAGTTTAAAAAAAAAATCTTAAATTTCATTCCCATTTGCAATTTCCCCGGTTTATCTGAAAAAACAAAGTTAATTTAAAAAAAAAAAGTGAAGAACCTTTTGTATGTTACTAAAAGATACAAAAATAAATAATAAAAAAATAGTAATGAAATTAAAAAAAAAAAAAATGAAAATTTGAATATTCTTTTTTATGCAAAAAGCTTTTTTTGCAACCTTCATTGTAAAGTTTGAATACATTCTAAAATGATACACATATGAAATCGTATTTTTTAAAAGTTAATACACCTTAATAAGGTTTAACTAGGAATAAACTAGAACTTGATCAAAGAACAGAGTTTACATCCCTTGTCTTATCTGTCACCTCCTAGTTATCAACTTCTTAAAAAAATTGTGTGTTTGCTTATTGCAGGATTCTAAAGATGCAGCTCCAAGTCCTCGTATAACTGGGAGTTTAGTAGCCCATCATGATGATTTAATAACACGAATGAAAAATATAGAGATGATAGAATTGGGTGGTCATATGATTAGACCATGGTATTTTTCACCCTACCCACAGGTAATAAAATGAAAACCTGTTAAACTAATCCTTAAATATAAAAGCATGTTACAGAAACATTATTTTCCAGTTAAAATCTAACCTTTTGCTGTCTATGTCATAGGAATGGTTAACATGTATTTACATTTGAATGATTTTTTTACTTAAACATAATTTAGAAAACTGCTTACAGTGTTTGTACCGGTCGTGGAAATACCGTAGAGTCATGGGGGAAAAATCAAATTTCAGACCTGGAAAAGTCCTGAAAAAATGAAATTTTCATTCAAAGTCATAAAAATTTATTTAAAATCATGGGAAAATGTCTTAGGTAAAGAGAAAGTAACAGTAGCTAAAAGAGCATTAGAAATCTTGAGTGTTTTAACAGTATTGCAAAATAAAAGCTAATAAAACTGGAAAATTGAACAATCCTAAAAACAAATCCATTTCAAAATCTCATTGCATTCACTTCTGTAGCAGCTGCTCGCCTTTTTTTGCGATATGATTTTTCTGCTTGGACAATACTCATTTTGAATTTACCATCATTTTCAACACTTCTTACATTTTATAATCTGTAGTAGTGAACTTGCACGTTCTTGATTTTGCCCACTCAAAAAAACGCAATTCAATTGCATCCGAGTTTGTTTCAATCCTTCATAAAAACTTTAGTATTAAACTCATCAGAGCTTATCGTAATTTATTGAATGTTTAAGAAAATGAAGATCTTCAGTCAGGCAATAGAATACAAAAATAGAGGAATTCTAATACGTCGAAACAGTAGTGCCCAATGCGCGGCCTGCAAAACTAATCCATGCGACCCACTACTACGTTCAACACCAGGAATCGAACACTATGTTCTGGAATTTCTGAACCTATTAATTTATATGCTTTTGAAAATAGAAATGAGTAAACAAGTACATTTGAATTAAAAGATTTATTCACTACTGATTTTTTTTAAAATAAAAATCTAGTTTAGAAATATGAATTTACTGAAGAATGTGGCTTTATTTTACAGATCTAAAATGCTGTCAAGTTAAGTGGATGATTAAATGCACTATTGACACTAAAAACAACTTTTTGAAGCAAATTTATTGAAACATAGTAATGACTCGTTCAACTTTTGTCCCATTTTATTATTTTGCCTGTTTATAAAAAAAATATTAGATATTTTAGCATCATTAAATTCCATTCACTGTAGATTTACTTCACTTAATTTTATATGAAGACAAATAAGAAAAGATTAGTTTTTTTAGATTTACACTGATATTTTTTCAATCACAAGTAAGTGCTAATGCTTATTGTTGAAAATTGGCAAATTTGATATTAAATAGTACTATTCCATCCATGTAACAAGGTCATGAAAATTTTTATGAAGTCATGAAAAAGTCATGGAATTTTTTCATCCAAATAGAGTATGAACCCTGTGTTTATTAATTTTTTTTTTTTCAAATACATACTGTGAAAATTTTGTATTTCAAGTTTCTGATCTTGTTCTTTATTATTTCTTCTAGGAACTTGTGAGTTTGCCCTGTATATATTTATGTGCATTTTGTTTAAAGTATGTGAAGTCCAGAGTATGTCTGAGAAGGCATTTGGTAAGAAGTGGTTTTATTTTAAAGTTGTATTACTACTAGCATTTTCTGAAAATATGTTTATCAAATCACGGGTCAATTTGAAATCTTTTCATGCCTCGGGCAAATTTTGCTCATGAACCAAAACATGATATTCACAAAGTTCATCCACTTATTTCAAATCTTGGACAACTACAAGGTGGTTATAATTAAAATTACCCTGTTCAGACCCCTCTAGTGCTCCACTCTACACATCGGATTTTTATGAAACTAGGAATATAGATTATAAAAGCCATGGGGAGCAGGATGATGCGATAAAAAAAATTAGTGTAAAATACGCTTTCACCACAAAAAATTCTACTATTATTTTGATGGGAAAAATGCTGTGATTCATACAATTTTTACTGCAACATTATGGTAGTGTGAACTTAGTTTTAAAAACTTGAAAAATTCGAAACACAATCATCCCTGAACGTTCTTATGGGTTTGTAGAGCGGCCCCTATCTCCAAGTTTTGAGTATATTTGTTGCTTAAATTTAATACGAAAATATTAGTTTTGTTTCATGTGGGCTTGAAATGCGGAAAGACAAACTTTTACCCCCACTACCCCTTATTTTTCAGTATTTGTCATTTTATATCTTTAGATTTTTTTCTTTTTAAATCACATTGCAATTCACTGATAACTGTTTATAAAAGTCATTAAATTGCTTTTATTTTAGGTTAGAGTGAAATATCCAGACTGTTACTCCTGTCATTAGTGCTAGTAAAAATTTCGTTTGTGCTTACTTAAGGATGATTGTAGAATTCACACATCTAATGTGTACATTTTATTTTCTTGGTACAATCTCTCTATTGGCATAGATTTTGTGTCTTTATAGAATTGGGCGAAAGTTAGCTCATTTGTTAACAGGGTTGGTCGATATATATCACTCAATATATATATTATGGTTCGCTGATATACATCATGATATATATATCCGATATTTATTTTGAAAATATCATGATATTTTGATATTTTTGATATTTATTTTTTCAACTACGGTATTTTCACACACACAAAAAAAAAGTATGTTAATCATAGTAATTTTATTCATTTATTATTAAAAATAACCAAAAAGTTATTTACTATATTTTTATAATGCATACTACATCACTAATCAGGGTTTAAGCTGGGTTCAAAAATTCTTTAGCATAAAAGCTAAAATTGATGGAAAAATGTTAGCAAAATGCTAAAATGTTACACATTCTCATATATTTATATATGCCTCAGTGTGTTTCATCTCCAGTTGAGAATAAAATTCATATTTCATTTGTGACATCCTTGAAGAAATAAGTACAACAGCTATTTTTTTAAAACATAAAATAAAAAAAGAAAACATGATTGGTGTTTAGAACGTTGCAGTCCCCTCCTCCTAATAAAGCAGTTTTTGGGGGGACATAATGCTGGATAAGACTAACAGTTATTGAACTTAATTGTAGTTTAAACATCTTAGCTAAGATTTAAAAAAGATTAAGTTGATTATCGCCATGCACGCTTGTTCTCTAGGATCATACATTTCTTCTTTATTTAAAAAACTAATTTATTTTTTATTTGAGCAAAAAAGCGAAAATGCATTGCTTTATTTTCGCAATTCAGATAGTGTTTTCGCATTATGCGAAAAATGCGACCGTAGCAGAAACCCTGTCACTAATATAACAAAGAAAGACAATATTCATTTTCTACTTGTGTTTTATATGGATAAAATTATTAGAAATTTAACAATTTTAATTTATATAAAAAGTGCATAATTAAATTTTAAACATTGCTCAGAAAAAAAGATAGTGTCTTATGACTGCACTGACTAATGCATATTATTTATTTCTGAATCATATAACTGCAAAAGTAGCTAACAGAAGAAAAATGAGTGAAACAGCTAATGCTAAATTAACTTCATTAAATTTGATAGAAATGTAAGCTGAAATATTAGATATAAAAATTGGAAGAAACTTTAATTTTAAGTCCACATATTGTAATTATAATTTGAAAATAAAGAGTGATTTGAGGATGCATTTATTATTTTGAAGACTTAAGTTTGTGCTGATTGAAAATGTCGGATATATATCAAAATATCCAATATTTTCGAATCCTGATTATAATATATATCACGATATATATCCGATATTTATTTTGAAAATATCATAATATTTTGATATTTTCAATATTTATTTTTTTCAACCACGGCATTTTCAATATTAAAATTATATTAATCAAAGTAATATTGTTAATTTATTTTTGAAAATAACCAAAAAGTTATGTGCTATATTTTTTAGATGTATTAATGCATTAATATAACAAAGTAATATAGTATTCCTTTTTTATTTTATATTCATAAAATTATTAGTAATGTAACAATTTTAATTATGATTAAAAGTGCTTAACTTAATATTAAACGTTGGTTGGAAAAAAGGAAAATGTCCTGTTACACTGCACCAACTAATACCAGTGGCGTAGCTAGACCCGACTTTCGGGGGGGGGGGGGGGGGTTACTTCTTTTATATATATATATATATATATATATATATATATATATATATATATATATTATATATATATATATATATATTATATATATATATATATATGTATAATCGCTTGGAATTTTTTCCTTTTCTTTTTTTTTTTCTTTCTCTTCTCTCTTCTTTTTCTCTTTTTTTTTTGAGACTAACTTTTCGGGGAGGGGGGGTTTGTCCCCCAAAACACCTCCCCCCTTAGCTACGCCCCTGACTAATACATATTTTTTATTTCTCAATCATATTATAATTGTGTAAAACTAGCTAACAGAAGAAAAATGAGTAAAACAGCTAATGCTAAATTAATTCCATTGAAATTGATTAAAATGTCAAATGAAATGTTAGATATAAATATTAAAGGAAACCTCTTAATTTTAAGTTTACCTATTGTAATGACAATAGAAAAAAATAAAGAATGTTTTGAAAATGCATTTACTATTTTGAAGACTTGAGTTTAGGCTGAAAATATAATATAATATGATTTGATTGAAAATATCAGATATATATATTAAAATATCAGATATATATATAAAAATATCGGATATTTTTGATATTCGTTAATATATTACAACAAGTACATAAAGTATTTAGTTCAAACATTAAATGCTTCTTGCATTCACATAGTAAAAAAGTTCTAGGGGTACCAAATAGCTCCAACGAAAACCTTATTTATAGGCATGTAAGAGCAACAAAAGTTATCAAATATTGTCTGAAAAGATCAACTTAGTTTTATCATATTATCTACTGCTAGATCTGGTAGCAGAATTTTTTTCAGTAATCTGCAATGTAGATTAAAAAACCTGAAGGTAGTCTGCAAGGTATACCAGCATTAGAAAAATAAAGCATAAAGATAAATAAAGCATAAATGGCATTGAAGGATTGTATGACTAAATTGTTGTATCCTTGTTTTTTTCCCCTCTACCATTTAAAACTTCAACTGAAAACTTCTGTCTTCTTTCTAGATAATTTCATGTAATGTATTTTGGGGTGAAACTTTCATGCTATTATAAATATATTCCATTGGAGTTACAAACACTTGTAGCAGAATTTACTTTTAATTCTGTTTTCCTGTTTTATTTCAGGCAAAATGTAACTTGCGTCATCCTCCAGGAAATGAAATTTATAGAAAGAACTCAATCTCATTTTTTGAAATCGATGGTCGAAAAAATAAGGTGAAAATTGGTTTTATAATTTGTTTTACAAAGTTTAATAAATTTTGTATTCTTATTATGTTGTATTGTCAAAGTGATAAATTATGTAACAAATCTGTTATTTTGCTATCATGTAATAGCAAAATAAAAATATAATGGTTTGTAAAAAAGTGTTTCTCTAGTATAACAAGACAATTGTTGCAAAATATTTTATTTTGAATAATATTTTATTTTGAATTTGCACATTTTCAATTATTATCAATATGAATCTCTCCTCTATCTCTACAGCAATCCATCTGATTTTTCCATTGTTGGAACATTGATGGAAGTGTTCTATGAGCTTCTTCATTACAGATGCCACTTTTTTAAACAGATTGGAATCTACTTCTAATGAACTTAAGACACAGATTAAAAAAAGCTGATTGGTTCAATGCCAGGCGAATAAAATGAATGATCTAACTTTGAGATATTGTACTTACTTAGAAACTAATTAGCAAATAATGCAGAATGATTAAACATTTTTACGTGTTAAATTGTTACATAAAATTTGTTTTGTTCCTTTCCAATTCTAACTTTGAGCAATCGCAAATGGTTAACCAATAGTCAAATCAAATCCAGTTACCAATTTTTTTTCGATATATCTGTCCATTTTGAGGTAGAAGCGGACTGCATCGTTATTTCTTGTCTGATATCTTGGAAATGCTTAAAGCAGTCAATAACCCTTGCACGTGATAACCTTTATTGTCACCACACTTTTTCTGTAAAGGATAACTTTCAGTAACACCTTTTCCTAAGACATACGAAATTTCTATATGATTCCTTGCTCTGTTATCACCTTTCTGGAAAAAAAAAAACAGCACATATATGAGGCAGTGAGAAGCAAAGGGATGTAAGTGGACTGTTTCAAGTTTTGAATGAAACGCGTTTAGAGATTACGTCCTAGGTAGGCTTTCATTGATTTTTTTTTCTAAATGATTCTGTATAGCAGCACCTACCAGCACTACTAGCACTAATAAATTGCTTTTGATAAATATTTCATTCATCAATCAATCAATTTCGGTTTGGCGTCAAATTGATGCTTCTTGTACCGTTCTGAAATGTGCATTTGACTGTCACGCGTATTTGACAGGTATAAAAACAGAAAAAATCTTGCCCCTTTTCATATAAATATAGGATTAAGCATGTGATGAAACAAAGCTAATTAGATTGAAAACAGATAATTACAAAACAGGTCAATAAAAATTTAAATAGGCTATCAAAGTCATCAATATTTTTTGAAGAGTAGTAAATATTGATTTAGGTACAGGTATAAATATGAGGTATAATTCAAAATGCCAGAATATCATCTTTTGTTGGATGACCGTTTGAAGGAGGTGCTTACTTTTACTGCCGTGTAACTACTAGCATGCTTCTTATGCATTTATGGTTTGTATTCTTTTGAGTTTGATTGTTAATTTACGTATTACAAAAGTTAAAAACTTTATGTTATAGGTATATGCTCAAAATCTTTGCCTTCTTGCCAAATGCTTCTTGGACCACAAGACTTTGTATTATGATACAGACCCTTTTCTATTTTATGTAATGACAGAATTAGATGGTAGTGGATTTCACATAGTCGGCTATTTCTCAAAGGTTTGTAAAATACTTGTATTTCAATATGTATTTTAGGCATAAATTTAAAAGCCCTCCCACCCCCCTAAAAAATCCTACTTTTACATTTAAAACAAACTTAACTATGAGTAGATTCAGATTATCCCCCCCCCCCCACTTGTGACTGTATTACTTCACTTTGCTTTTATGCTGTGTTTCATTTAACCTTATAATGCATAAAAAATATGTCTCTAATATCATCTGTCTTTTTTTGCATTGCATTTTTGGTAGGCCACAGTGTAAATTGGTTAAAGAATCAACTGTATAATGTAGTGCAATATCTTTTGAAAAGCACACATTTTGTACAATTTTTCGAAATAGTTTAAGTGAAAGTTCTTTGCGCTTTAACTATTCATTTTTTATAGTTATTTTTATAATCTAATTTCATTTATCTTTCTAATTCAGTTTGATTATAATTTATCTTTTTTTTTTTTTTTTTGGCAAAGAAACATTTGTCATGAGAATTTCGTAAAGGGTCCTACAAGTCATTATTTCCTTTAATAGTAAATTGAATCTATAAAAAATTGACGTTGACACCAACTTCCTTGAAATAAGTTTTACATTTATCAGACTTAGACATATTTTGATAGCCTTTAGTATGTTATTAACACTATGCATATTATAGGAAAAAGAATCAAGTGAAGATTATAATGTAGCTTGCATTTTAACTCTACCACCTTATCAAAGAAAAGGATATGGAAAATTACTCATTGAATTCAGTAAGTTTGTTTCCATTGTAAAAATTGCTTTGTTGTACCATATTTTTTGCAACAGTTCAATTCTGTGATTTATAATGAAAATTGAACACTTTGTTTTATAGGGGGGGACATTTTGTAATTGCCATACATATAACAGTAAACAATTATATGCACTGAAGAGAATGTCGTCAGTTGTTTATCACAATGTTTTCAGCCGTATTAGGTCTAAGAATATTAGTTTTAGTGTCACGAAAAGATTTCTCCTAATCAGAAGTTTTAAGAAGTATTTACTCTTAAAAGTGGACTAAACCAAGCTGTGCTTATTACAGAGTGATTTCTAGGATCTGAAATTCGTTTTTGGTGAACACAAATGTACACCTAAAGCTTCATTGTTTATAAGAAATGTTGCCAAATGAGAGCTGATGTTTTAGGATGACATACTGAAAAATTAACAATAAACACTACTTTTCTTTGAAAACACCTGAACTTAGCTGCTCTGCTGGCTTTATAGTTTTGAAAAGGGCATGAGTAAAACACGGTTCTCTCCTAGAACAAGACTTATTTCAGAGTTAAAACGAATAAAATGTCTATTGAGCAATTAAGATTGCCGATTGTTTTCACTTTGCTGTGACCTTGATGTCTGGTCTACTGGTTTTGTGAAAGTTAAGTAGCAAGTTCAGTTATTTACCGGGGCCTGACCAATGGAATTCATGATTCTGTGGAAATAAATATTATGTTTTTTTTGGCATGTGGTTGTTTTTACTAATTGTTTTTAAATTAGTTTTATTTATTGTTATTTTTTGTAGATAATGTATCTCATCTCATTGATTTGTTTTGGGGCGGGGGGACAATTTCTTTTGGAATGGATAGTAAATTTTGTATTGTGTTGTTTCTTTAAATCATATCTAACTTAAGAATTTCTTCCACAAAATATATTTGAATGAATTCAATTTGATATGTTTTAATTTTGTCTTCAACAGAATGTTTTTTAAAATTCTTTCTTGTTAACTGTTTGTCTTGTCATCTTTTATTTAATATTACAACTGCCAAAATTTTGGTTGGTTTCTAATCCTAACTAGAAGAAAAGGACAGGAAAGACAATAATGTCACATAATTCCAAAAATTATTTATTTTGGTTTGAATACAAATCATGCTTTAGATGTCTTTAAAGTATTACTAATGCACCCTAGCTATTGGGATTTGGCACAAAGTCAGATTTTATTTTAAAAAAAGCAAAGCCTAAAGAGATTCGGGACTACCACTTGAAGAAAGATCCAGCGGTTGTGACCAACGAATGTCTGAACAATCATTCTGAAATACCTTTGCTATTAGTATGGTATGGTTTTAACAATACTGAAAAGCCTAGAAAAAATTATAGATTCATTATGAGCCTGTGTCAAAAGAGCAAACAATTCAACTAGTAGCTGTTTTTTTTTTTTTTTTTCAGTTTCTACCATTGATAACATTAATTTACAAGCAGCAAAACTCCAAGGAAATTGCAATGCAATTTTTAGACAGCAGTCATTCCTTACTAACTTTATCATGAATTCCAGCTCAAGATATTTGCACCCTGACATTTAAAATTTACTGATCAAGACTTTAACTTTTGAAAAATCAATTAAATTGTCAATAGCTGAATAATGCCAACTAAAACATGATTCTTAAATAATAAAAGAGTCAAGTCTCAATAACTCAAAGCCTTATAACTCGAATAATCCTTTTTCTTGAAATTTTCATTGAACCCAAAACTTTTAAAAGGGTTATGATTACATCCCATAACTTGAACAACCAAGAAATCTGTTTACAATCGATGCATCCCCAAATACAATCAGATTAAATAAGATTACATTAATTCTGAAGCTAAAGATTCAAAATATATTCGATGTAAGCCTAATTTAAAGAGCAATGAAGTATCTAAATTTTAAACTTTTGTTTAACTGTGAAGAAGTAAAAGTTCCTGAATTATAATAATTGCTTGCTCAACTATTAAAAAGAACATTAGCTTTCATTCTTATTTTAACAACTGCATGAAGCTGAAAAAGTTTCTCAATCTAAAGTTTTACTGTACATCTCCACACTATCACCATGTGTTTGAAACTTTTATCATTATATCACTCATCACAAAATAAAAATATTATATATATTTTTTTCGATGTTTCTATTCATGTTGCTCAGGATTTAGAATTTGTGTGCAATGTTTTTAAATGAGTAAGTCATTACATACTGATTTTGTTCCCCTCAAAATTCAGGTTATGAGCTCTCGAAATTTGAAGGAAAGACTGGATCTCCAGAGAAGCCACTTTCTGATCTTGGCCTATTGTCGTATCGCAGTTACTGGTCGGAAACTATTTTAGAACTTCTTATCAATGCCAAGCCCTTAGAGAATTTTGAAAGACCCCAAGTAACCATTCAGTATGTGTTGTCTTTTTGCACCTCATTATTCTTTCTTTTTTTTGTAAAATTTCATTTTTTAAAAATTACATAAAAAATTAAAGGTACATTTAGTTATGCTCTCTATGCCCCCTATTAAGTAATTTATATTTGAATTCTTCCTTAATTTTTCCAACTTATCTGTAGTTGACTATGTGGGAAGTGAAATCAGTGCACTCATTTTCCTCATGGAAAATCAAAAATTATTTCAAAACTAGAAAATCACTCATCAAGGTATGAAGAGTGAAAATTGCTTTTAGACTTGAATGAAGCAATTGCATGCTTGGTGATATTTTGATAGTTGAAATTTTAACCCTAACTTCAATAGAATAACCCTAAACTCCAGTAGATAGCATTCATGGTTTTCCCTTTTTACATTCTTCTATATCTAAAGGGGATATCACACGAGAGAAATTACGGGACATCGCAACCGCAATAGGAACCGTCAACGCTATCTGGAACTGGTTTTTCGGGCGGGAAGTTGCCTACAGGGTTACTGCCGGTTGCTCGGACGGTTGCTCGAATTGCTCACAACGGGGGCTACCATTTTTTAGCGTACATCCATGTGCTTGCGCTTGTTCATCGCTTTTCATCAATTCCGCATTTGGTTATCACGCTGCGTCGCGTTAATTCGACATTTATGGATGAAATTAGTAATCGAATACTTAATGCAGCTCTTGCAGCTTTAATTGTATGTGGATTTGTGAAAAGATGGCAAAAAAAAAAAAAAAAAAAAAAGAAAAGAAAAAAAAAAGGGAAATGATCAAGGCAATGATTTCAGAGCCAGAGCATCAATTATTATTTCATGCAGTCACCAAAGCTCCTCTTGTTAAATTCATATTTGAGTTTTAACATTAATTTGTAGAACTTATGGTGAAAATTTCAGAAAAACAGAAAACTTTTATTACTATTAATTGAATGTTTGATTTAAAGTGATACCCTTGTTACATTTAAAGAAGACATACAGAATATATGACTTCTCTAGGCTTATTTTTTCCCATAACTACTAAATTAAATCTTAATTTTAGATAGGAATTATTAGTCACTCATTGACAGGTAAGAAGAAATTTTAATTCTAACAAATTATACCTAAATTCATAGCTAAAAACAAACATGAAAAATAAATAAAAAAAAAGCCAGCAAACTCTGATCAATAGGCCTTTCATAATTATTTTTTTAAATTTCGAGTTCATAAATATATTGGAGATGTGCTAACACTTTAACTTACACAAATATAACGCCACTAGATACATATTGCACACAGGAAAATCTGTGGCCGAGTTTATTAAAATAGTTCCAAACATTTAAAAATAAAGTGAAGCTTTAAAAAAATGTAATGAAACGATGATGCGCATTTATACAAGCTATACAAGCATTTATAATACAAATAAGCTTAATACTGAGCAAATTAACACTGCATTGAATATTAGTACGTCTCAATCAATATTTCAAATGTTAATAAAAATAACTTTATAATTTAATAATGCCAAACATAATTTTTGACATCTCAACAAAATATTACAATGTGCGTATCATTTTTAAAAAATTCTTTGTATTATCATATTCTTTGATTTTCAGAGGGATTATTTTTCTTGACTGGAATAGAGTACATGTGTTACTACACAGTCAAAATATTACTAAATAGATGGAGCTAAAAGTAGAGTAAATATTTCACCATTTCACTTTGCCTCACATTCTCCTACATTTTAAGTATTTTCAAATGGTACATACTGTATGTACCCATCAGTTTGAATTAAAAAAGAAAAGTACAGCTTCAATGCTATGATTTTTAAAAAGGAATTTTCACGTAACTTTTTCAAGGAAAAAATTTACTGTAATTGTTCAAGTATCAGAATGGGGTGGCTTCCTCCAGTCAAAAGTAGTACTTTTATCACTGAAATTGATAGAATAAGCAAAAAAAAAACTTGGACCCAAAAATACTTTCATTTTCCCAACCGATATTTTTTAATTAATTTTTTTAAATGTCCGATTTCTCAAACAAAGCGCGGTCTTGATGACGTTACAAATACACGTGAGTAAAGATGCGAATTAAATATTTTGCTCTGTGAATGTCAACACGAATGGCATTTCATCATTCGTGACGTCGCACGACAGAAATGTAAACAATGAAAGCGCCACGATTTAAGTAATTTTTTAAAAATATTAAACAAAAACAAATTATTTAAAAAATGGTCAGATCCTATGTTTTTAAACATGCTCTTTCAGAAAAAAATACGTTTAAAATTTTAGAAACGACCCCATTGTAACATTTGTGCAAAACAATTTTCAAAAATCTAATGAAACGAAAAACACCAATATAAATTAAGAAATGCATAAAATTCGCACTGATGTTAACTAACATATAAGTAGCAATTTAAATTCAAAATCAGATGCAAAACCAAAGATTAAATGTCGCTCATCCGTTTTTTAAAGTGTAACTGAAAATTTTTGAAACATAAAATAAATAGAACAATAAAAAGGAACCCACATTTCTGTCGCCACGATTGCAAATGTATTTTACAGTGACGCTGCCTGACGTCACGAAATCCCAGCGCCCTGATTGGTTCCTTCGTAACTTGCCCAGAATTAAAGGCAATTTTTTTCTAGCGGAGGAAAAAGTTTGCCCCTATAGGAGCAACTGCAAATTTCCATAGCACACGAGAATTTTGGAGCAATCGTTTGTGGAAGTGAGTAGAAAAACCAGTTCCGGATAGCGTTACGGTTGCTATTGCGGTTGCGATGTCCTGTAATTTCTCTCGTGTGATATCCCCTTAATATATAGAAGAAAGTATTGGATTCGTGCAAATTTTCGAATTTCGAAGGATACGAACGTTTTGAGGTGTACTGACTCCATTTCGACTATTTTTGGAAAATGTCTGTCTGTGTGTATGTGTGTGTATGTGTGTGTGTGTGTATGTGTGTCACGTCTGTGTGTGACCAGTTTTTTGTGGCCGCTCTACAGCAAAAATTACCGCATGAAATCGAACGAAACTTGATACACATATGTGTCCCTATGTGAACTTGTGCCCATTGGTTTTTGGCGCGAATTCCTCCAAGGGGGGTGGAGCAATGGGACGTTTTTTGAGTTACGCGTGATTGCTATTCCTCAGGAAGTAACTGGCGAAATCAAACAAAATTTGGTCCATATGTTGCCAGTAACAGAAACAGGTGTTGATTCAATTATGGTGTCAATAACTCAAACGGGGGTTGAGCTATAGAACGTTTTTTGTCGTCAATTGTGACTGCTGTATCTCAAGAAATAATGAACGGAATGAAAGAAAAATTTATTGGCAAGTAGCCCTTAGTGGGTATAAAAGCTGATTTTATTTTGGTGTCAACAGCTAAAAAGGGGGTAGCGCAATCGCCCGTTCTTTTTTTCCATTGTGAGTGCCCTATCTCAAAAAGTAATGCTACGTTCTGGTTGAAATTTGGACTATATGTGAATCCATATGTAAACAGGCTTTGGTTCAATTTTGGCGCCAATCGCGCCAAGAGGTGCTGATTTATTTTTATTATCATTATTTTTTAGCTAATAAAAATAGCTTTATTAGTGCAACAATAAGAAAGATAAATCGTAATAGATTATCGTCTGCTTATTTCTCGTGATTTTAATTGTATGGAAATGATCGGAAATATTATCTCAATGATTTAAAATTTTTAACTGTTACCATCTTATGTTTGTTAACAAATAAAATATTTGTAATTAATTCAAGCAAGGCTTTTAAAATAACTTTCAATTTTCGCTCTTTGCTTTGCTTTTGCAATAATGCAGACATTGGGATGGTCGTCAAGTTTTTTCATGTGTAATTTTGTTTTTGTTGGGAATATTGCTTCCTCGTCAAGCATGGGGAGGGATCAGAAAAAAAAAAGAAAAATATAGAAGAAAGTTTCGTGATGGCCACAACATACTAGTTTTACTTTCTTCTATATCTAATGTATAGAAGAAAGTATTGGATTCGTGCAAATTTTCGAATTTCGACGGATTTGAACATTTTGAGGTGTGCTGAGTCCATTTCGACTATTTTTGGAAAATGTCTGTCTGTCTGTGTGTTTGTGTGTGTGTGTATGTGTGTCACGTCTGTGTGTGACCAGTTTTTTGTGGCCGCTCTACAGCAAAAACTACCGCATGAAATCGAACGAAATTTGACACACATATGTGCCCCTATGTGAACTTGAGCCCATTAGTTTTTGGCGCAAATTCCTCCAAGGGGGGTGGTGCAATGGGACTTTTTTTGAGTCTCGCGTGATTGCTATTCCTCAGGAAGTAACTGGCGGAATCAAACAAAATTTGGTTCATATGTTGCCAGTAACAGGTGCTGATTCAATTTTGGTGTCAATAACTCAAACGGGGGTTGAGCTATAGAACATTTTTTGTCGTCAATTGTGACTGCTGTATCTCAAGAAATAATGAACGGATTGAAAGAAAAATTTATCGGCAAGTAGCCCTTAGTGGGTATAAAAGCTGATTTTATTTTGGTGTCAACAGCTAGAAAGGAAGTAGCGCAATCGCCCGTTCTTTTTTTCCATTGTGAGTGCCCTATATCAAGAAGTAGTGCTACGTTCTGGTTGAAATTTGGAATATATGTGAATCCATATGTAAACAGGCTTTGGTTCAATTTTGGCGCCAATCGCGCCAAGAGGTGCTGATTTATTTTTATTATTATTATTTTTTAGCGAATAAAAATAGCTTTATTAGTGCAACAATAAGAAAGATAAATCGTAATAGATTATCGTCTGCTTATTTCTCGAGATTTTAATTGTATGGAAATGATCGGAAATATTATCTCAATGATTTAAAATTTTTAACTGTTGCCATCTTATGTTTGTTAACAAATAAAATATTTGTAATTAATTCAAGCAAGACTTTTAAAATAACTCTCAATTTTCGCTCTTTGCTTTGCTTTTTTATCAATAATTCAAATATTGGGATGGTCGTCAAGTTTTTGCATGTGTAATTTCGTTTTTGTTGGGAATATTGCTTCCTCGTTAAGCATGGGGACGGATCAGAAAAAAAAAGAAAAATATAGAAGAAAGTTTCGTGATAGCCACAACATACTAGTTTTCTTTCGTTTCTTAATTCTCCTTAAATGAGTCTTACCCAGTTAAACAGTTAAGTTACAGCATCCATTTCAGCCTTGTCAAAATAAAGCATGTCAAACACAGGGGTGGAAAATCAAAAATTCATTTCTGTATCAGCTTTGTATCAGCAAAAATGCCAATTTTGTATCAGAAAGAAAAGTTTTGTATCAGTAAAATCTCAGTGTTGTATCAGAATAATAAGTTTTGTATCAGGCGAATTCAAGATTTCGTAACAAAATCTTTAATTTGTACACTTACTACACAGTTTGAAGCAAATACAAAACATTTGTAGCAAAAAAGTACATAAATAATTTTTAAAACTCAATTTGGTAGTAATATTGTAATTTAGAAAAAGTGTGCAAAAACTACTTTTAGTAAATGTACGATTAAATCATGTTACGTACCTAACTAGAATCTTAATTTAATTCTGTGGTTATTTGCCAAAAGTTGATAGGTCAAATTTGACCATGTTCTACTTTACTGATCATATGTGTTAAGAGTGGTATTTTTCTACACCAGAATTTGTTAAGCAGAAAAAATATGAACTAACAAACATGATATAATAAAAAAAATTTATATAAGGTGTACTTTTGAACCCATTGTTGAAACCTGGAATGCTATTTTTTCAAATATAAACCTAAAAGTGGCCACTACTGAAGCAATACTGGCCACTACTGGTGTGTTTACCTTAATTCTGCTCCAAAATTTCATTACTCAACATATCACGTTTTATTCTCTCTCTCCTGAAAAGATGACAAATTTGACATAACTTTTGGCAAACAACCCCGACACAGACAACCACTAAAGGACTTCAATTTAAAAATGTCTTTTGTATTTATTGCATGCAAAGCTAAAAAGATGGGGGGGGGGGGGGATCCTTCAAAAAACATATTTATAAGCAATTTCTAATTTTTACAAAGGGAAAAAAACAGAGGAGGGAGGGGGAGGAGATGCCATTGTAAAGATTTGATATTCTTTTTGACTTTGGTAAAAAAGAAAAAAAAATTATTCTTTAGAAGAAATAAAAGTTTTTATTCCTAATGTGTCATAAATATAATTTAAAGAACCATTACATAGATAAACTATTCATACATACACAACCTAACTTATAGACCCTGTTTAAATTGCCTCACCTAGCATCAATACCTGAAATTTACTTTTAATATTTGAATTAATAGGTCCCCCTTGCACTGACGAATAAAATTTTGAAGAAAAAAAAAATGAATAAATAAATATATGAAAGTTTCTCAAGTTTAAAGACGTTTTCAGTATTTAGACCCTTGAAAATTTTAAAAATCCTCAAAAAAGAAGCTAAAAGGGTTTTAAAATTTTAACTACTGAAGAAATTATTTATCAACATTTATGCAAAATAAGAGCTAATTGGTTCTTTTCAGGAAATAGATTAACATTACTTTCAACTTTATTAAGCAGCTCATGTTCAGGAATAACATTTCATTTTCTGAACAAAAAAACTACATACAGTGAAACCTCAATAAGTAGTCGACCAGTTAAGTGGTCACTCCGTTAAGTGGTCGTTTTTCTTTGGTCCCGACAAGGTCTCATTCACAGTAATGTAAAATGATCCTCCTTTACTGGTCACCAAATTACGTGGCGCGGGAGCGCCCCACCCCCGCCAAGGAAACCAAACGTCAGCAGCCAACAGAAGCAAATCCACCGCCAAAGACGAAAGGAAATAAAAGCGACCAAGACCAAGATTACACGACTGAACAAGTTGGGATTTTTCAGCCCTCTGTATCTCAGCCCCATGAAGACCCCCGGAGTTGATTTTTGGTACACTCAATCTCTAGTGGCCCCTGACGCCGTAAACCAAAATACAATCTCCTGGACCATCAGAGGGAGGAGGTATTAAAGTTATAAAATCGCTGTTCAAAAAAGTTTTCGCTTCCTTTGACAGGGCTGCAGCCCAGACGAAAAAAGGAATCAAGCTGAAATTTCGCACACACATTCCTTGTGCCCTACTGATGTGCCTTTTGACCCCCCTCCCCTTCCCCCCTCGTTTTTACCCCCCAAATTGTACCTTCCCGGGGTTCTATCACAGCCCCCCGGGAGGATACGGTAATGATTTTTTGTATACATATTCTTGGGGGGTCATTGAGTACATATACAAAAATTCAACCCCCAGGGACATCATGAGCCGGAGTAACTGAAGTTTGAAAATCACTAGTTTTCCCTAAATTATCATGTACTTACTTTCAGATCATAGGGTTTGTTTATCTCGGACTGCAATTGCAAGGTTAGAACAGATCTAACAGTTATTCCAAAGTTGTCTTAGGAAATGAAATTCAATCAAGACTAAAACATATCCAACAGTTGCAACTAGACGTTAAATCGCGGATATCACAAATTTGCCGCAGCGACTGCGCATGCGCGCTGACTTAGCTCATTGGGCTTTCTGTTTTCAGATTCCATGTTGTTTGTTTATACTTAAGCAGAGAAACAAATTAATCAATGAGATTAGAATGCTGTGCCCCCCCCCCCCCCCCCAAAGTTTTGCCGATACGAAATTTCCTTCCCCCTGTTTTTCAGTTTTTATATATTTATGGAGGGAAGAAATTTTAAATGTCGGCGTGAAACTGGGGTTAAACCATTACAATATTTTACGTGACAAATTATATGAAACTGTACGCACATGAATACGGCACATATAACTTTTTAATTGAAAGCGAAAAATAGCACTTTTTTATTGGTTTGCTTATTTTCTAAATTAATGGATTTTTCACAAACAATACATAATGAATTGAAAATATATGAAATACGTGTGTGGATATCCGTGCTTTGCAGTAATTTATTAGCTGAGAAATGTTTTGCAATTAATTTAAGCAAGACTTTCAATGAGCTTAGTCCGCGCGCAACATGCGCTTTCGCTATGGCAAATTTGGGATATCCGCGATTTGACATCGAGTAAAGTTGTATAGATCATCTGACACATTCAAATTTAAAACATTTAATGGTTTACTTTTTTTTTTTTTTTGCTTGGTGATAACATGTGTTATTTGGTTTTTTAAATGAACTTTTAAACAAAACTAGGTATTAAACAAGACAAAGACTTCTATCAAGAAAAAGATAAATCACCAAACAATTAAAATTATCCCATAAAATGTAAAATAATCCACGATTTAAGAAAAAATGTAATTAAACAAGAAAGTGAAAAGCTAGATTAAAATAGCCCTCAAGCTGTAACACATTTAAAGAAACCTTCATGAAAATGTTGAATAATCTGTCAAATAAAGAAACTGTAGTAGAATTTATTGCGAAGTTGTAAAATACTTGAAAACAATATAATTTAAAATATAATATTTTATTATCCAAGAAGTTTTCTTTGCAACAGAGAGGATACAAGGATTGCAATAAAATTTAAACCGTCCAATTCTCGCAAAATGAACATGGAATCTTAATAGTCAGAAAATAACTTGATGTAAAATTAAGCTAGCCATTATTGTTCCTTAAAAACTCAAAACAGCGTTGTTTCAACTGAAAATTTTCTGACTTGAAGTTCTCAATTCTAAAAATACAGACAAAGTAATAATATCAATGCAAAAAGATGTGATATCTCATCAAAAACAACCCTGTTGTAAAAATTTCCCCGCCAAGAAAACCTTTAACTTTTCCGCACAAAAAAGAACCTGCATCCTAAACCCAAAAACCCTCAGCCATAAAAAGTTATGATATCTAGTTTGCCCGCCAAGTATCTGCCAAACTATCATCCTCCCTCTTCTCCTTTTTCATCACAGCTACTTCCATTAGAACCTCCTCCCACCTTCAACTCCTCAGAAATATGGATAGATCTTTTAAATTGTTTATCTTATTTGGCGGGAAGCTTTTCAAAGTGAAGTGGTTGCTTGGTGAGCAAAAAGTTTCCCGCCAAACAAGATAAACAATTTAATAAATCTATCCATATTTCTGAGGAGTTGAAGGTGGGAGGAGGTTCAAATGGAAGTAGCTGTGATGAAAAAGGAGAAGAGGGAGGATGATAGTTTGGCAGATACTTGGCGGGCAAACTAGATATCATAACTTTTTATGGCTGAGGTTTTTTGGGTTTAGGATGCAGGTTTTCTTTTTTGTGCGGAAAAGTTAAAGGTTTTCTTGGCGGGGAAATTTTTACAACAGGGTTGTTTTTGATGAGATTTAATTTTACCCGCT
Source organism: Uloborus diversus (assembly GCF_026930045.1). NCBI lineage: Eukaryota > Metazoa > Arthropoda > Arachnida > Araneae > Uloboridae > Uloborus > Uloborus diversus. The sequence continues at coordinate 30,021,817 of NC_072736.1, forward strand.
TAACTAGTCACTCAAAAATTGTTTTCTAAAATTCCTTTTCCTTATCGGATCTTAGAAAATAGTGTCGGACTTAGTTAAAAGGCTGTTTATAGTCATTTTTCCTTGAAATCACTGCATAAAAAAAAGGATGTGGACTCCATACTACTGTTTTGTATGTCAATTTACACATTACTTGTCATGACCACATATTTACACTATATTTAATTTCTTTCAATATCAATGTTTCACTTTTGATTATTTCAAACTTCTCCAAGTTCCAGAGAAAATTTTCTTACTTAACATCAGTAGTATCAAGTAGATAGAGATAATATGTTAAATGAACTATATGAGGCAGTGAGAAGCAAAGGGATGCAAGTGAACTATTTTAAGTTTCGAGTAAAACGCATTTAAAGATCAGATCTTAGGTAGGCTTTCATTGAATTTTTTTTCTAAATCATGCTGTGCAGCAGCACCTACCACGGCTACTAGTACAATCTCTAGCCCCAAGACGGAGGAGATACAAATCACCTACCATTTGTATGGGTCATCTCCAAATTTTTAATTTTGCCACTTGCATACCTTTGCAAACGGAATAGATGCAGGTATGTATGGAAGATAGTAGATAATGTGCTAAATGAACTACTTTTTCAAAAATATTTAAAAAGAAATGGATGCATGTATGTGTGGTAAGAGATTATACTGCTCAAATGCAGTTTTCTAAAAAATAAATTTTAATATTTTTATGAACTCTTAAGACACTTTTTCTACACATATTATAAGTAGGAAAATGTGGGGCAAAGTGAAATAGTTCAAAATGAACAAATTGGAAATATATGTAAAAAATTACGTTACATAAAGAAAGAACAGTGTATTTGAAAATAGAACCGGCATTGAAACATTATTTTTTATTTTTTGCAGTAAATTTGTAGCTTCAAAAAAAGTGGAAATTTATCACTTTTTCTTATGGGGCAAAGTGAAAAATAATATTTTTTTCGTAAAAAGAATAGTTATTTGATTGTTAAAGACATTGATCGAAGAAAAGAATAATAATAGAAAATAAGAATAGAAAAAAAAAGTTAATATACAAGGGAAAGTAAAAGAAGTAATAAAATTTTAAATTAATAAAAAAATAACTAAATGGATGAATAAATAAGGGAAATATTAAATGAAGGATGGTAAAGGAAATTATTAATGAATGAATATGTAAGTGAGATTTGAGAAAGGATTGTATAAGTAATAGAAACAAACTATTTTACTTTGCCTCACATGCACTTGACTAACTGTACACAGCATTTAAAATATAAATACGCAATGTATTGAGCAAATAAATACTGCCCCAAATATTAGTAAGTTTAAATTAATATTTAGAATGTTAATAACAAGAACTTTATCATTTAATAATGACAAAACTAGTTTTTTACTTACAACAAAAGATTACAATATGAGGATCAATTTTTGAAAATGGCATGTATTATCACATTCTTTGATTTTCAGATGCAATTTTTTATTGATTGGAGTAGACTACATATGTTAGTACATGGATAAAATATTACTATATAGGTGGTGCTAAAAGCAGAGTAAATATTTCCCCATTCCACTTTGACCCGCTATTTCACTTTTCCGCACATTCCCCCACATCTTAATTTTATTCAAAGCATGAAATAACTACAAAATAAGAAATAAAGTAAGCCAATTTAAAGTAACATAGGTGAAAATAACTTCCACTTTTCAAAATTGTTGAAACATTTACAGGATGCAAAAGGATTGAAACTTAAAGCACAGCACGCAATTTTCGGCGAACATAAGCAATTCTTTAACCCCTTTTACTTATATGCTTCTTTTTAGCTTTCAATGACAAAAACTAATGCAGCAACCCTTTTTTTTCTTATAGTGAAAGGTTTTTGGTAATAAAATTTCATTTTTTGGCTGTTTTGTATCAATCAGGTTGTATCAGAATTTGAAAATTGGTGCAGTTTGGCACAGATTTTCCCCCTGCAAACATTACCAAAAAATATTATCAAGCTATCATGCCGTGGAGCGAGTTTTATTGTTGATGACATCAGGAGGGTTACTCGATCATTCGCTATTATACATGTGAAAATTTAACTATCTCAACCTGACAAATTTTGTTGATAAAACAACTGCTTAAACTTGCATAATATATTGAACTTAAGCTGTGAATCAAAACCATCAGCATCAGCTTTTGTGCATGTTTAGAATAAAATAATACCTCTAAGATACATTACTGCTGTTATTGTAAATTTAGGATTTCTTAGGAAAACTTAAGACTGTAAAACTTAAGTGACAATGTTTCAATGCTAAAAAGGATTCTGAACTCGAGAAATTTTATTTCTTAATTTTTACGTGTTGTTTGTATCATCATTATGATGATGTACTTTTTGTGCCAGGGCAAGGTTTACAATTTGGATGTCTAACATTTAATTCTCCACTAAAACTTGATTTGACATTATTGCCCGACAATTGTTCTCAAGAAATTAACAGAAACATTTTTGTTACGTTTCACACCAAACATCACACCATACAAGTAATACTTTTAAATCTATAATTTATTGATTTAAAAGTATTTACTATTTGTTAATGAAAACACCTCACAACGAACCTGAAAACTGGAAAAAATGGAGAATCTCATAGTTACAGTCCAACCACGGATTGCATGGAATTTTCAAACGTCCAGATAAGACGAATCTATGTGAATAAGGGGGAAAAGTAAAAATTTGATGCTTGTATTCCGCTCATTTGAATGAGACTCTGCTTCTGCAAAAGCTGGCATTGCTAAAAAATAATAGATTCGTCCATTTCCGGCTGTAAAACGGATGTTTGTCTTTCCATAAAGTCCATGGTCAAACAGTATTTGAAGTATCTAGTAGCATTGAAGGTTCTTGTCCTTATCATGTGAACTATTTTTTGCAACACTGAAAAAATTCAAGTTTGAAAAAAAAAAATCTATATTTCATGTACATTAAAATATCAGAATGTTCTTGTTGCAACATTTTGAAGCAAACTCTTGAGGAATTATCCACAAAGTATATTGTTTTTGATTTGATTCCCAATTAATATTTAAAATTCTATTTGATTTTAATTACTCTGCATAATTAGTGTTCTATTTTCTCTTCTTTTTAGAGAAATTTCCGAGCAAACAAGCATAAAGAAAGAAGATGTCATATCAACTCTACAGTATTTAAATTTAATCCATTACTACAAAGGACAATATATAATTACTTTGAACAAAGAAGTCCTTGAAGCATACAACAGGGCCGCTGCTAAAAGAATTGTTCGAATCGACTCAAAAGCATTACATTGGACTCCAAAAGATTGGTCTAAAAGAGGAAAATGGTAATCTACTAAAGCACACAACTCATTCACCTAAAATAAAGAGATACACATGTCATATACCTACTCGTGGCCAAAGACAACATACTAGCCACATTTTAAATCAAAGCTATATGTACAAAAAGTGGTGTGATTACAATGTCGCTTACCAATCGAATCTTACAGGTACCTGTATGATAAAGACCAAAACTGGAGTCACAATACAATATGCATAGATCCTTAACTCTTATTTTACTTAAATTTAGACTGCATGAAAACACGTTTAAAGGCAAATAAAATTTCCCAAAAGCTTTAAATAATTGCCCCACTTGCTGTAAATCAAAGGACAACTGAAAAAGGTTATAACATTCTAATCTGCTTAATTCAAATAATATTTAAGTTATAATTGTCAATAAAGCAAGGTTGCCCTGTTCAAGAAAAAACATTGCAGTTAGGTACCTAAGTTCAAATATTGCCATTATGGGATTATATGACATCTGTACTGCTTTTTCATCACTTCACTAAGCTATGTTGTAATATATTTGTAAGCATTACAATGTAAATAAATTCTTTTTTTTAAATGTCTGGAGTTTCCAATGAAATTCAATGATTCATCAGTACAATCTTGAAGATCAGCACCTAAGTTAAAATTTTCAATTATGTTCAAAAGACGTGATTTCTAGTTAAGCATATTTTCTTTTATTCAAAGGATAATTGTTTCATCAAGATTAAGTAATTGAATGGTCGGCTGGCACAACGTTGGATTTGATTTTTTTTTCAAAATCGGTATTCCGGTGAAATAGCGGTTGGTACATTAAAAAACGAATTTAGATTTATCATTATCATTTGGAAGAAAAGGTTTATTACAATGCAACGTGGAGTGGTGTACCGTTGGATGTGATTTTCTTAGCAGCTTTTTCGAATTTTAATTTTGCTCTCACTCTTTCTTAAAAAAAAAAAAAAACTCTCCTATAAAGTTTGTATTGTGTAACAACCAAAGTTGTTCCAGTTGACCTTTCAATTAAGCTTTTAATCTATTTATGTGAGTGTACTTTAAACCATAATTCAATTACTTAAAATTTCCATTTTTGAAATTTTATCTAGTTTTTCTTTTCTTTTAAATAAAATTAAAAGCATAGTTTACAAATGAATTTGCATATAGACAAGGTGTCCGCGAATATGGAAAGCCATAGATTTCGACTAGGATCGAAAATGGTCGGAAAGTCATGATTTTCATCAAAAAATGCTCAAAAATCATGGAAACTGAAAGCTCGTCATGGAGTTCAAGATCATGCTTAAATATCTAATTGTACAGATTAGGTGCAAAATTTACGCATCTTAGCAGTTTCTTATGCTTTACAGGTCAGTCCCAATTTTTCACATTTCGAAAGCCGATTGCATTTGTTTCTGCTATACTTGCTCGTTTTTCCTTGCTATGTGATTCTACCGTTAGTACATTTGTAATTATGTGTGTGGCCTTTTTGTTAAATTTCTATTTTTCTTCTTCAAACCTAGAATTCTTTGAATCTGAAGGTTGAAATTCTCAGAATACAGCCAGTTAGGGAGCCAAATCACAAGTATGCATGATACTGAAATCATAATTCTCAAGATGACAGAGATGGACTTTGATGCACGAATCACAAACAATGCATTTTAAACTAGTAAATTAAGGCAGGACATCCAAAAGAGGAGAGTAGTAGGAGCAGAATATAGGAAAGTAGTAGTGTGCAATGTACGGAGCAATAATAATACAAACAAAAGAAAAACAAATTATAATTTTATTTCACTGGATGAATATTACAGAGATGCTAAGTAACTCTGAACAAATGTTGGCTGCGTCACTATGATACATAAATAAATCTCTGCTGTACAGTTATCTACATTAAAAACAACTTTATACAATAATGTCAAAAAATCCTAACAATGTCAAAACAACATACAACAAAAGTCAAAGTAGGATTCTGAACAAAAATGAAGCAATGGTTCGATGAAGGTACATAAATAATTGACTAAAACAAGCAAATACCACAAATGAAACCAATCAAGGTCCTTGTAATTGTGGTCCAGGCATATAAAACCCAAGGGATATTGATTGCACAGGGATGTTTGGACTGATTGGTTTGTAGCTACTTCTGCCTCTGGATGCAGCAAATTTTGATAAGTTACCACTAGCCCTGGAGTTGCTTCGTTGACCTCTAAATATGGAACTTTTATCTGAAGGCAAACCTAAAATAACACATATACAAAATTAGAAAATCTTGAATTTAACAAAAACAGAAACTCTGCAATTTTATTTTTTTTAGACATAACTATTATTAACACTGAGTTGACATTTCTTAGCTTATCACATAATTATGAAAACATTCGAATGAGGAAGATTATATAGCCTGAGCAATTTTCTACCACTAATTTGCAACAAGGATAAAATAGCATGTAAAATGCTGTAACTTGCTAAGTTTAAATCCGGGATCAAAGAAAGTAAAAAATAGTTTTCAAAATGAATTGAAGAACACAGGGCAATCCAATTTCCATGAGAAACTGCTATGGAACTTGTTATCCGTTGAGATCTGAATCTTGTGGGTGACACCGTCTATCCAGAACCTCATTTCGATCGAACTTGGCTACTTTTCACATTGATATTTTGTTTGGATATCATTAAGTTTTGAAAACTAAATCATAGTAATGTTCTTCTTTACAATTAAATGTAAAAGCACGTACAAATACAACTTCCATCCCCTCCTGCTTCTTCGATGGACTGGTTTTTTTTCATTAGTGATTTCAAAAATATTTCGATAACTGAGGGTTTGGCTCTATCGTTAATTATGGGCTATAATCGTTTGCTTCTGTCATTATCAGCAAGGCCATGGCCGAAATACATTAGTTCTTGGTCTTTGGCGTCCACAAATTTGGCGATAATAGGGAAAATTGCTAAGTCTCCTAGTTTTCAAACTCTTCCCACAATTTCTACATCGTCCAGGGGAATTATCATAACGTAGATCGTAAAATGTGCAGAATTGGCGAAAACATTTCCCCACTGCTTAATAATTCCGTGGCGCCAAGTTTGTGGACTTTTAAGAAATTAAAATGAAGCGAAGCTAAAAGACGTAACCATGGCAATGCAAAACAAAACATTAGCATTTTTAATGGAGATTAGATTTATTCGAAGTTTATTTTTAACGGCTTGTAACTTTTTTTCCCTTGGAGATAGAAGGTTATTTTTTCGACCGAAGGTCGAGATATTTCTGGAGTAAAAAATGTCGCATTTTACAACGGTGTCAAAAAGAAAACTGTGGGACAATTCCTTCACTTTTTATTGATAAATTTAATGAAGAAAGTAATGCCAAAATTTCAGCTAAGCCTAAAAAAGTTCAAGCTAAAAACGCAAATTACTCCCGTCATAATGAAGTTAGAGCATTGAAACAAATTGCTTAGAACGCGAAAAATTCTACCCTTTTCAACGATATAAAATATTAATATGTGCAAGTAATTTTTCATCCCTTTAATAGCCAATAATAGGCAATTTACGTGAAATTTGGGCCTAAATTGGAATTAAAAAAAGAACTATTTATCGGATTTTTTCAAACTATAGCCTATGTTACTCAGTAAGAAAGCACCTTTCATATAGTGAAAGAATTTTTCAAATAGGTGCAGGGGTTCCGGAGATTACCTCGAACATATAAACACACAAAAATCCACCCTCTATCTTTATAATATTAGTAAAGATTATAAATTAACTTGATTCATAGCTGGAAAATTAGGGAGACATGCATTAAACTTGCCAGACAGCTCAATGTTTAATTTTTTCATACTAAGTTAAGGGGGAAATAGGAACAGCAATCTCATATGCAGGGTTCGTACTAAATTTCAGAAATAAAATGAAGGAGTTTTGAAGGAGTGAAATGAAATTTTGAAGGAGTACTAATGGGCTGTCCTTAAATGATGTCACACTTTTTTTTCAACATGTTTCATCCCCTTCACCTTTGTCGCAAAGTGTCACACTCGATCTTTTTCTTCCTCTTGTCACATGTCATATTTTAAAAAACATATTGTTAAAATAACTGCGTGATGTTACTTTTTTTCCACCCTCTCTTCCCCTTGTCACAATTTCATGAACCTGTCTCCCCTCTCAAGGCATGACATCACTTGTGGATGACTCATTTTACAATATCATAACCGCGATTTTCCAAACAATTGTTTTTTTTTACCACAATCACTTAACATTGTACATCTGCTTATGTATTTTTAAATATTTAAAGAATAATTAGACAAACTGACTTTTGCCACTGAGAGTGGGGTGGAGGGAAAAGCAATAATCATAAAACTTGAAAAAATAGCCAAACACCATTTGAGAATGGTTTACTTAATTTGTCAAGTGTCTTAGTCATCTAATAATATTTTCACCTTCAACTTTTATAATTTCTATGATCAATTTGTAAATCACATCTTTGTGAGGAAAAAATATACAAAATTACTACATTAAAATCACCCTTGTGGCGAAGATAAGTTGTCGATGGAAGTATAGTCTTGAACTAAGAAAGAGGGACATTTGAAGGACTTAAAACCAAAATGAAGGAGTTTGAAGGACCCTTCAAAAAAATTTCCTAAATGAAGGAGAATTGGAGGAGTTTTGAAGGAGCGTACGAACCCTGCATATGGCATGACGCAAAATTTGGGAGAAAGCATTAAAATTCAGGAGTTTCCCAGACAAAACAGATCTTACTAAAATTGATGACATTTAAATTTCATCTACCATATATCATCATTCATGCAGTATTTAAAATTTGGAAACACTTGAAATTCCTACCATTATATAGCAGATTCAGTTTCAAATTTTAATAATTCAAGTTTAACAGATAAATTGACGAACATGGAGAGTTAAAAAAAAAAAACTTAATGCCTGAGCATTACATACTTGGCTTTGTACTATTAGCAGAATATCCATATGCAGCAAATCCAGCTGATTTCCCAGCTTGAGCTCCAGCTAATTCTGCTGCAGCTACAGAGAGCATGTTGCCACGTCCTCTGCCGTTTCCTCTTCTTCCTGATCCTCTTGGACGACCTCTACCTCTTCCAGAACCTCTCTTCTTCAAGAATGGAGACGCGGCACTGTCTTCCACACTTGTACTACCTAGAAAATGCAAGAAAAATACTTCTTGATACAAACTAGATCATAGGTGGCTCATACGGGTGGGCAACTGCCCCCTCACTTTCAAAAGTATAGAAGCCTTGCCATGGGTGCAAGTGCGGTTAAGTGCCCAAGACAGAAAATATTTTCAGCCCCCCCCTCCCCCTATGCATGCATGCTTAAGGAAAAAAAATATGTATAAATGTTGTAGATTTTAACTAGGACAGTTTTAGAATCTTGGTTTGATTTGTATTTTAGGATTTTGACTTTTCTAACAACATGAACCTAGTTTAAATGGTAATATTTAAGCATTTTGATATCGTAATTCCAAAAACCTAACAGTAGCCAATAAGGGGGTCTGGAGGCTCTCCCCCATAAATTGTTTTTAATTGAAGTCCAAAAAACACAATATTAGGCCATTTTGGTAAAGTTCAGAGAAAGGAGAGGTTCAGTGACTTTCTTACATCATTTTTTTCAAATGGATAGTCTCAAAATCACAATATTGGGCATACTTCAAAAATATTAAGGAAAGAGGGGGAGGGGCTGTGGGCTCTCCCCGAAATTGAAGCTTTAAAAACAAAATTGTACTCCATCTTTCACAACATGTTATACGCTTTTTGAATGAATTATTGAAGGGATGAATTTCACGAACTCTCCTCTGGCAAGATTTCGAAATTGAAGCTACAAAAACACAATTTTAGACAATTTTGAATAATGTTAGAGGTAAAAGCGTTTGGTGCTTACCACCATTACTTTTTTTACGATCATAAACATTTTCATCGCAGCAATAAAATTGCTTGGGACATAAGATTTTCACTTTTACAACATAAATCAGTTCTGATTGTCTCCCCATGGTAGCGCCACCAAACCAGAAAAGAAGAAAAGGAAGGGCGACTAATGATAATGAATTGGCACCATTCCCCCACAGTCTTCATTTGAAAAAGAATACTTTTATAAGAAAGTAGGTGGTGAAATTAGCAATAAAAAAACCGCTTGAGTGAAGTAGATATATTTTTTTAACAAGATACACTTTTCAATATTCATTAATTAAAAAAAAAAAAAAAAATAGGGGAACTGAATCCTCACCCCAGGGATTCAGATTTCTCCGAATCAATCCCTCTTAAGGCACTGAAATATATATCAGCTTCGAAAAATTTTCGGAAGAGAACTCCCAAACCCCTTCCTCCGAGTTCACCACAAATATCCTAAATTTGAGTTTTTAAGACTTCCGTTTCTAAAAACCTGGAAAGGACATAGATGTCTGTTATAGCTTATTTTCCATTAGAAATTAAAACCTAACTCGGTACACTTTAAAAATATATATTTCAAGCTTTTTAAATGATATACAATACATATAGTTTTGGTTAATATTGAAATTTTGATGCTCAGGTTGACTTTTTTGTGGAATTGCCCACTTAATTTTCTCTTTTACAACAGTAAGAACAAAATTTCAAAATCTGGTTTTGATCATTTTTTGGGGGAAAATACATACACGCAAAACATTTTAGAAAAAGTTGAATTATTTTGTAGCAGAAAAATTAGACAGCAAATCATTTGCAGTTCTGTTGAAAGATAAAATATTCCTTAACCTCCAAAATTCTGCAGGTAAAATGAATCCAATTCTTCATTCATTCAGGAGCAATTTTAAATTGCATATTGGTCCAGAAAGCCTGCTATGTGGATATTGATTCTTTGACCAAAAAATTCACATTCTGCAAAAACTGCACCTTTAAACTTATTATGTGAAAATTAATAACATGGAAGCTTAATTATTTTACAATCATAGCATTATATAGTGTGAAACTAAAACTTCAATTAAAAAAAGGGACTGTTTTTCCGTTTCCCGGCAGAATTAACGCAAATGCACATAGGGTCTTTGAGGTGCAGTGACCAAATGTTTCTAAACCAAATGTGGGAAGATAAAAAGGCATAATGGATAGCGGATTTCCAAAGTGTAACCATAACACAAACCCCCTATAAAAGCCTTTGTTCATTCAGAAATCTTTGTAATGCGTTGTTACCAGCTTGTGCTAGTACAGCTAGAATTAGTTCAAGAGCTTGTGTTAAAGAAACTAGGGTGTGGTAGAAAAACTTCTAATGAACTGCAGTCAAAAATTTTTGAGACCTTTGCACAGATGTTTGAAAGCAAGGTTTCAAGGAAAGCAAGGTTTTAAATGCAAATATCTGCATATCAATGTCAAGAATAGGGATTTAATAAATGCCATTAAAAAAAATAAAAAAAAAAAACCTACCAAACATATTTATTGAAAATGGTGTAGGAGTACTTGAAGGGCTACAATCATCTACAATCAATGGTCCTTCACTGCTTGTATCATCTTGGATGGCCGGAAAACTAGTTGAATGCTAAAAGCAACACTTAAGCAATATAGTAACTGCAGAAAACATACAAATCATGCAAAATTAGTTGAGATGCACCGAATATTTGGTTGATATTAGGCAGAAAAACAAAATAGTGAACATATTTAAATACTCATTTAAATACGAAACAGGAACCAGAAATATAATATATATATATTTGTAAAACATGAGATACATTTTAAGAACCTTTTAAATATAAATTCAAAGACATTGAAAGAAAAATAAAAGAATAAATACTAAAGTCTACTGTAATGCTGGCGCAAAGCTGGTAGAAACAAAAACAGTACAAACCAGGGTTGGGTTTTGGACTGTCCAAAACTGGTTTAGGACAGGACAGGTGGTTTTTACCGTCTTAAACTGTCCGAAAGTGTCCCAAACTGTCCAAAACTATGCTAAAGCTAAAGCAATGTAGTCTAATAAATTCTTATTTACTGCAATATTCATAATGCATGAATAGATATTAATGAGGTTTAATGAATATTTGATAATAATGAGTATTTGATAATATTTTTCTCAAATATTCATTGAAAAAAATATTTTACTTAAAAAAATTGTTAATAACTGCTACATAAAAACTTCCTTGAGTGTAACAGTTGGTAGAGTTATGAAAGGAAATTCACAACACTACCAAGGCAACTAATTTCAGTTCCATTTATAACTCAAAGGAATGTTATTAATTGTGCAACATTTAGGTGCAAAAAAAAAAAAAAAAGCTTAATTTTTTTTTAATGGTTTTTGCAAATAAGTTTTGCAGGATGTTTTAACAAAGATTATTTCTTTAATTATAGATTAAAGAACAAGAAATTGATGATTAAACACTTATGTTATAAAACTTGTGCTATTTGTTTTATAATTCATATTTTTAAATAATACATTCTGTAACTATAAAAAATTGTATTTTATTGCATTTAAGTCAATTATTGCACTATATTTTGAAAACTTACTTTTGCACACAAGCATTAAATGTCAAAAAATTTGGTTTATGGGGGGAAAAAAACTCCTGCATACAAATTGAAATTTTTAATGAAGAATTTAATTTTTATGTAATGAGATTAAAATCAGCTGCATAAATAAGTTACATATATATACGATACTTAAACATTCACTTTAAATAAAAATATTAAATAGTCAAAAAAATAATTTTGATACATTTTGTTCTGTTTTTGATATTTTCTCACAAAATGTGGTTTCTCAAAAAAGAGTTTTGGACACAAGGATTCTGGAACAGGATAGTAAAAATCTTTCAAACCCTGCTTTCATTTGCACACATGCATTAACATAGAGAAATTTGGTTACTAATATCAAAAAATAATAATAATAAAAATAATAAATAACTACATAAACTCATGCATACAAATGGAAATTTTAATCAGGAATTCAACTTCAATGTAACTAGAGTAAAATTAGCTGCATAATTGAGTTGAATGTTCTCTTTGAATAATGTTAAATTTAAACATAATTTTGATACATTTTATACTGTTTTTGATGTTTTCTCACAGAATACAATTTTTCTAAAAATATAGTTTTGGACACTTTCGGACAGGACGGTAAAAACCAGGGTTTTTACCGTAGTGTCCAAAACCTTGCAAACCCTGGTACAATCATAAGCATTGCTATTGGGACCATTGTTAATAAGGTAGCAAGTTATTGGGACCTTCCTTCCCCTTGAGAAAGTGTCTGTCCCTAGTTCACCCTTTTTTTTTTCATTTTGGTGTTATTTTTTTTGTTTTTGCTTTTTGCATCTTCCAATTTATTTTGATTGTTTATTCATGAATATTTATTTATATATACATATATATATGTATATACATACATATATATATATATATATATATATATATATATATATATATATATATATATATATATATACACACACACACAGTGAATCTGTCAGCCTCGAAACCTGTGTATCTTGAAGAACTGCATATCTCGAATTTTTTTAATTTCAAAGCACTCTCGATTTCTCATGATTTTTCCCCTGCTTTTCTCAAATACTTAATACGTAAAACCTCTATTTCTTGCGGTTCAGAATTCGCTGCAACAGAAATTTGAAGTGCAACCTAGTTTTCTTTTCATGGTTTAAAGAACATAAGTAGGCAGGAGATGAGCCCTAAAATAAGAAATAATAGAGTATAATATCCAGCCTCAGGGTTGGGGAGAGGGGGAGTGGACAGACACAGTGAATGGAAGGTGTAAACACTGACTGGTCCACAATACTACGAGGATTGGGAGAGATGAAACGTGTCCCCTCAAGTTGACAAACTGGACACGTGGTGCTATTATTCTCCTATTTTTCTTCGTTACCATTTTCTTTGAAATTGCTGTACCTTGTGCAAAGTTCATTTTCATTTAACATAGTTTTAGCAACTAAATAAGAAATGTGAAGGAATAATTTCTAAGCTATAATAAAAATTAATCTAAAGAAAAAAGATTCCTTCTTGAAATCGTGATCTTAGTGCTTGAAATGAATAAGAATAATGAGTCAAGGCAAGGGCACTAAGTCTGTAATCAGTTGATCAAGTTAGCACAAATGGAGGCTTTTTTTGCCTGGAGGGTTGTTTATTTTCTGTAGCATCAATAAAACAGAAGGAAAATTCAAGCTAAGTAAAGTAAACAATGCTACAGGCAAAGAAGCAGTCTTTGTAAGTGAATTCTGCATTAAATTAAGGTTCAATACTCTGACCTTGAGGGGAAATAAAGCACAGAAAATCAGTAGCAGCGTATAATTCATGCTTCATTAATTTTACTTTTTGAACGGTTATCCAGAATAATAAAATTCCCCTGATTTCCTGGTTGTGTCACCACCCTGTATTCCACTTGAAGAATTTCAATCAAATATTTGGTGCACCTCTAAAAATTAGCTTTAATTTTATTAGTTTATGCATTTAATGACAAATTGCCTGAGCAATATTATCCTTACTTCGCTGTATGGACTATGTGGGATAGAATCCATGCTTTGCATTGAATCACCATCTTGGTTATTCACAGGCACTGAAGTTACAACATCATCCTTCCTCTTCTTTCGCCCTCTCTGGAAATTAAATTAAGTGCTGTTAAAGACATCTATGGTTAGGCCACAAAAGTGAAACCTGCAGCTGTATGAGAGCCAACATTTGATCACTTTTATGAATTAGTCGTTTTCATTTAATTTTAGTAATAAAAGGAAACAAATAAATAAGTTGTTGATTATTTTCCTACACATACATTAGACTTAGATACATTACGGGCCTAAGACCTTCTAAAAAAATATTGAATGACTAGGGTAAATGACTAAAAAAATATTGAATGACTAGGGTAAATGACTAGTTATGGGCACAGCAAATGTTTTTTTTTTTTTTTTAAATTATAGTTTGTTGTTAAAGTGTGATATCGCAGTTCTAGTTCATGGAAAAATTTTTGTAACTTAGAAATTGCACTTTTATTGCTGTGAAATTTTCCTTAATTTTCAACTATGATTACATATAATAAAAAACCGTTTGTACGTTTTTGAAAGGACTGTATGAAAAAAGTGTATAACTGAAAAAAACATAACTACACGTTAATATGTATTAGACGCTGCAGGGACCAGTTTAAAAAACGTATAAAAGAAAAACTTATAAACACTGCTTCACTGTATTTTTTGGCATAAAGTCGAGTCACTATTAATATATTTCTATTTTCTCAATCACGAGTTTTCTAGTAGTTTGATTTACAAGGTTCTGATGACGACAATCACCACCTTCCGTAGCTACTGTGCTTTTTGAATTTAACTCCAAGCATTTTTTTTATGGCCTTACATCATAGATCTTGATTTTCTGGCCCATGGACCAGGCGATTAGCAAAATTTATGCCAAAAGATCAGAACCACATTTTCTTAGATTGATGTCACATGTTACAGCAAGTGAAACAAGAATTAAACTTGAGACTTGATATCTGCTGCAATATGAAAGGTCCATGTATTGAACATTTCGGAAACAAAACTTGGTACAGTTTTATTCTCAAGCAAAGTTAGTGTTGTAGTTATATTGTAATATATTTGTTTCAATAAGTCTTCCGAAACCCAGAGGCAATTTTGATTGTCAAAACTGATCGAGGTTAGCCTCGGATTTTTCCTTCCACAACAGATCTGAAGTGACCTGAGCAGAAAAATGAAAAAAAAAAAAAATAATAATAATAATAATAAAATAAATAAAAAATAATAATAAAATTAATGGAACATGGAAAAGAAGTTGCAGTCTGATTTGTAAATAGTTATTTGGGGGTGTAAATAACATGTTAATATATTGAGTTTTCTTAAAAATGTACGCTGATTTAAGTAATAAAGAAGCAGACTCTCTAAAAGAATCCGTAAAGGAAAAGATTTTTACCTACGATTTCATAAAAGATACCAACTAGTGAATTGATATGTATAGGTATATAATAGAGTTAGACTAGGGTACCGAGAAAAAATCCTAATCCTTTAAAGGTTGCCACGAGTTGGAAAGATAATTAATAAGTTACAGCAATAAAAATGTGTTTCAAAATTTCAACACACCTTACTCTCACTGAATCCTTCAGGTTTCTTCTTGCGCTCAAGGTTTGTTTTTTCCATCTGTCTCCTTTCTTCTTGACGAAGTCGAACTAAGAAAAAGTGAATGAAATAGACGATTTTAGTGTAAAGTTACATAATCTACATCAATAAACACACACAATAATTGAGCAGAAAATAAATGTGTTTCTATCATTTTTTTAGAAAAGAATTCAAATTTTTCTAACAAGCAACAGAGAGAGGAAAAAAAATTAACTTCACAAATAAATAAATTTCATACTTACATTTCCTTTCTAACTCATCGTCATCCAAAAGTAATGACACCACTTCCTTTGGTTTCAAAGTATCTGGTTTAAAGTTACCACCACTTATGACCATTCTCTGTATCTATATTTAAAATGATAATTCCTGTAGTAGTTGAATATGTGAATGAAAAACATATATACTACAGCATAAAGAAAATAGTCTGAAACATACTATTTTAGTAAAACTAAAACAAATGAAAAGAAAAAAAACTACAAAAAAGTAACATAACAGTAATTTGTTTAGTTACAACAAGTATGTCAAGAGTTCTTTGAGAATCTCATTTAAGCAATAGTTGATGACAATTTTAAAGAAAATTTAGGAAACCAACCTATATACTTGTCATACAGCGTGTATAAATCAGGAGAAAAACTATGATCCATCTCCTCATTTTTAACCGATTTTTTTTGTCCACTCACTGCATATCTCTCACCTAGTGAACCGATTTTGATGATTATTTTTTAACAGATAGGGGATGGTTCAACTTAGGTCCCATTACTTTGTTGGACGATATTTGTTTATTAGAACAAAAGTTATGCGTAAAAAAGTCAATTTCATGCAATTTCCCTATTTGGATCCAGACTATGGATTTGGGAGGAGAACCTTTTTAGAAATCATGTTCATCGATGGTATATGAAATGTATTTGAAATTACAGTAGAATTTCATTTATCCGGCCCTTGTTCACCCGGAACAAATTTTCTGAAAAATCATTTTTATTGTTACTAGGGTTTCCAATCCCAACCCGCGGGATATTTAGAGGGGTTAAACCTGCGCGATTGAGAGCAAAATCCTGCAAAGATTTTTCATGTAAGCGTTTTTCAACTTTTCCTCCTCAAAAAACGAATACTTTTACAAACATCACCAAAAGTTTGAATCTCTCTACTTAAAAATTTCCAAGAGCATGAAAAACTTTATGATGAACAGTGGATTTACCATTTAAGAACATAATAAAAATCGAGTATATTTTTCTCTGAATGAATTTATATTCTCATTCGTGGTTTCGGTTTCATTTGTTCAGATATTGGGAATATGCATAAAAATTGCAAACGTTTTTGGAAACCATCACTGAAAATTGAAACCCAAAATATTGCGCTTTGGAAAAAAATTGAGAAAGTGTATTACAGATTGCAAAATCCACTGTAGTAGCCTAAATGCAATATTGGAACTTATGGAATCACGGCTTAAGGCTCAAAACCTTTAACTTACTAAAAGTGCATAATATTTTCTTCGAAAAAAAAAGCAGTGAAAAGCCTGACATAATTTATGCTCTCTAACCTGTAGAAAGTACCTGCTGATGTTTTTATCATCATGAAGTTTACATTATAAGTGTGAGTGGTACAATGAAAATTATGTAGGATACACTGAGCAAACTGCAATATTCGGCACCACTCTAAAAGAGATAACTCACATGACAGTGGATATGTTAAACTGTTCATGTTTTTGAATGTCTCTTTAAAATTACTTCTATGTAATAAAATGAAAACAATGTGTGTGTGTTCGTAAGATTATTTCATAAGCTTTATTTTTTTTTACTTCACAAAACTAATCTTACAATATTATCAGAAAATAAATTCAAATAAGTTTTATCTATAAAACATAAAGAAATGTAACAAGAATTCTTTATTAGCAAAGAAATTTTTAAACCAACATTTGCAAAAAAAAAAAAAAAAAAAATTGAAAAGCTACTATACATTTACATTGAAAATTTTAATTTAAACGTTAAAAAAAATCCTTATTTTTGTACATTATGCAGGAACCTAAATGACGCAACATTTTACTTGACAATAATTCCTGGCTTTATTATTCGTGATTTTCCACTTAAATGAATTTTAGCATTTTATCTGTTATTCAAGGAAAAAAAAAGATTTTTTGAACAAAATTATAAAGTTTAAGCCTCTTGCAGGACGTCTAAATATTTTTTGATTTGGATAAAATTTTTTATGTAAGATGTGGATCGGTAGGGGCAACTTTTTATCAACTTGGCAAATTGAATTTTGAGAAAAAGTTTTTTTCGATACACCCTAAAGTACATGTACATCTGGAGCAAATTTTACACAAATGTGGAGGTATACAGCTTTGTATGAATAGCTTTTACTATACCAAAATATCTTCTTCACTCAATTTTTAATTTGTATTTTGTTGTAATTTAATTATCTTTAGAACGAACCTTAACATGAAGATTTTAAAATTAACTGAAAAAATTGAGTGTTGTAACCAAGAAACTATATTCTTACTAGCTGAGTCGCCCGGCTTTGCACAGTCCACCTCAAAAATAAAAGTTATGTCAAGTGAGGCGTGTTCAACAATCAGGCTTGAACAAAAAAAAAATCAGTTAAGTTTTTCAACAGATTGCAGAAAAATAACCAAAAAGGAAACAATTTAAATCCCCTGATTACAGGAAAAGCCTCAACCCAGAAATTTATTTGTTCATATTTGAGAAAAAAAATGGCAACAGATCTTTTATCTCGATGATTTTCTTCACTTTCTTCTTGTAGGAGGAATATCTACAAATTTTAATAAAAGCACTGTTATGGAAAGTTGAGACTGAATAATAATTTGAATGGAGCAAAGCCTTCAAAAAATAAGGATTTTTATGTCGAAATCTAAGTTTCATAATTAATAGTTTTTAATTTATATCTTAGCTAATTTTTATCGGAGGATACATTAAATAGCCAAACATGAAGACGAGAAAATTATGAATCCATCGACACCTGGTTCGATGGTCAGTTTACTGGTGTTCGGGAGAAGTAACTCGGACATACATACATACATAAGTACATATGCTCAGTTTTTAATTATATAAGATTTTATGTCATACTTTTAAGTAAGAACCAAGCTTGTACATATCGTCTTTAGATTTAGAAAACAGATATATTTCATTGGATCTTTTAGATTCGCAAATTTGAATTTACCGAACACCCTCAGAAGTTTCCTCCCGAGCTACGGTCCCTGACTTGCTCAAAAGGGATACATTCCTTTTGCTATTTTGTAACTGAAATAAAAGTAGAAAATGTATTACTGTTTTTATTTGAAAATGATTACTTAGAAAATGTTAGGCAACAAAACCGTTTGCTGACAGCCGGCATTACAATTAGTTAAAGAAAGTTAAAAAATAAGCAATAAAGGGTCGGCGTAAGTGGCTATTTCAGAAACTTCGATAAACTATCAAGCCAGCCGGTCGCCAATCACAATTATTTTCTTATTAGTAGGCCTTTATACATGTAATCAAAGAGTTTGGTTGTCAGTTTTTTAAATATGCTGGGAGAGTCGGTGAATATTACAGAAAAAAAGAAGATCGGAGTCTGCCTGTTTTCTAACGACTCCTTTACCCCAAAATCGGGCCGACTCCAACTCCACAGCCCTGGTTTCAAGAATTTTTCAGACGTTCTTAGACCATGCTTTGGCTTTAAAGTTGCTTCTTTCCAGGAGGAATATTTGTTTTAAGTCATAACATCATTCTTTTTTAATGAGAAAAGGAGGAAAAAGTTTATGTTTTCAAATTTGATTTGATCCTTGCTTTAAATAAGAAGTATAAATACATAGAATTCCATGCACTAAAAATCCGAGTTTTTTTTTTTACTATGCAAGAAAACTACTTGTAAAAAGAGGATATTTTCCTTTCTTGAAGTTTTTTATTCATTTCGAAGAGGGACCCGACTCTTTGGACCCAATCCTGCCCATGTCACTGTTTGTGGTTAACATGTTTTATTATAATTTGTGCAATACGTATTTTTGTGTTTTTTAACTGCTGTACATGGTAATTCGACTGCTTCATGTTATTATACATTAATAAGTATAGCAAGCACATTTGAATGTTATTTACTTGTGCGTAGTACTTATATATTGTAGACAATTGTTTTGGTTAACTTTTTAGTTCCATAAAGTAACTACTTGACCATAATTACTCGACTCCCCCCCCCCCCCCCGCCCTTTTCTTCAACTATTTGTTTATTAAATTTAAAAAAGAGCTTTGTACAATGTACTTGTTTTAACTTTTTGATTCAATGCCCCTTTAACGATTCCATACTTTAAAATTGCTTATTCTGTAGGAAAAAATTTAAATTTCCTTTTTTGAAGGAGGAATATCCTCTATATTATTATGCTTCAATTAAGCAATGTAATCAGTACCCTGTTGTGTCATGTTTTTACAGGTATAAAAGTTAGATTAATTATTCATGGATATTTAGAGCGGCGTTAACTTAAATATTAGAATATTTCTTTTCTCAAAACGCATTAGCATACCAAATGAACTACTGAACTCAAAACAACTTCAAGATATAAGGTAAAACTGTACACTTATTCCAAAATTAAATATTTACATATTGTTTTTTTAAATAAATTCAATTTCTAACATATTTTTCCACTCTATATTTGCCTACAAAACCTCACTTCTGATGTTTACTAGATTTTCCTTGAAAACCAATGCATAAAGGCACTCAAAAGACATTTGCAGGACGGTGCCGATCGTGTTTGGCGCAGGCCTATATGGCAAGTGATTTATAGCTTTGGAAAACTAATGGAAAATAATTGTTATGCAAAGGGACATGTGGTGTGTGGTAATATTTGCATTTACTTTTTTTTTTTTCTCTTTCAATGATATAGCAACAGTATATATGTATACATAAAAAGTTTCAGAACTCAGCTGATTTTAAATTAATAAACTTCAATTTTATGCATTTCACAAACAAATAATACATAGAAAATAAAATGGATGATGAAAATTGAACACATTTAGTACCTCAGATTTTTCTCTAGCTCTTTGCAATATTCTCTCCTCAATAGATCCCTGACAAATCAAACGATACACAGTTACTTGCTTTGTTTGTCCCAAGCGATGTGCTCGATCCATAGCTTGCTGATCAACGGTAGGATTCCAATCACTGTCGTAAAATATAACCTAAATATTTTTAATGAAAAATAAAAAGAAATTAAGTAAGTCTACTCTTACATTTGAAAGCTAAATACAAGAATTAAGCATTAAAAATCATAGAAAATACAATTTTATAAAAAGTCAATATTAAACACTTGCATTATCATAAAATTAATGTTCTTTACATTTTCCATATTAAAAATACTTTCAATGAATAAAGTAATTTTCCTAACTTCAACATGAATTATTTAAAAAAAAAAGAATAATTGAGTTTACACTTTTGAATCATACTTACCACTTACTTTAAAAACAAAAGATCAACAGTAAATCATAGCAGCTCTGTACTTTTGAATGCATCTAATTTTTTTAAAAAATATTTTTTCAAGTAGTGTTTTGAAAGCTACTGGACTTTTAAGTGTTACTTTACTTAAAGTGTTTAAGTTTGCTGACTTTTCAGCTAGAACTATTTTGTGAAGAGATATTTCAATTTTATTTCACCATTTTTTCACCCACCATCTTTTTTTTTTTTTTTTTTTTGTGAACCTGATTTAATATTTTTGATAATTTGTTCAAGTACCTTTTGACTGAATGCAGAGTTTTCTTTCTGATTTTCAATAGTCAATGATTAATTAATAGAGAATCATATTTTTTACTAATGTTTGTAGATGTCATAAGCTAAAAGCTCCCTTCTTTAGTTAATCTTGGGTAGAAAAGAATTAAGTAAAAGTAAACATACTGTATCAGCAGCGGTAAGATTGATTCCTAATCCACCAGCTCGAGTACTTAAGAGAAAGACAAAAATGTCAGATCTGGAAGGGAGAAAAAGGAAACTCATTAGTATAAAATATATTTATCAGAAAATTTCCATCAAAAATAATTCTTCACACACCTATTCTGAAAATCAGCAACCATATCGCGACGATCAGCAATTTTGGATGACCCATCTAAACGCATATAAGTATGTTTCCTGTAGTACATATAATCCTAAAAAGCAAAAGGTTCAAAAAATAAGAAATTGTCATAAGTGTAATAGCTACCAAGATTAAATAAAAGTCATTTAAAGAATGATTAGTTTAAATGCTATAGTTAAATGCACAAAGTAAACTCTCAATCATTTGTGGAATTGGGTGGCATGAGTACTTGAGATCAAGGGTGTACACAGAAATTTTGGGGCCCGTCACAAATGACTTTTCTGGGCCTTCCTCCATATTGTTTACCCCATACATTTCAAGCCTAGTTTTAAAAATATTGGGCTTCCTTCAGGCTTGGGCCAACAAGTCTGTACAAGCTCCTGCTTGGGATAGTGAAAATTGCAGACGACACACAAAAAGGCCAAACAGAAAGGTCAAATCAGAGGCGGCGATTGGGACTGAAGGGGGGAGGTGGGGGGGGGGGGTTAAAAAACAACTATGAGACATAGGATTTTTAGCGGAAGCAAAAAAAAGAAAGAAAAATAGAAGGACACAATTTTGCTAAGGCTAGTTTTGAGAGCATATGAGTGGTAATTGACTCAAATGTAACAGCTTAACTCACGTTTTTCTAATGATTTTGATGAATTTTGTACACAATAGCTTTTCCCGAAGAAACACTTAGACATGAATAAGATTTCCATTATTTACCCCAAAGTATTTTGAGAAGTCACAAACACTTAGTAATAATTTCATTACGCAAGTATGTCTTGTTTAAGTACCTAAATTGGAAAATAAAATAAATAAATGTACCATAAAAGTGGAGAGAAGGAGCCCCCAGTTGCTCCCCCCCTCTCCCTCCCATTTGGCTGCCAAAAATTTCTTGATCAAAAACTTGGCTATGTTGGTACATAAAACATACCAAATTATTTATTTTATGTGCTGCAAAGCATAAAAGCATTAAAGTATACTTACGATGAACCAAGTACAAGGGGGGGGGGGGAGGAACTTAAAATTTACAATTTTTTGAAAGAAAAAGTTATTTTTGTTTCTTCATTCTTGATTGTACTTTTTTGCATTCAGCTTTTCAGCCAGCTGTGTATCACTATCTTGCTCCTCTTAATACAAGTAGCGCTCCTTTGACATACTGTGAAGTGTTTTGTAGTCACTTCCAAAATAAGTAGATAATTTTTTTTTACAGTTCACAAACCGATAATCAAGAAAGCAATAAATAAATACCATCGTGGCAAGGAATAACAAGAAACATTCTACACTGTTTAGCACAAATAAACAGATTACAGAATACATATGATTACAGAATACATTGTATGTAAAGACATCATCCAAAAGTTTGGCCAGTAGTGTATCATCATCTTGCTCCTCCAAATACAAGTAGCAATCCATTGACATATTGCAAAGCGTTTTGTAGTCTCTTCCAAGTTAGAGAATTTCTTTTCTAGAGGTCACAAACCGATAATCAAGAAGGCAATAAATAAATACCGTCGTGGCAAGGAATAACAGGAAAAATCCTACATTGTTTAGCACAAATAAACAGATTACAATGATTACAGAATACATTGAATGTAAAGAAATCATCCAAAAGCTCACACCTTTGAACTGAAAACAATGAGGTTCCTGGAAAGCTTGAAACATGTGTATAATGTAATCTGTTTATTTGTACTAAAAAACGTCGGATGTTTCCTGTTATGATAATCAAGAGTTTACAGAATTTATAAAAGGGAAATTAGACCAAAAGTTGAATATATATATATAATTAAGAAATACTAAGAGGTCATTTTTTTGGATGGTGAAAATGAGAAATTAGTTTTTGATTGCACAAACCATGTGGCCACTCAACCATGTGACTAGTATTCTTTTTCTGGAGAAAAATGCAAAGTCATAGTAACAATAATCTAAAACAAAATTTAAACAATATTTACCTCAAGGATATCAATCATTCTTGTCATCTGAGAATAAATCAAAACTCTGTGACCCTGTGACTTTAAGGTAGTTAATAAATTATCTAACACTTGAAGTTTCCCAGAATCTGTCACCAAAGTCTCCTTATCTGCAGAATAAAGTTAATAAACATTTTAAATTGAATTTTTGGTAATTTAATTGAATTTATAACAGTATAAACAATGAAACTCTGTGCAATATTTTTTTTAAATAATTTTTTTGAAAACAATTCTTTTTTTTTCTCTCAGAAACTAACGAGTAGCTGTATTACAGTTCTAAGAACCAGTGTGTTAGTATTCCAGTACAACTTACTTGATGTCCATAAACTTAATTTATTGATGCCTTATATTTATTGTGTCCTTAACTTTAATAGATGAAAATAAACAAACTTTATATTATTTTGGAGAATATATTTTGTAAAGCGTAATATTCCTATGATTACCGTTTTCCATAACATAAAAACACAAAAAATGTAAGTCATGGATGTTACTCATACAGGGTGGCAACAGAAACTGGAAAGAAAAAGTTCCCTGACTTTTCCCTGATTAAGTTCACCAAATTTCCCTGATTTACGTTACCTATGATAATACTTCTTTTCTTTGCCCTACCTGAAAAGCATTGTATATTAAATAAAATGCAGTGTTTAAAACGGTTAAAGCTGTTAATTAAAACTATATATTTTGAAAAGATGCTCCTTTTTTTTTTTAGTAAAAATAGTGTATTAAATTATCGACAGAGAAATATTGTAGGAAATATAAAACAAATACTCTACTTCCAGGAAACAGTTAACATAAGAATTCTAAGAAATTACTAAAACCACTCTTAGAGACATATCTAATTGTGATAAAACTAAAAAATTTAAATGGAGATAATCTTGAACTGAATTTTTAAGCAGTATAATTGTTGCTGCAAGAATTACAAGTGATAGTTTAAGTACAGAAGTAATGTAGTTTTATTTACGTAAATAATACTGCCCTGTGCAGGAAAACGGCAGTATCTGCAGAAATTAGTTTTCGAGACATTTGAAGAAATGTGTGGTGGATTCAGTACTAACAATTGGAAAATGTTGGAATTAGACATTTTTTTCGTGCCTCTTTTTCAGCAGAAACGAAATAAGCGAGTATGTACGATAAAGATAACGTACAAGAGATGACAAAAATGCAAAAAAAAAAAAAAATAAATAAATAAATAAATAAATAAATAAAAAAAATAAATAAGAAATAAAAAAATTAAAAAAAAAAATGTGCATTTACTGCCCTTTACTTGCACATGGCAGAATCGACATATTTATGGAAAACAGATTGAAATTTTTCAACAATCAGTCATATTGAGCTATTCTCTAATCAAGAACTTAGGTTTTAATGAATACAGTATTTTCACTATTAAAAAATAATGAAAATATTTACTTAAGCACACAACTCAATTTCAAATGATTTCATTAGTTGTCGAAAAAAATCTTACATTACTTTAGTAACAAGCAACATTGATATGCAAAAACAATTATTAATTTTAAAATGTACATGAAAATGGCTTTAAAATAACAGAGTTTTAAAGTCTGAAAAGAAAACCCTTCATATAGTCTGAAGTGACAGCGAGTAATACCATGGCAAAAAACAAATTTGATTTTCAGTCAAAATTCAATTTTAGCAATTTAATTAAAATGCCAAGTGATAACTTTTAAGATTTTTTCAGCACTAATTTAAAAAACAAAGACGTTTTCTTGAAATGGTGATAACAGTATGCTAATGACTTCAAGACAATGAGTAAAGGCAAGGGACAAAGTCATCAATAACGGCTTCCTCTTTGCCTGTAGGGTTGTTTATTTTACGTAGCATGTATTTTACTTAGCATGGAATGCGTGGAAGAAAATTTCAAGCGAGGTAAAATATAAACAACTTTACAGACACAGAAGCAATCTTAGGAAGCTCATCCTAAGATTGAATGACCCTGAGGAAAAAAGATGCACAAATATGCGGCACTGCATAATCGCACCTCATTAATTTTACTTTTTAAAAACAAACAACATGTGTAAAATTCGTAAGGAATCAAAGTACTTCATTTTGCAAGGGAAATTTTTTTTTTTCTCATTTGTTCAATTTTCCCTGAATTTTTGTTATTTCTTCAAATTTCCCTGATATTTCCCTGATTTTCCCCTGAGTGATCAAGTTCCCTGACTTTTCCCTGATCTGTCGCCACCCTGTCATAATGTAACCCATTATAATGAATTACACAGCATATCAACCAATAGAACAAGAATCTCATAACTGCATTTATATGTTAAAATTATACAAAACCTGGTATTAGAATCTTTGACCATCCATTCTGTGGGTGAATTGCATGTATGCCACCAACAATAGGAGGTTGAAACATTAGAGACTGGTGCTTTAGTCTCATAGGAGTTACGTCTGGAAATCCATAAAGCATTGTTCGGAGAGCTTGAACGGAGCCACATAACTTGTTTCTCATGAACCACCACTCTGCACTACGATCTGGTGTATAAACACACAAAGGTTCTGCCATAACCTGAATATACAAAACATTCATATTAATTACAAATTATTTAACTAACAAAATTCAAACAATGTAATCATCAGTTGGGATAAATGGAAACAAACCATTGGATAGTTAGTAATAAATTTAGTAGATTCTGAAGAGAAAGATTGATTCAGCAAATTTGTTGCCGATGGAGAAAATGTTTATGAAGATATCCAGTTGATCGATTGGGACACCAATCATCCAGGCTTGAAGCATTCAACTAAACAAATGCAGGGTTGCCAACCTTGGAGAAACAATTTGAGGAGCATCTGTTATGATTTTGAGGAGCAATTTAAAATTTTGCGGAGCAGTTAGGTACTTTGTTCAAAAAAAAAAAAAAAACTAAAACCACTTATCTAAAATTGTTTTATAGCTTCAATAAATCATTTTAAGTAGGAGTATAAAAAAATATTTTTAAAATAATAAAACAGCTTTAAACACTCTTTCAATCTTTGAGTATAAGCATATTTAATTTCCATATTTACATGTTTGAATAATAAAATGGCAAAATTCAAGCTCGAAAATTTTCAGCCAGGAAATGCAGAGCACAAGAACGTTTTTGCGGAGTCGTGGAGTTTCAGCATTTTTGCGGAGCAGTTGGCAACCCTGTTAATGGTAATAACTAAATTTCCTTGTTGGATATGCCCTTAGAATTAAATCCTTAATTTTGAAATTAATGTCATAACAAATAAAAATAAATAATAATTATTTCAGAGAATATAACACAAACGAACAACAAAAAAAAAAAATTATGAAGGTGAAAATTAAACCTAAAACTTAAGTACCTTGGTTGATAAATTTGTTAAAAATGAAGGAGGACTAGATAATTGGCAGGAGATTACGTCAGAAGAGAATGGCTCGTGTGTCATTTCTCCCACAGGTAGAGAGTCATCACATTCCTTCGGAAGAAAGTATCAGGGTTCATTATATGGGTAAAAAAATTGTAGACAACAAAATATATAAATAAATCATTCATAATCAAGAAAAATAAATAATTTTTAAAAACATGAATCTTATGAGTGAGCCAAGACTGTTTTTTTTCAATGGGCAGAACCACACGAATGGGGTAAGATTTTTTTAAACACATGCTGTATGTTAAGTTATTTGATCTCTTCGAAACATGTGTACATTAGTTTTCTTTAACAAATATCTTAGTTAAAATCTCGTCAGGATAACACTTTGTTTCTTTAATGACAAGACACATTAATTTAAATCAAAATAACTCCAATTTTATTCATAACTTTTGAAGGCATCATGATTTATTTCATTTTTTAACAGAGCTGTACAAGGTAATTCAATAGTAAAGGCACAAGTGATTGTTATGCACAGTAAGATTACGCAATATTAACAAATAGTTCACTCAATAGGTTTAGAAATGTAATAAATAAGACTAATATAACATTTTATTCAAGTTGCAATTGATCTTCTGAGAAGCAAAGAAAGTGGTCATAAACATAGAAAAAGCTAAGTTTAATATACATGGAGATATCAGAATTTGTAAGGTGACTTAGAGTTAATTCAAGAAAGATTGCAGGGTGTTTATGGGCAGAATGTTTTAAGTCGAAAAGAAGTCGATAAGGAAAAAGGTTCTGGAGAAGAAAAATGCAGAGCAAAAATTTCACAAAAATGTTTAAATTGCTGAAGTGACTAGAATTCTTAAGAACACTTTTTATGAAAGTTCATCAAGCAATCTAAACTTCCCCAAATATTTTGCTAAAAATGTCTCTATTTCAGTTTTTTTTTTTTCGAAATACATAAAATATTTCCATTAAAGCATGACTGACAGCGTAATTTTGCCATGCATCTTGATCATTTTGAACTACCCTCCTATTTAAATGCAGATCCAAATTGGTTTCAGTTTTAAAAAAAATTCTATTCTCACTACAACAACAACTAATAACAATAGTTACATACTCTCTCTATTGCACAATTAATAGTTTTTTTTTTTTTTTAAATTTCTGTCATAAATACCTTTATACAGACATCTATGCAAAACAATATTGAAAAAACCTAAATCATGCAATTGAATTTTTCAGCCCTTCCCTAATACAGGAAATAGGAATAACTAATTTTTGCTAATACAATCAACCATAAAAATTATTTATCTCAAGGCTTTTGTACTCCATGAATTATAAAATGAATAAAAATTACAGAATCCAGATTTTTAAATTTGGGAGTTAAAATTCCCTGGACTTTTCTGATTTCTACAAAATATTTGAAAAGTTTCTCGGACAACTACAAGAACATAATTATTCAAACAAATAATCCCTATTACATTGTGGGTTGCGACAAAAGCCAACTTATGACTAAAGTAACAAAACAAACATTAAAATTTTGATAAAAGATAAAATACAGGGTGATCCAAAAGTCAGGACCAACATTAAAAATGAATAATTCGAAAACAAATGAAGATAAAAAGATGCGGTTTGCACTGAATGAATTGAAAAAAAAAAGCAGGTTTTTGTGTGGCAACAAAACAAAAATATTTCGGCTTTAAATGAACAGATGTGGTGTGTAGCTTTTTTATTTCTCTATAATTCTTTTATATAGTTTAACTAAACGAGCTTTCTCAACTATGGACAGCAAAGAAGAAATAACAATGTCAAAAAAGCACAAATTGCAGATTAATGCAGAAACGTGTTTCGATGTTTCAGGGAACTCCTTTTTCAACAAAAAGTAATGAGCTTATGGATGAAAAGACATCCAACAAAAGCCAAGAGCAGGTAAGTAAACAGCTTAAAAGATAAAAATAGTGCATTAGTCAAACACCCATGGGAAAATTATAAACCAATAAAGAACCAACAGGAATGCAAACAAAGGGCAGGAGCTCTCTAGGAGGCACAGTAAAGCTGAAAGAAAGAATTGGACAAAGATTAAGCCAAAGCTTAAACAAAAGGAAAATGTCAATAACCATGAACCGCAAGAAAGGAAAAGCTGAATGGAAGAAAAAAACACCAGGAAATGAAATAAACAAAAATTTTCGGAAAAGGAAAAAATAAAGATAAATAGAAGGAAAGCAGGAAAATGTCAACCCATGGCAAAAAAATTAAAAACAAACAAAGCAAGATAGATAAAAGTGAACAGAAAAATATGCAAAAAATAGAAAAAAAAATGGATGGGGAAAGGACAGTGTTAAAGATATGGGAGCCAGACCTTGGAAAAATATGGAACTGCTTTAAGATCATTAACTAAGTTAGAACTGTTCCTCAAAATATGGAAAGATTCCCAAAAGTCAAGATCTGATGAATTGGGGCATTTTTGGATTATCTGATAAGAGTTAAAATTAAAAGAGTGATTCGAATCCTAACAATGTCGAGCAATACTCGACTTACTTGTTTTTTCACATAATTTTGATGCTCTTTCAAGCAAAATTTTAAAGTGTGCAGAGTCTGTCCAATTTAGGCAAGTTTACAATTACAGTTAATTTTATGAATTCCACAACAATTAAGAAGGTGAATAGAATCTTTAAAAGAAGAGAATGAAAGTT
Organism: Uloborus diversus; assembly: GCF_026930045.1. Lineage (NCBI taxonomy): Eukaryota > Metazoa > Arthropoda > Arachnida > Araneae > Uloboridae > Uloborus > Uloborus diversus. The sequence continues at coordinate 30,051,203 of NC_072736.1, forward strand.
TATTAATAGGAGAGAACACCACCTGGAATTGGAAACGTTTTAGATTCTTAGCAACCTGATAGCTCACAGATGGAAAGAATAGCAAAATAACCAAATTCTTTCTGATGAAGGTTCGGTTAAGAACATTAGTTTGGGATTTATTTGAAGTTTTTTATAAATGGAATCAATCAAAGTTGGCGGCTAGTCTCTATCAATCACCACAGTTTTAAGATTATTAAGTTTCACTTAAAAAAAGTTCTGATGAAGAAGGGCGATAAACAATAGAATTGAAAGCAGAATATTTTTGATTTGGAGGATGAGGTGTTCCCTGTAACGCTGGAACACGTGTCTGCATTAATCTGCAATTTGTGCTTTTTTAACGTTGTTATTTCTACTTCACTGTTCAGCACAAAGGTATTTATTTTTATGACAGTGCCATCTGTTGGTCGCCAACAAAACTACTTTTGTTTTGTTGCTACACACAACTAGGCTTCTTTTTCATAAGTTTAGTCTAAAGTGCATCTTTTTATCTTTATTTGTTTTTGAATTCATTTTAATGGTTGGTCACAACTTTTGGATCACCCGGTATATAAACCCCAGTTGTAACAATACATTTAAACTTACAAAATAGGTGAATAATACATAACTAATTGTTAAAAAACTAGACCTGTTATCAAATATATGAACACATATATAAATATATTAGCTAATAAACTTACAGAAACAGATTTACACACAACATAACTATAATAGTTACAGTATATTAGTCTATAGAACCAAAAAACCTGTCTCGAAAATATAATCAAAAACAAAAATTTTACATTACTTGTTTCACTGTAATAGCATCACTACTTTTGATGAAGGCTGATGATTGAACTTTATTTACAGGATAAATTACTTCATCTATGAAACCAGTACAATTATTTACATAGCTGGTAAATACAAGTGAAGAAGAAAAGGCACTATTCGATAAATGAGAAGAATACTCTGGTAGCAATGGATACAACATAAAACTATCTTGACTTAGAAATCTAGGGGAGGGGAAAAAAATTATAAATTTAGAATAACACAAAAAAATTATTGTAATGCATTTTTTTAATTAATTTTATTTTCAAAAACTATCCTAATAATAAGAATATGAATACATTCCTACTTATTCAGAAAAATCTGAATGCACAAAATAACATGTAAACAACATATTTTAATGAGAACTAAGTTATTTAGTACAACAGAGGCATATTTTAAACCAGGGGCCAATCCAGGATTTTTTGCTCACTACCTATTTTTGTGAAAGTATTGCATCAACATTCTATTTTTGTGAAAGTTTTTTTAAAATTTTTTTTTATCAGCATTGATTTTTTTAAAAGACACATTCTAATTTTTGTTACAAACAATTAGCAAAACTTTAACGTTAGTTTGATGACAAGTTCAAAAGCCATCTACTATTATTTTTAGTAGGTTTTTTTTTGGGGGGGGGGGAGCTAAAAACCTAGAGGTAGGAAAAATACCATTGTATATGAGCTCAATAAGCTTTGTACTGTGTACAATTCAAGAAAGCATCTGAAAAATGGCTACCCCCCCCCCCCCCCCCCCCGCCCATAATGCTAAAAGATTACTAAAAGTTGTTCGCCTAAACAGCTAAAATTGAGTTAAAAATACTACGAAAAAGTTGTTACCTAAACGCTTGTTCATATAAATCATCTTACCATTTTATTTATGAGTAAACTGTGTTTCAAACAGAGAAAGAAGCGAATTTTTGTGAAACTTTTGCATTTTTATGAGCAATCACGATTGCTCTTTGTTCTCACTTGACAGTTTTGAATTCCTATGATTTTATTTTCCCTCGCCTCTGTCTGCAGCAACCACCTTTGGCCGGCCACCTCACGATGCTGCTCCTCTAGCGAAAACAGTCTCCAGGTCACATCACTTACTTGCCTACACTTACACACACCCATACACCTACACATACCTACCCACACAAACACATACACACATGCATACATACAGACACCTATATACACACAAACACACAACTACTCACACATACACATAAACTCCCACACAAACACACACCCTACATACACCTACACATACAAACACACATACACTTAACTACCCACACTCCCCATACCCAACATACACCCACACACACACACATACATACACGCATACATAGACACCTACACATACACACACACACACCTACACACAACTACCTACACATACCCCCCCCATACACACAAACACACTCATGATTGCGATAAACATAATTTGAATTCAAGATGTCAAAGTTCAAATTAATTTTTTTTAATATTGCTTTGTAACTGTGCTGATTTTCAAAGTTACCGTATATACTCGCGTATAGGTCGATCTCGCGTATAAGTCGACCCCCCCCTTTTTCAGAGAAAAAAATCCAGAAAAAATCTAAAACCCACGTATAAGTCGATCCCCATACTTTCCAAAAACATCGCGAATTATTTTCAAAGAAATTTCAAAATAATGAACACATTTATTTACAAATAAAATAGGAATTAAATAGGAAAACATTTCTAAAAGCCTTCAAACTCGGATTCCGAGTCGGACGCAAAAAAAAGTTCATTAAAGTCCGCTTTCGTCATCACCGCGTCATCGTATGCATCGGCGGCTGCAGAATCGTCAATGATATCAGAGGTTGCGTTCGACGAAGGTTTTTTTAGTTATTATTTTTGAATAAGTTTACTTTTTCACATGATCAACTTATCAGCAACTACTTGTAACCGCACATCGGCATTTCTCGTAGCTTCCCAGCTCTCGTTGATCGGAAAAAAAATTTCGGAAAATTTGACCCGCGTATAAGTCGACCCCCCTTCCTTTGATCTCATTTTTTGGACAAAATTTCTCGACTTATACGCGAGTATATACGGTAGCTGTTTTGTTAAGTTGCTGATTTTATTACTTGATTTTTGTGAAGTACCGATTTTAAAATAAGATTTTTGTGAAGATAAAGAAAAACGGTAGTAAACTCAGCCTGCATTGGGCCCTGTAAACACTAGCAATTTTTTTTTATTTACATTGGAATGGCTTCTGAGCAAAACTATACCAGATCAATCACTTTCTTCACATTCTGAACAAAAAGATGTTTGCTTCATTTCTCTCAATTAATCAGAATAGGATATGTAAGCGATTCTAGTTGAGCCAACTCTCAAGGCTTGTCTCAATTCAAAACTACATTTCATTATGGCACAATGATCAGTTTCAGGAATGTTTTTCTGTGACGTTGTGTCCCCATAAGTCCATTCAGGATTTTTGATATGTTTATTGAAAATATTAACAGAATAAAATAGACAACTTGAACGTCTCATAAGATTCCCCCCCCCCCCCCCCCAAATGATAGCTTTTTGCATACTTTTTACATTTTGAGGAAAGTTATTATTTTTTATAGATGTTTTTCTGTTATTATTTTAGATTAAATTAATTGTTCATGTGTCAATTGAGTTTCTTTTTTGTTTTGCTGCATTTGTAATCCAGATACTTTAATGTTTTGGCGAATTGTTTAAAATGCAAAAGAAATTTTTATAGTTACTGTTAATGTAACTTAATGCTTTTTATTTTTGGAGGAATATTTAAAATTTCAAAGGAACTTACACTTTTTTTTTTGTAAATAGTTTGTGCGAGGAGGGGGGGGGGATTTTCTTTTATTCAAAGGACTTCCTTTAAATTCTTAGCATGGGCATTGCCATGTGGGGACTGCTAGTATTAATATTAAAAAAACTTACTTTGAACTTTGTACATTATTCCATAATGAATTGTGATGTATCCGATATGCTGATTTCCACAGTAGGTAAGCAGCAACCCACCTAAATAAGGGTAGAGCAAAGTTAAGATACAACATTGGCAAACATTATTGTCAATTACGTTTTGAAAGACTACTTATTACTAAACAAATCTAACGTATGAAACTAATGTTAATCAATATTTGTATGTAAAAAAGTACCTATTTAGTAGACCATACAAATATATATGAGAAAATTCGGCAATTGAAATTCCACTAAAACGTAGAAATGAAAATGTGCAGTCCATGAGTTTATATTCTGTAAAAGAATAAAAATATTACATATTTGGACATGGATGACACTTTAACATCCAGAGTAATTATATAATAACGAATAATTATTTAGTTCAAAGAATTAAGACACCTTTTAGTTCTATAAGAAGAAAAGTTTAGTTCACATTATTTATTCAAAAAACAAGCATCTATCGCTATATACATAGCAACCCTAATTGAAAAGGGCAGATGAAATTTAAAAATAAGTTCAAATGACAGGCATATCAGCATAAGGTCTAATAGGGAAGTTTTCGATTTTTCAATTTTATTTTTATATGATAGAGTAACATGTATGAACATCATAGGTGAAAAAAATTTTTGCGATACGATAAGTAGTTTTTTTAATTAATTTTTGAAGTTCAAGCGCTTGTGACGTCAAATGGCATAGGAAGTGACATCATGCGCTCTTCCGATAGGGGAGAGCCGAAGGTCACGTATTCGACTTCGAAGATGAAACGTAAAAGGCTTATCTTCTCGCATTTAACTCCTCGCGTTTCTGGAACATTAAACCTCTCATTCTCTCGGAAATATTCAAATATCATCATTGATGTTACATGAGGAAGATTATTTAGATTGTGCTTTAACGAATCCGGTCTCCATAGTGTGTTCAAAAGGATTATTGAATTTCTAAAAAGTAAAAATATTAGCGCGCTCAAAATGTCCTAAGCGAAAACAAGGGATCTTCGGCGGAAGGATGCTCATTCGCGCCCTGTGACGTAGGCTCGTGACGTTTCAGAAGAGCGCACTTTTGCGCGTGGATTTTTAAAAATTCATTAAAAATCAACCACGTTTTTAAAATCGCCGATGGTGAATTTTTTAGTTTTGAGGGTCAATTAACAATATCCAATAGCCAAAATATGAAAATTTAATAGGTTGCAACTTCCCTATTGTGCATGCTGATATTTAAAACACTTTATTTTTTAATTTTTATAACCTAAATTTTAGTATTAAAATCTCATTTATCAATTTTTATATTAGCTCACAGTTTTCAAAGTACAAAAAAACTGAGCATACAGAATTAAAACATTGTATCACGACATTGTATAAAAAACCACCTTAAACAATATTAATAATAAACATAATTCATAAAGCATCAAATTGGCTGAACTAGAAAGCAAGAACTGGAAAGCAAAAGCTTAAGTGATTTTTAAAACTTGAATACTTACTGTTTGTAGTATTCTCTGGGAATAGACTACGATGAAGATAATAAGCTTGAAAAATGTTTAAAATGTTAAGTGCTATATAGTGCTTGTCTTCATTGTTTAAATATAGCAATCCTAAAACGAAAGAGTAAACAATGAATGAAAACATATGCTGCTTTCCTTTGCAGTTTCTTAATGATTTAAGAGAGATATCAATAAAGACAACTCATTAAGTTAAAAGAACGACTTAATAAGGTTAACTAAGTAAACTAGGTTGATAATGCATGTTTAATTAGGTTTTCTTTATTAAAAACAATTAAATCACAATCTTGGAAAAAAACACCAAAAAAAAAAAAAAAAAAACCAGCAAAGATACACACAGATCATGGCACTCAATAAACCATCAAAAACAATTATGTACAGGGATAAATTTAATATTTTAAGTGGAGGGTGAACTCCCTTTATATTTAGAGGAAATCTATTTTCCTTTTTTTTTTGGGGGGGGGGGGGGGGGGGTATAAGAATTTTTAAATTTTAGGATTTTTTTTTTGTTTATTTACATAGTTTTTCATTAAAAAAAATCCTCAAAGAGCTGCCTACTTTTATTCCAATAAATATTTATAATGTTTTTGGTTTATTTTGTAACAAACTGTTCATACTCTATTTGGATGAAAAAATTCCATGACTTTTTCATGATTTCATAAAAATTTTCATGACCTTGTTACATGATCATGAAGAGAATAGTACTATTAAATACCAAACTTGCTAATTTTGAAAATGAGCACTAGCAAAACTTCTACGTTAATTTCATTATCTCATGGAAGCACTTACTTGTGATTGAAAAAAGCAGTGCGCTCCTAAAAAATTTCCTAAGCGTAAGATTTGAATTTCCTAAAACCTTTGACAAATTAAGATAAACTCGGATCAATTTAACAATAAAGTTTTTACGGGTGATGAAAACGAACTCGGATGAAATTGATTTGCGCTTTTTGAGTGGGCGTGGCAAAATCAAGACTTGGCAAAATCGCTACTACAGAATATCAAATATATGAAGCGTTGAAAATAATTGTCAATCCAAAATGAGTGATGTCCAAGCAGTGAAATTACATTGCAAAACGGATGTGCGGCTGCTACAGTAGTGGATGCAATGAGATTTCAAAATTCAGATTTCTTTTGGAATTGTTTAATTTTTCAGCTTTAATAGCTTTTTTTGGGCAATACTGTTGAAACACTCAAGATTTCTAATGCTCTTTCAGTTAGTGTTACTTTAACTTTGCCCAGGACATTTTCCCATGAAAGTCCATGAAACCATGAATTTCATGAAATGAAATGGAATCCGTGAAAACCAATAAAAATCCATGAATTCCACGAAATGAAAGGGAAAATCCCTTTAAATGAAAATTTTAATTTTCCATGACTTTTCGAGGTCTGAAAAAAAAAAGGTTATTTTTCCCCATGACTTTCCTGGACATCCATGACCCGTAAGAACCTTATACAAACAAAAGTGCAGACTTGCTTCTTGAAGGTCTTTCTACCTCATACAAATATTCAATCAGAAAAGACATACTTACAGTGATTGGTTGATGCTGCACTTTCACAGAACTGTGAAAGGGAATTAATTTTACAGAATAATTACGTTTTTGATTGGCCATAAAGGTCTGTATTAAATTGAAAATGAAGTGAGGAACAAAAATAATTCAACCCAGATTGGAGGGAGCGATCCACCCTAGTTTACACCTTTCTCGAGGAAAAAGTCAGAATGACAACAGAAATACAGTAGAACTGTCTGTAGTTCAAATAATAGATCCAGGTTGTACGAATTAATAAAAGTACGGTTTAAACTAACCGAAAAATTGAGCCAAAATACAAACTACTGTATGCTGTAAAAACTGTATTTTGAATTCAAAAGAATAAAACATAAAACTAAAGAGAAAATTTTAAAAAAAGCATAACAAAAATATATACAAAAATTACAGTGTACATTCAAATAGCTGTCCAGATTTATCAAAATCCAGTTCAATAGGGTTTGTATTAGTGAGGTTTTATTATTGAATAGAAATCAAAATCCTGCTAACATGGCCAGTAAATTTGCAAACCCAGACAAGTGCATCCGGCATAGAGCCCTTGTTGCGTAGAGATACTATACATCATAAAATAAGCCAAGTAGCTATGCAAACTAAAAGAATTGACTTTGAGTATTGACTTTTATAACATTCCCCATTACAAGTCGGGGACTGTATAAATTATTGGTAAATTTGATAAATATGGCTAAATATTCAATAATTTATCACATTTGCTAATTTTAGTAGGGATTGTGAACTATCACTTTGATTATATAAAATCACTGGATGTATCACATTTACCGTAACATATATATTACAAAACTTTTTTAAAAGATCCTTCAATGTAACAAAGATAAAGTTCTCACCATTTTTTATACTATACACATTTAAGTGCTACTTTTGGGTTCATAATTTGAATAATTAACTTCCTTGGAGATCTTAGAATTTTAAATATTTTAAGTATAGTGGTAAATTTGATTCATTTGAAAACTAAGAAAGAGAGAAAGAAGGAAAGAGGTTATGTGTGAGGCTTCAAATATGTTGTATTGTTATTACTCGGAGAAGTGAATCTTATTCCCTTTGCCAATTAATTTATGAACAAGCCATGGAGATTTTTAAAAAATGAACTGCACTTGGGGGAAAAAATAAGTACTAAAAAATAGGTATTGTTAAACATACACTTCTTTCTCTTACCTTGTCTATACAAAATTTTGGGGAGAAAATATGACAGTGACTTGGAAAAAAATGGAGATTTCACTTCACGTTTTTCAAACAAGTCGGGATGATTACAGACCTGCAAAAGAAGGGAAACATAAATAACTTGCAAAAGAAGAGAAAAAAAAAATCTTGTGAAGAAAACAGCATAATGCATACTTTTCGAAACTGCATGACTAAATTCATTAAGTGCGATGTGGCTGACTGAACATGAGATGATACTGCTGATGAAGTTTGCATCAAATCATCAATTGAAATTTTCTTCCTTAGATACTCATATAAGAATTTCTGCCTTCTCGTGAGAGGACAATGAACAAGCATCTCAATCTGAAAAGAGGAAAAACATAGATAAGTAATCTTAGTAAGAACACAAATAATCTCTACCTAACAACAAAATGGCCATAAAATGAAGATATATGGCCATAAAATGAAGATATATTAATGTTTCATTGTCTATTTTATATTTGCATGACTTTTCCTTTGAGTTTTTTTTATGTATAACCATAATCTTTCTCACTTCAGGTTATTCCTTCTTTAAATGAAGGTTAATAATAAATCTAAAAAAAATTGATTTTGATCTAGAATGAATGATTTTTTTTAAAACTGAAGCTAACACATGCCATGAATAAATTATGAGTATACGATTAATGAGGTAGAAACGACTGACAATGAGTTGAATCCAGGGGTCTGTCCAGGATTTTTCGCAGGGTCCGTTTTTTGTGAAAAATAAAATAATTTTGTGAAAAGTGAATTAATTTTGTGAAAAATCAAATAATTTTGCAAAAAAAAAAAAAATGTTAAATCGAAATTTTAGAATTTAGAGCGGGCACAAACTGCATGATTTAAACTTAAAATAGAGTGTTTTCCTCTTCTATGTTGAGAATATCATTCTGGTGTGTTTTTCTAGTATTTGGCGGGGGGAGGCATCGCTCCCTCAAGTAGCAATATTTATCTCCATTCTACATTATGTTAAATTATACTAGAAATATTTCTGTACAGCAATTAAATAATTGTAACAAAAAAATAATAAATAAATAAAATTCAGACGAGGGTTCAGCATTTAACTTTTTGACCCAAGACACTCTTAAAAAGCACAGAATTTCCTTTAAAACTTATAAATTCCGTCATTATAAAAAAATAAAAAGAGATTTTATTTGTTTACTTCTTAACAATGTGTATTGAACATCAAAAATTTAAAAAATCGGATTCCCATAGCGGATGCAAAGAGATCGCAATTCTCAAAGTGAAGGCATCAAAGGTGTAAAAACGGCTTGTAAAAGAAATATTTTTGATTAAATTATTTTTAAATTGATTTTATAGTCCTATGATAAACATATCATTAATATCTGTGGACACAGTTGAAGCAAAAATAAAATTAAACCATCGATTCAGCATTTTAATTTTCGACTCATAAAGAAAATGGAATTTTGCTTTAAAAACTTGAAATGCATGTTCTAACAAAAATAGAGACTTTTCATTTATTTGCATCCTAATAAAGCGAAGTTAGCTTGAAAAAAGAACAAAATATGATTCTTATATTGGATGTTAAAAGATTGTATTTTTCAAAATGTAGACATCTAAAGAAAAAAAAAACGGCAAGTAAAACAGTTTATTTAAGTTAATCATCCTTGTCAGCATTGAAAAATCAAACCCATATAATTTTCTCCCAAAATAACAGTTAAACATTGTACAGCACCATAAAAACGCAAATATTGACTAGCTGGTAAAATGATGAGAATAATTTCTAATCAAGTCATTTTAAAGGATTAACGCCAGATGCTAAATGGCGATTAATTTTGAAGTTGGTAACCCTATCTGAAGCGATCATATTTTTTCCCCACCCTTACTATTTCTTTGCAGTTCTAAGTTCATTTCGTTGATATATATTATTATAGTTTATTAAATCATCAGCAGGGAGAAAAGTGCTTACCAACGCCTTTTCAGAAAAGTTTACAACAACACCGCTGCTACTTAGCTGTGATAAAACAAACAAAATTATTTAAAACCAAACTTACTTTCAGTTGTTAATTTCTTTCCAAGAAACAAACAACAAGCATTATATTTATTTGGCAGTAGCAATTTATCGCTTGCAAGACTGCGGATTTTTTTTTTTCTTTGCAAAATTAGCAGATTTTGTATAGCTGATCCCTCTAATTTGACTTCAAAAAGGTTTCAAAAATTATCGGTTTAATATGCCTTATTTTGCTTTCAGATTTGCTCTTTCAATAAACAATTTGTGAAAGATCAGTTCTTGTTTATCAGAATTTTGTGAAGGGTCCGTTTTGGTTGATCCGGATTTTGTGAAAGGTCCGTTTTGGTTGATCGGATTTTTGTGAAGGGTCCGTTAACGGACCCAAATATCCTCTGGTCAGACCCCTGGAATCTGATAGACTACCCAGAAACATCTAAGATTATATGATTATACTATCAAATTTCTGTACCTTGTGTACGATTTGTTTACATTTTGCAGACAAAGCAAAATGTAAAGACTCTGTTAGTTGATTTAAAAAAAAAAAAAAAAAGAATTGAAGGGCTTGGGGCAGAAATGTGACAAACCACAAGAAGTGGTTTTTCCCATCAACATTTTTGTTTCTCATAATAGCTAAAATTGAAATAAACATGACAATAGATTATGTCATTTGGAGAAAAGCAAATCTGGTTTCCGTATTGCAAAATATAGAATGTATAATACCTTTGAAAAAATTCTATAAACAAGTTTTATAAGTTGCAATTTGGCCTACTGAAAAATTCACATCATGTGGCATATATTTTAATAATAAGAAATTTATTTTTAATAATAAGAAGCGCCCTTTAATAATAAGAAGTATTGCTGCTAGAAATTTATCATTAAGTTTAAAAAAAAAAAAAAAAACTGGGCTTTTACTAACAATGAGAACTTTAATTGCAAGTTTTCAATAGTAGATATGAATTCAAATATGGGGTTAATTTATGAATATTGTTTTAGAGTATAACAGCATGAATGTCTTCAGGTTTGATCTTCATCTTTTTCAGGTCAAGATATCTCCAGGTCAGGCTCAATGTTTAATATTTAAATGAATTCATTTAGAATATTTTTTTCTTTCTATTTAATCTGCAGAAAAAAAATTCATTTTAAAACACTTTTTTGTTTATTTTATTTTTGTGTGTATTTGTATGTAATGTAGTGAAACAATAGATATGATAAGTTCCTTTTAAGAAATCACATTAAAATTTATAAATTAAATTTACAGGACAAAAGCATACTTTATCTGATAATTCATTTTCCACATCTTTCTTCACCCTTCTCAGCATAAAAGGTTTTAGAATTTTATGAAGTCTAGATAAATGCTCTAAAGGGAGAAAAAACATCAATGAGAGAAAAAAATAAAAAGACAAAAATCTTTGAGAATGCAGTTAACAAAGAAGAATATTTTAAAACATGAAAAGGGTAAAAGTTTATTAAATATAGCATACTTTCGTCAATAATAGATTTGTTCTCAGCATGACTCTCTATATCTTTGGAAAACCATTCATTAAATTCTTCATGGGAATCGAAAAGTGTTGGCATAATAAAATGCAGCAACGCCCAAAGCTGAAAAACAGATGTATAAACATTGATTTTAAATAGTTGTGGAAAGGGATTTGTGCACAACAAATATCTAAAATGATGGTGCTTAGGGAAACAAATTTGAGTTTTTTGTTTTTGCTAGTTCAAACTCATTAGAGTTTAGAAGTTTTTATTTTTAAGAAACCTTTCATTCTTTACATTGCAATGGTAAAAACTTTACTATAATTTTACACAGGTACCCCATCACTCCCTATCATTACTTGTTTTCAATACAATATCTCAGGGATGAAAATACATCTAAATGCCTGAAGTAGATTCATGGAAAATTTTTACATTTTAGGGAAAGTTTCACACACAAAAAAAATCTTTCTGAAGAGTGATTTAAAAAGTATTTTGATGTGATGCAGAAACATCTCACTGTGTTTTTAAAAAATTAAGAACTTGACAACTGACATTGATTAGGCATAGCAAAGAGCAACGTTTTAACTAGTTCAAAATAGCTTGAGAATAGTCACATTAAAAAACTTTTTTTACATGTTCTACCATCAAAAGTTTTATCTAATTAAGCTTCAGGGGTGGTAGTGGACTCAAGTAAAATTTTCTGAAAATAATGTGAAATTTTCAGAAACAACGAGGAAGAATACATACTTCAGCCATACTATTTTGAATAGGAGTTCCACTTAAAAGGAGTCTATTACGACAGTTGAACCCCAAGAGTATTTTCCAACGTATACTGAAATAAAATTTACAATAACTTAATATAGTGTACAGAAAGCAAGAGAAAGAAAAGATAAATTTAAAAAAAATACCTTGAAGTACTCTTAATAGCTTGAGCTTCATCTAAAACCATATACTGCCATTTAATACGTTGAAAATATTTTACATCTTGTACCACAAGTTGATAACTTGTAATTAGTACATGAAACGAGGCATTTTCTGTGTGCAAATCCTTCTGGTTCCAAAATTTTCTTAAAACTTTGCGATCACCAGCATTTCCCCAATAAGGCAAAACCTGGAAAAAAAAGAAAAAAAATTACCTTTATCATCTGAGAAGGAACATGTTTCCTTACATTGAGTAAAATTCAAAAACAAAAAAGATACTATTTTTTTCTACACCTTTTTGCATATTAGAACAGCATTCATAATTGAGACAGCTATTGACTTCCTTCAGAGCATTACACGTCATGTATAGTTCTAGGAACATGACTAAGTAATACCCCCAAAGCAGAATACAACTAAATTTGCGACGTTCGTCGCAGAACAGATGCCTGAGCTGCAGAACAATTCTGTTCAAACGTGAGAGGAAAACTGACAAATTTTCGGCAAATTTTGGTGAAATTTCTGCAAAAAATCTGCAAAAACTGCGGTGCTAAAAATCTGCAGAAACCACAGTGCCGAAAATTTGCAAAAACAGCGGGTGCCGATAATCTGCAGAAACCGGTGGTGCAGAAAATCTGTAGAAACTGCAGATTTTCTATAAATATCTTCTAACTCAAGATAGAATTTTGCAAAAATTCTGCAAATTTCTTAAAATTAGAAGAAAATCTAAAATTCTCGCAAATTACAATAATTTGGCTTAAAGCTCGCGATGTTGAATTTGATGTCCTTTGTAGGACTTTCCCAATCAATCTTCATCCACTGCAATTTCCGCCATACATATATGTTTTGGAAACATGCCAACATTGAAACACAGCAATCCCCGGAAATTGTGTGTCTTGTTTGTGATTTCAATCCCTTCGCATCCAAAAAATATTTCAATTATTTAGAAAGTTTTGAAGTGTTTTATTTTATTCAACCTAAACTCGACTCATTTTATTTATTATTTCAGTAATTTCTTTATTTAATAACAATATTTTAATTGCTCCTTCATGTCATGTAAAATTAACCAAAAAAATGTTCGTACCTAGGTTCAGATTTCTATAAAATTTTGTGTCTGCTCATTCTATGCATTTTAGAAAGCATATAAACTATTTTTGGAGAATCTCAATCGGCTTAGGTTTGACACCTTGTTAATGTTTTTTTAATTTTATAGTTTTCATGATCAACTAATTTTGCAAATTCAGTGCTCTTCAATTACTTATTTGGTTGAAAGTTGTGATGTTTCCGGAAATCTCATTCCACAGAAATAAATAGCAACAGTCCAGTTAAAGAAAAAAAAAACGATATGAAAAAATTTTGATTTTTAGCACCCAATTTGTGGAAAATGTCACTTTTTTCATGCACAATGCTTGAAGTACTTGCAGAACATTTTTGGTCAAATGATTTTATGTTGCAGAACATCGTAAAGTATTCTGCTTTGGGGTGTAATAGTATTTTGCATATATGAGCAAAATTATCGAAATACGAATTGTATTCAGCTCGTATAGAAAGAAAATAACGAAATTCAAATATAAAAGTCAACGTGTGGGTGTTTAAGTCCACATTTTTGGCATGAAATTCCTCTGCTCAAGTTCCTAAGAAAGCGGAGCTGTTGAATGTGACAATATCATATATTTAGCATAAGTACTTAAAAACTGAATTTTGTCATATTGTCACAAAAAATTCTGGTTTCCACTTTTCATATTTAGGCTTCGTATTTTCTTAAAGTAACAATTTTCACACAGATTATGCAGTTTAACTAAAGCTCAGGGTTCATACTCTATTCGGATGAAAAAATTCCATGACTTTTTCATGACTTAATAAAAATGTTCATGACCTTCTTATATGAAGAAAATAGTACTATTCAATGCCAAACTTGCAAATTTTTGGAAATGAGCATTAGAAAAACTTCTACGTGAATGCCACTACCTCTTTAAAGCACTTTCTTATGATTGAAAAAGTATGAGCGTACACCTAAAAAACTAAACTATTCTCTATTTGTCTTCATCATACAAATTTCAGTAAAGTAAAAATACAGTGAATGGACGCTTAAACGCCTAACTTTCTTTTTTATAAACAGGCAGAATATTAAAGAATGGGAAAAAGGTTGAACAAGTCATTCCTAAGTTACAATAAGTTTGCTTTCAAAGTTGCCTTTTAGTGTCAACTGTGCATCTAATCAATCATCCATGTAACCTGTCAGTATTTTGGTTCTTTGAAGTAAAGTTTCCAAAACATATTTAAAAAAAAACATTCAATAGTAAATACATCTTCAGATTCAATTGTATTTGTTTACTAATTCACATTTTCAAATGCATATAAATTAATAGGTTTAGAAATTCCAGAACATAGTTTTAGATTTCTGACATTGAATGTAACAGTGGGCCACATGGATCAGTTTCTCAGGCCATATGTTGGGCACTACTGTTTTAGAGAGTATTAGAATTACCCTATTTCTATACTCTATCAACTCATTAAAGATCTTTATTTCCTAAAGCCTTTAAAAAACTAAGATAAACTCTGATAAATTTAATAATAAACTTTTTATGAGTGATTGAAACGAACTAGGAAGCAATTGAGTTTTTTGGGTGGGCGTGGCAAAATCAAGAATGCAAGCTTGCCACTTCAGAATATAAAATATAAGTGTTGAAAATAATGATAAATTCAAAACTAGTAATGCCCAAAAAGTAAAATCACATTGTAAAAAAAGAAGGACGGCTGCTACAGAAGTGGATCAATTGGATTTCAAAATTCAGATTTGTTTTTGGGATCGTCAAATTTTCAAATTTTAATAGCTTTTATGCAATACTGTTGAATAATTCAAGATTTCTAATGTTCTTTCAGCTACTGTTACTTCATCTTTGCTTAGGACATTTTGCCATGACTTTAAATAGATTTCCATGATTTTGAACGAAAATATTGATTTTCCATGACTTTTCCAGGTCTGAAATTTGTTTATTTGTTTCCATGACTTTCCAGGATTTCCATGACCTGTACGAACCCTGAAAGCTACAGATAACTAATTTACATCAACAAGAAACTAACCGTTCATAAAAAGTTACAAAACTTTTGACAGCTTATATTTATATTTGTAAGAGGCAAATTCCTCTTAGCCCAGTCAATAAAGGTTTCGTGTCGCAACTAATTTAGGGAAAGCTGAATTTTTGCACGATGTTAACACATAAAGTATACACTAAAAAAATACAAAGTCCCGACCCCCACCCTTCCTGCTTTTCTCCCCACCCCCTCCGAAACATTGCAAGCACAGTACTATGATTATACGTTTTTCTTGTCGCAACTAATTTAGGGAAAACTGAATTTTTTGCAGGATGTTAACACATAAAGTATACATTAAAAAACACAAAGTCCTGACCCCCATCCTTCTTGCTTTTCTCCCCACCCTTTCCGAAACATTGCAAGCACAGTACTATGATAATACGCTTTTTGTGTAGCAACTAATTAAGAAAAAGATTTTTTTGCAGGATGTTAGTACTTAAATTAATACACTGAATTAATACACTAAGCAACACAAAGTACCGACCCCCCCTCTTGCTCCCCCCCTTCCGAAACATTGCAAGAGAAGTACTATGATTATACGCTTACAGCTCAAAAATTATTGATGTTACCAAGGAATTCCTTTTTTTATTTCACTCCTAACAATATGAGAAACCAGTGGTGTCCAATCTATGGCCCGCTGGACACATCTGGCTGGCTGTTTTGTGAAATGTTACAACTCGAAGAGCACGATTAATGAGAATGTTCCAAAGTTGGAGCCAAATATTTAGAAATTGGTTCATGAAAAATAGGTTGCATTTAACAAAAGAAGCATCAAGTAATTATAAGAAAAATTTGTTTGCAATTTTAGTTCCTTTTTCGTATTTTCCCATGTCATTTTAAAAAGAGTAACACATTTTGAAATTTTATATGTGCTCCAGCCCGCACGCGAGAATGATTTTAATATGATCTGTGGCCCTTATGGGAAGAAAAAGATTGGGGGCCACTGTTATAAACAAATTATGTTACATACACTTTTTATGTAGATAACTCAGTTTCACTGTTTTACTAACTTAATCACATACAGAAAACTCACTACAAAAAACAAAAAATAAATTCAACAAACAGCAGCTTTTTATTATTACGTCTTGGGGAGAAATGTTTGAACAAAACTTATAGATAATACAATGATGATCTGCAATGGTCATTTAGTTGAAATGGAGCATCAATGTAATTATGTTCACTTTAAAGTTTTAGAAAGAAAATGCAATATTTTGTTACAAAAGTTTATAGTTCGTTTGTGTCGCTGATAGTCTACACTTTATTCTACTAGTGTTCATAAATAGACGTGCGATCGAACCTAGCTTTACAACAGCTACAGTTTGTAACACACAATGTTTTACAATTGCAAGATTATTTGTAGGAAAAGTTCATTTGGAGCAGGGGTAATTGTTATTAGTCAGTTGCTTGAATTATATTGCCAACCCCATTCTTCTGCTGGAAGTTTAAAACCTAACCAAGTTTAAATAAAAGTTTGTGTATAAGAAAGTAATAGCAAAAATGTCCCTAAAGTCAAATTTTGATTTAGCAAAACCTCCACCAACTTCAGACACCGCTCGTCAACATCTTTTTAGGGTTTACCACCAGATTCAAACTTGTTTAGGTTTTAAACTTCCCCCAGAAAAGTCAATTTACTTCAAGCAAAAGACTGCTTCCTAAGCTCATGGCAATTAGCTCTGCTCTAAGTGAAATTCTCCAACTAATATCTTGCAATTGTAAAACATTATGAGTTAAAAACTGTATCTGTCGCAAAGCTTGGTTCGATTGCACGTCAATGTATGGACCCTGTAGTGGAAAGCAATGTAACAATATTTTCGGGCCAAACCAATGAAATATTAGAAGATGACCCCTTATAAAAGACTAAAAAATAATAACCAAAAGTAATATTAAACATTAATAATATCCCCTGCAAGGAAATAATCAGTTGAAATATACTATTCCTGATTTACTTAATGCAAGACTTAAATAGTTAGCCAAACATTGACATTATTTTGTACACTACTATCGGCGACACGCACAAACTATAAATTTAGTGACAAAAAATTGCATTACGGTAGTAAAACTTAAAGTGTACTTCATTATATTGTTTCTCCATTTCAACTAAATGACTATCATTATATTATTGCCCATAAATTTCGTCCAAGCATTTCTTCCCAAGTTTTATAGGTAAAAAGCTATAATTTGTTGAAATTACTTTTTATAGTGAATTTTCTGTAGATGATTAAGTTATTAAAGTGGTGAAACTGAGCTATCTACTTAAAAAGTGTATGTAATATAGTTTGTTCTTCATAAGAGTGGTCCCCAACATTTTCTTCCTGAGGGCCGCAGATCATACTAAAATCGTTCTTGCGCGCAGGCTAGAGCATATATAAAATTTTAAAATATTTTACTCTTTTCTAAATGAAATGGAAAAATACGGAAAAGGGAAAAAAATTGCAAATCAATAATTGTTGTTAACATTACTTGATGCTTATTTTGTTAAATGCAACCTGTTTTTCAGAAATTTATTTCTAAATATTTAGCTCCTAATTATCATTAATCGCACTCTTCGAGTTGTAACATTTTAAAACAACGGGCCATACGGATCAGCTTCGCGGGCTGGATATATCCCGCGTACTGTAGGTTGGGCACCATTGGTTTATAATATTGTTAGGAACGAAATAAAAAAGGAACTCTCCGGTAACATCATTTTTGAGCTGTAAGCGTATAATCATAGTACTGCTCATGCAATGTTTCGAAAGGATTGGGGGGGGGGGGCAAGAGGGGGGGTTAGGACTATGTTCTTTTTTAGTGTATAGTTTAAATACTAACGTCCTGCAAAAAAACAGCTTTCCCCTTAATATTTACGTCACAAAAAGCGTATAATCACAGTACTGCTCTAGCAATGTTTCGGAAGGGGTGGTGGAGGAAGCAAGAGGGGTGGGGGTCGGGACTTGGTGTTTTTTTAGTGTATACTTTAAGCACTAACATTCTGAAAAAATTCAGCTTTCTCTTAATTATTTGCGACACGAAAATGTTATAATCATTGCAGTGCTCTTGCAATGTTTCGGAGGGGGTGGGGAGGACAGCAAGCGGGGTGGGGGTCGGGACTTTGTGTTTTTTTAGTGTATACTTGGTCTGCTAACATCCTGCAAAAATTCAGCTTTCCATAAATTAGTTGGGACAAAGCCTTTTTTTTTTTACCTTCATTGACTGGGCTATCTTGTTGGTGGACATTTTTTGAGGATTCACTTTCTTCATATTGCAAAGTTGACATCAAATTCTTTTGAACATCAAATTCTTTAAGTACAATAAATCATAGCATACCAAAATGAGAGAGCTTTAAATTAACAACTATTACTCAACATGTATTAGTGAACCTTAATTATAATTTTGATTAATACGAAAAAAAAAAACATAAAAAAGGCTTCCTTTTTTATTAGCTACAATAAATTAGTTTAACGATTTTTCAATTTTCCATTTTTGCTGGAAATAGGTCAAAAACAACACAAAAAGCATAAATACCTTAAACTTTGGTACAAATTTTGCAAATTCTTGCTGCCAATTATGCAGAGTAGAAGCAGGTGCAATTATTAAAAATGGGCCCCAGATGTGTTGAGCCTAGATGAAAAATTGCATTACTTTTAGAATAAACCTGTATATCTACATAGTGGAATATATACAGAAAAGTATTTTAGTTGAATATAAATTTTTGAAATAAATACCCAGGTAAATACCCATTTTGGGTACTTACCTTTTGTATTTACCCCAAAAAATAAATACCCGGGTATTTTACATCACTAGTTACGATGGACCAATAAATTTTTGGTAAGCTTTTAAACAAGTTTCCAATGTTCACTTCTTCATATTGACATTAATTCTGCATCTTCTACTGCTGTTATTATCTCTGCTTGTAAAAGCAAAAAAAAATTGTTAACTGATTTACGGAACTTAGCCTTTTGGCTTTCTGTTTAAACATCGTAAGTTATCAAAAATGCCATTCACTGATGCCATTAGGGGAGAGCGCGATATTTAATTTGCTTTTTTACTCGCAAGTACTGGCAACGATATGGTTGATAGCAAGCATAGATAAAAAGATTTTCCTCGCTCCGTGTTATTTAATTTTTTGCTCATTCTATCAACTTCAGTGACTAAAAGTAGTGCTTTTGACTGATAGAAACACTCCATTTATGAAACTTTTTTTCACAATTGTTTTGACATAAGAGGAAAATAAGAGGGTATGCGACTTGGAAAATCTGCTTTCATTTTTTGTAGGACACCTTAGTATGTATGCTCTTTATTTACTTATTTTTTGAAAAGCAGCGAAGTAGCGACTACATTTAAAAAGTAGTTTGTAGTTAACTACATTTGTAATAAAGTAGTTGTAGTTGTTTTTCGCTACAAAAAAATGTAGTTTTTCCAACCACTGATTCTGCCCATGAAAGGAAATCCGTGCTTCAGATAAATTTTGACACTTAAGATGTCAAACTCGAAACGTAAAAGTAAAGTATCGTTAACAAGAAATTCTTTCAAAATACTAGAAAAAAAGTAGAGAATTTTCTGACCCCCCATCCCCCAAAATAAATAAATAAAAATAAAATATAGGTTCTAAAAACATACAAAGAATTCATCAAAATATTTTTTTACGAGAAAATAAACACATAAATATATTTCATGATCCTACAACTTGCTTATTGACTTATGAATCAACAACTTTCAAACATTTAATATGGTTGAACTACAATAACTTACTTTGATTAAAGTAGCTAGAAATGCAATTGTTTGAACAGTTTTACCAAGACCCATTTCATCTGCAAGTATTCCATTAATCCCTTTGTCATACAAACTGTACAACCAATTCATGCCCTAAATGAAAGAAATCATTTTGAAGAGTTTAAATGTGATATAGAGCAAAACTTGATATACTAATATATAAATAAATAACTCTCAAATTATAAACATAAAATACTGTTTATGACAAAATAAATAAAATATACAATCAAAATGATAAGTAAATTATGACTTCAGCTAAAAATAAAAAATTTTATTTAGGGGGGGGGGGGGGAAGTACTTTTAGTCTAAACTACTGAAATTTTTTTTATTGAGGTTCAGAAAAAATCCTCAATTTATATGCGACTATTAAAAACTTAAATCAGAAAAATTACAAAAAGAAAATATTTTCTTAGCAACAATTATTACAGATTCCAGTTCATCTAAGCTTTTTAAATAGCAATATTTTTTCCCTTAGAGGCATTATTTCATAAAGGTTCTCAGGGCCTGATTACCACATGGGCAGACTAGGCCTAGTCCTGGGGTCCCAATCTTCGTAAGGGGCCCCAAATCTCTTAAAGAGTTATGCACAGCATTGCAACTATATGAAAAATACACATATTTTTAAAATAATTAAAAAATTATGACTTATTAATTGGAAAAAAAACTCCCTTAAAGGGAATTTGTAATCATTCTGCCAGTAACAAATTTACTTTGCCACAATTATGAGGGGCCCCAAAGGGGATTCATGAATATACATGATAAATGATTTAGACATAGTCCTTTGATTAAACAAAGAGGCTTCCAAAAATGCATTCTGACATGCCCTAAACCTGTAAATCAACCACTGCATAATCTTCAGGGGGCCTCCAAACCAATGTGGGCCTATGGCCTCACTTTTAGTTAGTCAGGCCCTGAAGGCTCTTAAACAAATTAAATAAGAAAAAGACAATTCAGTAAACTAAAATAATCAGAATGGAATCATATCATATGAATAATCTCTATGGTATATACATTCTAAAAAAGAAACAATAACAAACCATATTGTTTTATAAGACCATTGCATTACAGGACCATTTTGTGATTTTGCTCAGCATTTCAATATTGTGAATAAAAATCATTCATACTCTGAATACAAACAATTTTGATTGATTTCCAATATCCATTCAAGCTGTCATAATAAAGTTAAAATAACAAAACATAGTAAAAAATAAAAAGACTAAATAATACATCACAAAGTTTTGAAGTTATAGTTTTAAAACTTAATTTAATATATGACAATTACAATATTACAAGGGACCAGAAAAAGAAGAATATTTATATCTGCCAAATTCATGACAGAACAACATCACTTCAAGAATAAGTTGTATCTGCAGCATTGCTTGATGATGCTAGTTTAATGAATTTGGACGAGAAATGAGAAGCTAACTAACTTCTTTGCAGAGTTTCCATTATTGCAGAGAAACTCTACAAAATGTGGAGTACTTGACAGTCCTGTTATTGCATAAAAGCTGGTAAGAGTGCAATTATTGAAAAAACTGTCCAATCAGACTAAAACATGAACAAAGACAGGTAGTTTTCCTGAGAAATTAAAAATATATAATCATCTTTAAAAAGAAAACTGGGAAAACAGGAACAGGGAATGCTTTTTAGAAGTATTTTAACAAATATTAATTTTGAGAAAAAAATTAATTCAAAACATAACAAAGACAGGCAGCTTTTCTTAATGATTCATTAAACTTTTGTATTAAAAGACATAAACAAAAGCTTTGAAATCAAAGAGAGAGAGAGAGAGAGAGATTATTTAGAAAAAAGGACATCAAACAATTTTCTATTTTTTAAGGATTTTTTCTTTTTTAAATCAAAACTAAAGCACCTTATCAAAATAATTAAGATTTTTTGTTCAAAATTAAGCACTTTTAAGAATCCTTTGCAACAGATCATTTTAAAGGAAACCCTGGAACCCTGTTCAAACCCAGAATTTACATTCTAATTCTCAGAAATTCAGGATACATTTTAATCATACGCTATATCAAGACAAGACAAGGAAGGGAGTTTATATGGGAAATGTCAAAGATAAGACAAGAGCATTCTTAATAACAAAGTTCTCATCTTGAAGAAAAAACAAAGCAGCTTAAAACCATAGCTAGATAATAAAGACGCACCCCTGCACGAATTGATTTGATGCTGTGCAGATACATTTGCTGTACATATGTGCATTAGCTGAAAATTGTTAATAATATCCATATTAAACACTGATTATCTAAACAATTTGAAGATAAATTAATGAAAAAATGTTCATTATTGCTTTCACAAATACATGATTGGAAGTAAAATGTATTTTCTTACTAAAAATTTTATCTACCCACTGCATGCTGTTTTTCATTTCTGCAGATAGTTTTGAGTTATGTGTGCAGATATTTTATATTTTTATCTGACTATGCTTAAATCTAAAAAAGTCAATGATGGGTTGCAACAGAACAAGTCCAAATATTTAAATTTAGACAGTTTGCAAAATGGAATAAAAATAAATTTAAAACTGGGACATTAAAATTAACAGTAATTGGAAATTTCTATCACAAAAGATATTTAACATGACGGAAGAAAGTAACATTATACAGGGAGTTTATGAAGTGTTGCACTGGTAAAGAAGCCAGTTTATTTTATTTTATTTATAATTATTATTGTGATTTCTTTTAAAATACAGTAAAACCACTCCTAACGGACACCGTTGAAAGGCCGACAATTTTTAATTCCCCAGTTCCAATGCACATAACATTATTAAACCCCTGTCCGGAGGACACCTATCTATTACAAACGAAAAAAATTGCCCTGTTTGTGTCCGCATTAGAGGGATTTTGCTGTATATATTTTCATCTTGATCTCACCAGTTTTTTTCTCTGTTGGAACAATATTAGCCATAGACATGTAGGTGACTTTGACATTGAAAATGGCTTCTACAAAGGAAAAAAACTCCTAGAGGTGCCTCAAAGTTGATTTTGAAGGTCAACCCTCCAGCACCTTTGATTTTAACCAATTCTGAAATGAATTCAAATCCATTTAAGGAGTGTTATAACTGGACCCTTACCCTCCAGAACGAAAATGCTGGCAGCACAAGTGCCTCATGCAAGTTGAAAATCATCCAGATCCTACGATAACTACAAAAGATGCACACATAGAAGTGTATTAAAGTTGGGGAAAAACTTTTAAGCATGAGTATCAAAATGAGAAAAGAATTGTGTTTACAGCTGAAATAGTTTTGTTTTTCTTTAAAGAATTTTCTCTATCAGTGCAAAACTTTATAAACACCCTATATATTTTAATTAAAGACTTACTTTCAATTGATAAGACTTGAGTTTTCCATTAAACAGCGGTGGCTGTTCATGTTCTTCATCTACACTAATAGCTGGATTAGCCAATTTAAAATTTTCATCAACTGTAACACATAAATTATAAATCAAAATAAATTTAGACAATGTTTTCCTAACAAAAGCAAAAGATAAAAACTTACATTCATCTTGGATGTTGGGTTCCTTCTTAATTTTGGGTATTTGCAACACAGCATCAAATGCATATGTCTGAAAAGAATGGGAGTTTTTTCTGTTATTAAGTGCAAAAAAAAAAAAAAAAAAAAAAAAAAGGAATTTCAAATATTTAAAATGAGAATTACAAGAAAAATTTTTTGTTTAAAGAAACCACTATTCTTGATTTAAGTTTAGGAATTTTAAAAATGTGTGAAAATTTTTTCAGCATATCATCAGCACCATGTTAAACTACAGAATGAAAATTGGCACATTTCAGGAGAGCAAAAACAAAATTTTTTTTCTCCCTGACACAATTCGTTATTTCAATATTTTAATTTTTACAGATAACTTGAAGTGTAAAACTATCGTTTAAAGTGATTGTGAACAGTAGATAGCCCTTTTTCAGTTTGACAGCAAATCATCAAATTTGAAAAACGCGATTTTTCACTTTCGTTAATTTAGCATGGTGCTGACGATATACTATATATAAATAAAAAGTATTGGGACGCTTCCAAAAATTCACATTTTAACGGATTTCTCAAGATATAAGGGGCCAATTGCATTGTAACTTATGTCACATAAAAGTATGCTCCAGATGTCATTTTTCAATAATATTTACATCACTCCAGCATTTCCGGGATCAGTAACAAATTGAGGAAAACAAAAATGTTTTTTATATCATCATTCATCGTAAATCGGTGAGAATAAGCTGTAAATGTCAGAAATTAGTTGACTTACTATGTACAATTATTTTACATACTTTCAACAAAGTATCTCTAATATTCACGAAGATATAAGCATTTATTTCAAAAATACAAATTTCATTTGATGGTTTATGACTCATAACACACAAAGTTCCCCATCAAACCTTGCCAAACTTTCAGAAAACTTGACAGCATACAAGAGAAGTCTAAGACTAAAATTTGAAATTAAAATGTTGAATATTTGATAAAATATGGACATTTAAAGCATTTATTCAGTTTATTATAGAATTCAGTTTATTATACATTTATTTACCTCTGGTATTTTAACACAAATTACACCTAAATTTACGCAATTTTGATTTTTGATGCATCTTTGAGGAGTGCAACCCACACATAAAACAAGGGTCTATCATTAAGTAAAATTACTGAAGGCAAAAAAAAAAAACTTCTTTCTGTTCCTGAAACACAGCCCATTTGTCCTCCAATCAGAGTTTTTGCCATGTTAAGACCATTACTATTATTATTTGTATATTTGTTTATAGTCTAAGATCCGGCTGCAGAATTCTGCAGTCATCGAATATAAAGTCAAAATCAAATTTTTGTATTATATTATGAAAGGGGCAGTGTGTTTTGGATAGATATCCTAGCAAGAAGTGCTCGCAAGTATTTTTTATCAAATTAATATTGTTCGACATTTTGGGGTAAAATTGACGCATTTTTTATTGAAATAAACTATACTCGATTCCAAAGAAATATACCTAAAGAACTTGAAAAGTTATGGTTGGCGTTGCGCAACTGGCACCTACCTATTTGTAGCCACATGTAAACGGATACTATTGGTGCACATTTATGCACTCATAAAGTATAGTCATCATTTATATATCAAATTAAAGCTTTTTTTTTCTTCTGAACTCTTTAACAGCTGGCAACATTCACTTTCGGCTATTTTTGCATAGGAAACCTTAGTTGATCACATTCAGAAAAAAAAAAAAAGCTTTAATTTGATATATAAATGATGACTATAGTTTATGAGTGTATAGATGTGCACCAATAGTACCCGTTTACATGTGACTGCGAATAGGTAGCGGCCAGTTGCACAACGCCAACCATAACTTTTCAAGTTCTTTAGGTATTTTTCTTTGGAATAGAGTTTAGTTTATTTTAATAACAAATGCGTCATTTTTACCCCAAAATGTCAAACAATATTAATATGATAAAAAATACTTGAGGGCACTTCTTGCTAGGCAACCTAGCCAAAACACATTGTCCCTTTTATAATGTAATATATAAATTTGATTTTGACTTTATACTCAATGAGAGCAGAATTCTGCAGTCTTATCTCGTACTATTAAATGCAGTTTATGAAAATATTTTATCAATTAATGCAATAATAATAAATTCAATTGCAATAAAACAAGAATTTAAAACAAACCTTATCTAACTGTGCTTTATAAGCAAGATCTGCATTTTTTAAAGCCAATGCTTTCATTTCTTCTGGATCTAAAAGGAAATTTTGTATAGTTTTTAAAAGTCTACTTATAAGAAATACCAACAAATGATACTGGATCGGTCATTTAAGATATAAAATTGCTCACTCACTTAAATTTATATATACATGCATATCTATCCATTATATCACCATTTTTTTTTTAATGCCTGAAGATCAGAACATTTCACCTAAATCCTTTTCCAACATTAATTTGTTTTTTATTCAACAAAAATAAATGTTTTTTTTTTAAATATGTTTCATAACACAGTTCAGCTCTAATGTGATGAAACTTTTGATTTGTAAAACACACCCCTCTACAGTAATATTATCACTTTTTTCGCTGAAATTATTTCAACTGACATACTTAAGGTAAAGCGTACAATAGTTATGGAGAAAGAATAAAACACACTAAAACACCTAATTAACAATAATGTTAAAACAATAATACATTATTTAAAGCTCATTAAAGAAACCTTTAGTCATCAAAACCTAGAAAATAATTGACATCCATATTTTACTTACTATAAGTATCATCGTCTTTTAAGAGAGAAGCTGGTGTTGTGCCTGGCTCTAGTTTAGGCTCATCCAATTGCCGTAAAATATGCTCCTCTTGTGCGTCTTGCATGCCTGTAACTTTTCTGCTCATAAAATGAGCATAAAGTTCAGTTTGAGTGATTAAGAAATTTAATTTTCGCTGCTGACGCTTCGCCTGAAAATTATCCAATATAACATATTTAAGTATTTGAGTAATGTTTTTAAAAACAAATACATAAAAGTTCAGAATGAAAGAGCCTAAGCTTAGAAAATAGGGGGAGAAATCAATTACCTCCCGCAGCTCTATATCCAATCTTAACTGCTCTTGAGCTTCTTTCTCAGCTCTTTTACGGTGTTCCTTTTCTACCTTATCATACCTCTTCCAATAAAGCATCATTTCTTTTGTCAAACGCTTCGCTCGGCCAGGAACATCTTTTGTTAACTTTTGAGAGGTTAGTGCTGATTTTCGAACTTCACGTTGACATGCTTGAGCCAACTACAAAATAGGTAAGAAAAAAGGAATTTAAAATTACAGACCTACATGAGTAATATTTTTAAAAATGACATTAAAAACTTGACCTGGAGAACATAAAATTACAAGGTTTAAAAACAAAAGATTAACACAGAATCAGATCCAGAACTGCAAAATGTCAACAGTTTAATGTTTTATCTTCAGCTCTGGGTCATTCCAAAAATAAAAGTCCCTTTCAAGAATTAAACTAGTATGTTGTGGCCATCACGAAACTTTCTTCTATATTTTTCTTTTTTTTCTGATCCCTCCGCATGTTTGACGAGGAAGCAATATTCCCAACAAAAACAAAATTACACATGAAAAAACTTGACGACCATCCCAATGTCTGCATTATTGCAAAAGCAAAGCAAAGAGCGAAAATTGAAAGTTATTTTAAAAGCCTTGCTTGAATTAATTACAAATATTTTATTTGTTAACAAACATAAGATGGCAACAGTTAAAAATTTTAAATCATTGAAATAATATTTCCGATCATTTCCATACAGTTAAAATCACGAGAAATAAGCAGACGATAATCTATTACGATTTATCTTTCTTATTGTTGCACTAATAAAGCTATTTTTATTCGCTAAAAAATAATGATAATAAAAATAAATCAGCACCTCTTGGCGCCAAAATTGAACCAAAGCCTGTTTACATATGGATTCACATATATTCCAAATTTCAACCAGAACGTAGCATTACTTTTTGAGATAGGAAAAAGTTCGGTTTTAGAGCATTAGTAAATCATTTTGCAAACCATAGGTACCTTTATGACGTTTTTCCTGTTGTAAGCAACATCTCAAACTGTTACATATTTTTAAACAAACCGCAAAACATGTGTTTTAAGTTGTGTTACTTTTTTGTGCATGAGCGATATATTAAATATTGTTTTCTGTAACCTGCCAACTATTCATGAGCATGTCCTAGAACATGTATGCAAAATGCTTTTAGTTTTTAAATATCATTGGTAAAAGAGATTAAAAGTCTTGCATGACATATTTCTGTTTATTTCAAATCTTTAAGAAAAATGAATTTGCGTTAAACATTCGCACTTTATAAACTTGATAACAATGAATCTATGATATCGAGAATAAAATATATAAAATGAAAATGTTCATACTTGTAGCATCGCACTAGACCACTAGAGAATCATTAACGGGTATTTCTTGAATAAGATTGATGATTTAAAATTTTCAGTAGCACATTCTCTTTTTCTCTTCCAACCCATTTGCACAAAAGTATAAGTGCATTTCAAATAGCAATAAAATTAAAATACTGATAACATCAATAATTAAACAAAGGCTTACAGAAAAAATTAGAAGAGCAAAAAAAAAAAAACAAAAAACGTATCTCTCTCTATATATATATTTACTGATTTTTTGATTAAAAGAACGTATTTTGTACTGATAAGATTTAGTTAACTAACAGAAATATTTAAAAATAGAAGAGTAATAAATAATACTAAAAACTGGAAACCAGAGTTAAATTGTTTATTTTTAACACATCATATACAATATTAAAACAGGATGATAAGTTTCAATTATTTATACATACTTTGAAAAAGAAAAAGGTTTTAAAATTTTGCATTTAGATTTCATTTTTCCCTTTAATTTTACGCTTTACACTACGTGATCACTGAGCAGCCATCGCAAGACAGGTGGCACACGCAGGGTTCAAAGCACAAATGATGGTACACTGCTGCAGCTGAATTTCTCCCTCTAGCGGTGGGGAAAAGAAATACATCGGGGTAGCTCGGAACAGGGGAAGGGGAATGTAGTTCAATTGGGAATCAAGTAGAGGGACCGAGAAAGAGTGGCGACCGGGGGTGGCGATCGATGACACATTTTTTAATTGCCACTTTTGCAACTTAAATCGCCACGTGGCGAGTGGCAACTGCTAATTTTCAGCTTTACATCACAAAGACAATGATTAACACTGGTGCTACTATTATCAAGTGAAATGTCAGAATTATTTAACATCAGTGAGTTCTGGCTGTTTTCGTAACTTAAGAAACAATTATGACGCAAACATATTGAAAGCAACAAAGCATGTCTAAACTCTGCAAAGGCGGCTTTGAAACAGCTCTCACAAATGTAATGTTCACGAGTTTTTAAGAAGCAGACAGAACGTTGGAATAAATGCATTTAGTCCTGCAGAAGTTATTCTTAAAAAAACCATGTAAATTATGACGATTAAAGTTGTTCTGTATTTTTTATAAATTTAGTTTTATTACTTATTGAACAGCACTCGTATTTTTTAAATGTACCTATACTTGATTTATTGAAATAATACTCTACTCTCCCCAATTTTATATTACGTATTTAAATTCAAAAAAATATTCTTGGTTTATTGCATCTGAAATCCCTTTCTGATTAAAGGTAAGTCAGAAATTAAGAGATAAATCAACATATAAAATTTCCTCCTATATGGAAAATTCTCAGTTACTGTAGGATTTTATTAATTATGTTCAATAATTATGGAAACAAAAAGAATTCAAAAATTCAATTACCCTTTTAGCAGCAGTCAGAGTTTCCTTATGAGCAATAGACATTTGTTTGTGCGCCTAAAATAGAAACTAAAAATAAGCATATGTTACTGTTACACAAAGCAGCCAAATTGCATAGTACCATTTTAACTCAAAACAAACAACTTTTTACAAATGAAATAATATTAACTTTTTACACAAGCTATTGTTTTTCAATGAAATATTTTTTCAAAATATAAGCTAGTGTTGTGGCAATTGAGATATGTCATTTTTTTTCCATTTTATGACGCAATGGTTTATGAAGAAGCACTCCCAATTAGCTCAGCCTTCAAATAGCAGTTGCTATCAAACTAGTAGGTGTTCCTGTGCACCTGGTGTGTAGCAAGTCTTTAAATTACACACAGTGTTAGTTTCTTGCTTGTTGTGCGGGTCATCATTAGCATCATGGACATCAACTCAAAAACATAATCTAAAGTAATTGTGCTTAGAGAACAATCCCATGATGTCATAGGAAGTAGGTAAAAGACATAGAGCGAGTACAGCAGGTGTCAGAAGGGCATGGAAGCAGTTTCAGACAGCAATGAATGCCAGACTTAACCACACCAGAAAATGCAGCCAAAAAGGATCAACTTCAGCTCGTGACGACAAAACTTACATTGAATGAGTGTTATAAATCCTCCATTAACCAGTTTTGACCAGTCGAGGTCCATGGAGGCACAGCTGGTGTCTATATTCTACCTTCAACAGTGAGATACAGGCTGTTAGAATGCGGGTGAAGACAACATCGACCATACAAGAAACAGCTTCCAACGTCTAATATGAAGAAGAAAAGGTCCGAATGGGTACGGAAATACAAATATGGACTGAGAAGGTTCTATTTCCTGGCGAAACAAATTTTGCGGTTCAAGGGTTTAAGTCCAAGCTCGTGAGAAAGAACAAAGGACAACCTTTCAATCTGCACCAAATCAATCAGGCACTAAAATATCCACCGACCCAAAAAAGACGTTTTGGGGTCGTTTCAGTGCTTTGGACACAGAATTTCTTGTTCCTGTTGAAAGACTGATGAACAGTGCCAGTTACGAGGTCAAATTGAACCAAAAAGGGCTTTCGATCAAGTCTCAACTGTGGCCAAATGGAAATTTCATTTCCAACAACACAGCGCGCTATGCCATTTTGAAGAGAATCAAGCATTTCTGCTCAAAAATAAACTCACTGTTCTGGATTAGCTCAGTAATTCACCAGACTTAAATCTGAAAAAAATTTGTGGGCTATCATCCAAAAACAGTTTTACAATTTTGACTGGCTGACGATGGACAAGCTAATTTCGGCAATTATTGCGATATGGTTCAGAGATGTTGATGTCATAAAGTCAGGATTGAAAACCTTGTAGGAACTATTTGAGGAGCATTTTGAAACTTTGTGAAGCAGCTCGGTATTTTGTAGCCGGACCGACTTTTTTATGAACCAAATGACTAATGCAGTAAGTCCTGAACCCCGATTTCAACCAGGCAAATTTTAGTTTCTTATTATGCATATATAAAAGTTAAGATTTAAAAGTGCTTTAGTTTCTTATTATGCACATATAAAAGTTAAGCTTTAAAAATGCTCTTGGAGAGAAGGTCAAAAATGGTAAATTTTATTGATGTGTGGAGCAAACAAATGGGAAATCTTAGGAACAACACATTTTCAAGAAATAAAAAAAAAAGTAAGCTGTTTTTTAATCACTTGAAAGATTGGGCGCATAAACTGATGTGTACCTATTAATAGCAATATTTTGTAAATAAATAGCTTTTTAGACATTTATTGAGACAAGCATATTGAAGTACAAACCCTGCCTCCACACAGCCTGGTTATTCACTATTCCTGGCTGAGGAATTTTAATAAGAAATAATTCAGGATGTGATAACCAGGCTGTCTGGTATATTGTATGCAATAGAGACCCATTATGATGCAAAGTAACAAACAAGCCATTAAATAGAGTAAAAAATTTGATTCAAATAATTAAAAAAAAAACACACACACACACATTAAATCAATTGCTGAATGTACATAGTCTCATTAAAATGTTAAATCAGAAAAAGCAGAGCAAACATGGTGAGGACGTCAAAATTATTTTTTATTTTCACTTTGGTAGAAAAAATAAAAATGTAGGCAAGTCAAGTGATGTACCTGTAACAGAAAAGTACCGAGAACTGTACTTTGAAACATTAGGAATATTGTTGTTTTTATTAATGTGTGTGATCTTAGAATGCATAAAAATTGTATGAAAGTTGTATAAGGAACAAAAATACAATTTTATAGCGCCATAGTGAGCATGAAAACACTCTTACAAATTATACGAGCATGCAGGCCGCAGGCCGAGCAAACCATTCAACATTCATTCAGGGGTGAACATAATGGACATATAGGCCAAGATTTGAGTGAAAAAATTTTCACAATTACAATACTTCCTCTACTATGAGAAAGAAAGTAAAAACATTTTGTAGTACAGAAGGTAAATTGCATAATTAGTTATCAAATATCCACAAAATTAAAAATGGTATAATATAACTAATTTGTTGATTTCATATGGAATGGGCCAGCATGGAAATTATGAGAAAATATTAAAATCTATAAAATGTTTGCATGTGGCAATTTCATCAAAAGAAAAACTAAAAAATTCTGCACAAATAGTAAATATATTAGCAACAAAAATATTTACTCTTCCGATTTCCTTTTTTCCTATTGCTACCCATACTCGTCTTCTTTTTGCATTCATAACAGCTTCGTGTGATGCTGAACTTTTCTTTTTTGTGTGTTTCCGAAATCCATCAGATTCTTCATTTTTCTGTCCTTTTCCTTCAGCTCGTTTAGAATCCTTGAAAGTAAAAAAACAAATTACCTTTCAAAAGTAATTACACAACAGAAGAGCCACAAGAGAAGAATTTATTTAAATGTTTCAGGTCAAAATTTCAGAATATAATAGCATACCTTCTGATTCAAAATTAATAATATGAAAAGAATAGATCCTACAAAGCTTGTTTTTGTCGTAAAAAATTATCAAAAATTTCCGAGTGCCAATAAAATTAAAACGCAATATAAATAAAGCAAAAATGGCAGGAGGAAAAAAGCCAGTTAGCTATTTTAGGGCTGCTTAGAGAGCTCTTTTGTGAGTGGGAAAGAAAAAGATTTTTACAGTACTTGATTTTTCCATGATGTCTAGAAACAATTTTTAAATTTCTCATATTCTAATTTATATTACATCTTTTGAGTACTTGACTCAGTAAAGTGATGTGGATAAAGTAGTATATTTGCACCTCAGAGCCAGAAGGACATAAGTCACATTATGGTAATTTTACAGAAGAGAGGAAAAACTTTTCTCTGGCTAATGCACTAAGTACAGGGTGGTCCCCCCCCCCCCAAAAAAAAAGAAGATAGAAAGTAAGCGATCATTTTAGAAAAAAGACAGCATGCAAAAACATAAAACCAATATTTAATACAGACACAGGTGGAACACGATGGATACCCTTTAGGGGCAGCTAAAATGCTGTTTTAGAGCAGATTACATGGCATAACCTGCTCCATGCAATCTAATTTATTGTTTCAGAGCAGGTTGGAGTAAGGAAATTACCATTTTGGAGCAGGTCTATGTAGGAAAATTGCCATTTTGGTGCAAGCTGGAGCTAGAAAATTACCGTTTTGGCACAGGATGAAGCAAAATAAACGTTAGAGCAAAACACATCAGACTGGCGGCGAAAATAATGTTTAGGTGCAAGCTGAAGAAAAACAATGATGAGTATGGGGCAAAACAAATTTAAACCACCATTGGTCAGTTTGCCGGTAGAGAGGTATCTTTGCCAGGAGTGGCAAAAATTGGTAAAAAATGGCAGACCCCAAAATTTCCAGAGCTAAATGTAATTTATTTGAAATAGAAGCATAACAGCAAATTAAATTATGTTTTCCTTGAGGAGAAAAAAGTATAAATTTAAAAAGATGATACAATTCATACTTATCCCCCACCCCTCCCCTACACTACACTTTTAAATATTTTAAAAACCACCATGCTCCTTCAGCATGGCAGACTTTAAAAATGCATGTTAAATTTTACTAATATATTTACCTGGTTGTCTTTTGCCCCTTTCCCATCAGACTTCAGTTTTTTAAATTTTCCTGGAAAAAAATATTAAAGTACACTATTTACCAGAATTTAAAAACTTATATTCAGTAATTTTAAATTCAAAACTTTAAATTGCATACTTTACAAAGACTCTAAAATTAAGCAGCATGTATTGTGGTTGCAATACATGGTTGACTTATTCATCAAGAAACAAATTGATTTATTTATTTTTACATTATTGCATAGCTGCTAACATTGGAAGATGAAAATTAGGGAGACTTTTGCACAGGGTTCGCCTGTAAAAACCAGCCTGGGTTTTTTCGAGTGGGTCCACTTGGAAAAAACTCACTATCTCAGCAAAGTGGGTTTTTTCAGAATTTACTGCATATTGAAAACATTTACTTCAGAAACAAACTAAGTATTAAAACTGTATTGATCAAACCAAGTCCAGAAATTGCCATATTCATTTTTCTACTATTGCCAAACAAAGCAAAAAAATAATAATAAAGAGGTTTTTTTCTTTTTAAATGCATCCCAACATTCATTTCTGTTGAAATACAAACTGGTTTGTAGCTTCCTTCCATGCAGTAAGAGGAGAGCTATAAATTTACAGAAGAAATACTTTACAAAATAGTATACATAATTTTTAATAAATTAATAAAAGTTGCAAAAAGAAAAAAAAAGCCTGAATATGCCTAAAAAAAGTCTGAAAAGCCTATGAAATTATTAGTAACATGAGGAAAAGTTTAGTGTGGTTGAAAATGATTACGTTATAAAAAATTCATGTTATTTTGTGGACTTATTTTAATAGGGGGGAAAACACACACACAGAAGCAAAAAGGTTCTATCAAATTTTCTTTTACTTGCTAAGCTAGGGGTTCTGAAACTGGGTGCCGCAACTCCTTGTGTGTCAAAAGATGAGACGACGAATGCCCTGAAGTGTTCATAGTATCAATGTAATACAAGTAAAATTGCACATTAATTTTTTTTCCTAACTACCATAAAATCCCAAAAGTAACCACCCTATCGATTATAGCCCCCTCCCCTTTTTTTGTGGAAAATGAAATCATTTTAAAATCCTGAATAACCCCCCCCCCCCTTCCCTTTTCACCTGAAAAAATTTCCGATCACCTCATTTGCCACTCCCTCCCAAAAAAAAAAGGATAACATTTTCTGCTTTACTTGGAAAGCATTTACAGGAGTTTAGTTTCCCCCTCCATGTACAAGTTTTCTTTTGATATAAAAAAAAGAAAGATAAGAAAACAGGATGATTTGAAGGGGAAAAAAATAGTCTCTATGGTTTATTCCTTTCAAAATGTCTAGACTCCTTTTGATGCAAGGGCCTTTTTTTGTTGTTCATATGTATTACAAAATAAAATTTATACCATTGTACTGCTTTTTATCCATTTTGGAAGGAGCATTTTTGTTCTGACTTGTGAAAATGAACAATCTTCAACACACGCTCTTTTAATAACGTGGCGCCATTTTGGATATGCATTGCTTAAAAAGTAGCATGAAACTTAAAAATAACCTTTTTAAAGGAGAAATAAAGTAATTGAACAACTTGACGATCATCAGAAATGTATATTTTACAAAATTAAATAAGAGATTCGTCTGTGTTTACATTCGCGAACTTTGTAAAGCTCAGTTTTCAAAATTACGATCTTCATAACGAATTTGCGGCCGTGATTGCGATTTTTGCTTCTATTCTGAAACAAGAACTTTAAGATTTTGCTTCTTTTACTGTAACCTTATTAGATTCACTACACGATGAATTTTCAAGCGATAAATTATAGGGATTTTGCCAACCTAAGGTGCAAAATTCTATCTTTCAAAAAAAAAAAAAAAAAGGCGCCCACATGCAATTTATTACTACTAGAAAATTATGACAGGTTTTTATTAATTGATTTCTCACTCTTCATTGATATTTACTCTTATTTACTTATTTCTTTTCTGTACTCTAAAATTAATACTACTAAAAACAATTATTTTGGCTAATTTTTCAAAAAAATCTCGATTATAATCCCTCCCCTCCCCTTCTGAAATTAACAGGTTTTGTTTTGAAAATAGGGAGGGGGGGGGGGTTACTTTCGGAATTTTACGGTAAGAGTTTTTAACGACCATGAAATCAGAAAACAAAATAACTTTTGAATTCTGTTGTCCAATATTTTGATAATATTTGTTTTGAAGTTGAAAGTGAAAAACTAATTGGTTTCTAAAATTTTTGAATCATCTGTATTTATTTACATAGTTTTAAGAAAAGCTATGATTACCAAATTTTATACAACTGACCCTTGACATAGTATAACAGCTTATGTTACCATGAAAAATCGAAATTGTTTGACATTCCCTGAAGATTCACCAGAAAAAATCAGTTGTTCGCTGATGCTTTTTGTAAGGGAATGTTGATCTTTATTGGTTAATATTGACATTTACCAGATTTCGGAAATTCACAGCAACATATTATATAACTGAGATAAACTATGGTGTAGTGAGAAAATTCTAACTTTTTAAAGAATGTACCATTTTCTCACACCCCACTGTGAGTTATTAATCTTATGACTTCAAAATTGGAGCTTTTCAAACTAGGTTTTCTAGCCTTGATACAATTTTTCTCTGAAACTGCTATTAATCATAGGCTATGAATTTTTTTTCTGTTATTTTCAGTTCATTTTTTAAAATGAGATTAAAAAAAAAAATGTAGGTAAAATTTAATAAAGTTTAAATTTATTGAATACAGGGTTTCATTACTTACCTTTCCTCTTATCACATTTCTTTTCTTTCGATCTTTTGTTTCCTAGAACTTGCTTCTGATTATCATAAAATTTATCATAATTAGACAATAATCCAGATCCATAATATTGATACTGGCGAAGCTGTTGAAAAATGTGAAGAAAAAAAAATCAAATTGAAATGAAAATTTTTACACTAAAATAGTATGATACTAGAAGGCCAATATGCAACAAGTACTTTTATGAGTGAAATAAACTAATAATATAACATAAACTAATTGCTATTTTTCACAATAATTGTAACATGTATTCAATTTATTAAAAAATAAGTAATGTACTTAAAACAAATTTGAAATCCATTTTGATGGCATGAGACTATCAAACAAGTAAATGTGCTATTTACACTGTTTGATGCATATTTTTAAACAATCATCACATTTTTCTCTTTGAAGCCTTTTGAAACATGCAGAAATGTATTACTTGCATAGATTAGAGTCTAAAATTAACTGTTTATTTATGTAAGTTAGTGACTAATTATAGGATTGTTGTTATGTCCTCCTGCGTCACATGCGGGGCACTCAGACTCTATAATTTCACCAATATTTTGTAACAGATTTGATGATTTCGATTAAACAGGAGTAAACACATTTTTTAATATGTTGACTTGATACAAAGATACTGCTCACACACTTACTGAAAACGTAATTTATTTGCATGCGTCACATCCAAAGTCAACCTCTTCTTGTTCGTTGTATGCATTATTACTTAATATTTTTGCTCTATTAATATAGAAATGACGAAACAAATTGTTGCTTTTGAAAGCTGAGGTACCAACAGAAAGGAAACATATTTCATTTGTTAAGAAATAATAATTTAAATGGATGAAAAAAAAATATGTGTATGGCAATTCCACTGAAAACGGTCATTTTGCTTTGACCGTGACGGTTCCAACATTTCATAAAAAAAAAATAATTTTAAAAGGCACAGGGTTCATATTCTATTTGGATAAAAAAATCCCATGGCTTTTCCATGACTTCATAAAAATTATCATGACCTTGTAACACGAGAGAGTACAAGTTAATATCAAACTTGTCAATTTTTGGAAATGAGCATTGGCAAAACTTCTGTGTGAATGCTGCTACCTTATTGAAGCACTTGTGACTAAAATATCTGTGTTCACTGCAAAACTAAATTTTGTTTCAAGAAGTCATACGTAAATTTATCATTTCTTAAGCAACAAAATTTTGTTCATTACACTTTTTAAACCATTATTTTTAATGAAATGTATGAAGATCTTGTGCAGGACAAATTGGTCAAAACTGGACAAAACCAAATTTATCCAAGCCAATTTTATCCATGGCTAAATCCACCACTGGCTGAAACTCGTACTGAGTAAAACATCTTTAATTGAATCAAAGTTACTGATGTCGTTTTTTGGCAAAAAATAACTTTTAAATGAAGGAATAGTGTGTGAAAGCTGTTTTAAAGTTTTTCTAGTTCAACATAAAAAAAGGAGGACAGAATTCGGGGGGGGGGGGGGGGATGAATTTTCAAAGGGATTTTTAGGACTTGATCTTTTTTGAGTCTTTTTCTAAAATATCACTTGTACTTCAACAAAGTTAGATATTTTCTCATTCCTTCCCCTTCCTTATCAGGGTTTATACAACTTTGAAAATTAAAAGCAAGGAGTTTTTAAGGAGTTTTGTAGGAGTTCATTTTATTTTTTAAGGACTAGTTTTTTGTTAAAAGATGCATGTTTTAAACGTATTTCAGAAACTGTGTTCAACTCTTATTATTTATTTTGCTTTCATACAATACATCTTGAATGTAAACATACTAAATTTATATCAAAATATGCATCTACTGCTTCTTAGACTTGAGCTGACTCTGAATCAAATTAAAATGCAGGGACAAACTTCAAACACAACAAACAATTTTCGGCAAAGTTTGTGTTTGATTTTGGCATATTCTAAAAACATCAGGTGACTCATACAGTATTGAAATACAGAAAATTCAATTTAAATATTAAGGATCCTTTTGTAAGATTGTACAAATTATATTAATTTTCAAAGTGAACCAAAATCTTGTAGGCCATTTTAAAACCTTTGTGACTCTAAGCTGATAAACATAGAAATCTGCCAAATTTTAAGAATTTTTCTTCTAAATACTATGAAAATTATAATTCCAGGAAATAGTGATACCACTGTTAAGCTATTAAGTTGCTCTTTCATCTATCGCATAAAATGTTAATTTATAATTGGTAGGTAATTAATGTCTAAAAAATTTTTTAATTAAAAAAAAACAGATTTCAATTTTTAACAAAAAGTCAGATCCTTTTTTTTTAAATCAAAAAATAAAAAAAATCACAAAACCCTGCCAAGTACACATATTACGTATGAATTAAAACATTTAAAACAGTTGAAACAAAAATTAATTTCAGAGCCAGCAATTCCGTTTTTAACTTTAACTTTCTGACATTTGACACTCTTAAAGGGCATGAATTTAGTTAAAAACCTTTTAATGTAATGATTTTAATAAAAATATAAATATAATTTAATTTCTTTGCCTCTTCACAAGGCATAGTAAGTAAGTGTCATAAATGCAAAAAATCTTATTCCAATGGCAGATGCAAAGAGATTGCAATTTTCGCAGTGAACGCGGATAAAGTAAAATAAAAGGCACATAAAATAATTTATTAAGGTAAATTATTTTACAATTGCATTCTAGAGCTCTACAATAAACATATTATAAATAATAATGGACATAATTGAAGTAC
Organism: Uloborus diversus; assembly: GCF_026930045.1. NCBI lineage: Eukaryota > Metazoa > Arthropoda > Arachnida > Araneae > Uloboridae > Uloborus > Uloborus diversus. The sequence goes on from NC_072736.1 coordinate 30,090,247, forward strand.
AAGTTAAATTAAACCAGCGATGTAGAATTTATCTTTTTGACTCTCATAAAGGACACAAACTTTTGTTTGAAAATTTCAACTTTGTGTTTCTTATAGGAATAAAGAGAAATTTCATTTATTTGACCACTAAAACAGCATAAAGCATCAAAAATCAGAAAAATTAGATTCTTATATCGGATGCAATGACATAGCTTTAATCAAAATAAAAGCATCAATGGTCTAAAAACAGTAAATAAAAGAATTTATCAAAGCAAAAAAAAAATTGTAATGGTACTTTAACAAGTCTACAAGATGTATATTCAGTGGCGTAGCTATAGTGTTTGCCGCCCAGGCGGCTCCTCAATTTACCTCAATTTAAATAAAAAAAGAAACAATTATTTTTATAGACTTTCAAAAGAAAAAAAAAGAGGGATAAGGACACATACTTGGAGATAATTGCTAAATTTACGTAAAAAATCGCAATTTTAGACTGTTTTTTGTAAAGTTTGCAGAAGGGACGTTTTGAGTTTCTCCCGATTTTTTTCAAAATTGAAGTCTCCTGTACTGCTTCTTTGTTATATGTGTGTGTGTGGGGGGGGGGGGGGGGAGGGAGGGGGGGGGGGGGGTTTGATGGGCACTTCAAGGAAATTTTCTGAAATCAAAGTCTTAAAATGCAGCTTAGGCTAGTTTGGAGAAGCTAAGGAAATCGGAATTAGTAGGATATTCAATTCCAAAATTTTAAACTCTGAAGTATGCAGTTTTAGGCTGTCTATCTTTGGCTATGCAATTGCAAGCATATTCTAAGGCAGTTTGAGGCATTAGGGCAGAGAAGAGCGCTAAGGTTTCTTACTGAAAGATTTTAAAAATTGGCATCAATTTTAAGGGTATCTTTAGGGGTTTGGTTTAAATGGGAAAGGCTCAGGTTCTTTCTGTGGAAATTTTTCGCCACCGAAGTCTTAAAAACACTATTCTACCTATCTTTAGTGACGCTAAATGGTTCCGCAACGTCTAACTGCTCTAAAAATGTTGTGAAGCCAGGCAGCAATCTCCTGGAAAATGTGTGTTGTTAACGTCCAACTTTAGGCTAAGTTTGGTAATGTTATAGGGGGCAAACGGAGGTTTCCCTCCCAAAATCTTTCTTAAAGCTGAAGTTCATTTTACGCTATTTTTGAGATGGAAGGATTAACGAACTCTCTGACCCACACAAATTTCTAAGAATAAAATTTTAGGCTATTTTGGGGGACGTTAGGAAAAGGGTGAGGAGTTCAGCGTTCTTTCCTCGGAAATTTTTTCAAAACTGAACACAGTTTTAATCTTTGGAGGGGTTAGGTGAGAGGGGGGGGGGATCTTAAGGGATCTCTCTAGAAAAACAATCGCAGATTGAAGTACTAAAAATGTATTTTAAGTTATCTTTGATCTCATTAGAAGATCAAAGAGAGTCAGGGTTGTGATACTATTCGCACAAATTGATATTGAAGTATCGGAAGTTTTAAAAACGTAGTTTTAAGACTATGTGTTGAGAGAGGCGGGTGGGGAGTTTTCTCCAGGAAAGTTTTCAGAATTTAAGGCCTAAATATCTACTTTTTGGCTGTGTTAGAAGAAAAGGCAGCGTTTGGGGCTCTATCCAGAAATTTTTCAACATTGAGGTCTAGAAACAAAAAATGTATTTCCAAGCTATCTTTGGTGATATCAGAAAAAAGGATGAAAGATTCAAGTGCTCTCCCGTCTAATAACATTTTGAAGTAATCTTTCACGATGCTACACTACAGAGTGGGGATGGGAGAGGTTCCCAGTTGGAATTATTTGAAACTGAATGCACTTAAATGCAATTTTAGACTATGTTTAGCCAAGATGAGGGATCAAACCAAAAGTTGAAAAATTAATCTTCCATAAGGAATAGACCCAAAGTTGTCGGATTCTACTGACAGGGAGTTCTACTCTCAAAAGCGAGAAAACAGAGATCCTTTATTTCTATTGAAGTAGAGAACGCTGAATGAATGAGAAATCAAAGTAAAATCTGAAATATATAAAGCAACCACTGTGATAACCAAGAAATTGTTTCATGTACCATTTTACACCTTTCCCTCCGTTTCCTACTCATGAAACCATTTTCCTAAGTAAAAAAAAAAAAAAAAAAAAGAAATTTCTGTTTATCAAGAAGGTTTTCAAAACACTCTCTTAAAATTGAGTTTTACTAAAGCAAAAATTGAAAATCTTCATTGTTTTCTTCCTCTTAGACTTAAGCTCTACAGTCTAAAAAAACATTGATCTCATTCCCATGACAATGTCACCCCCTCAGAAAAAGACAGTGAATTGTACTTATATGCTACCAAGAAAGACTCTAGTTTTGTATCAAAGTAATTTTAAGCTGGTAGTGATCCAAAAAGTCTTACATTACAAAGATATTTTCTTTTTTCCTTGCAGTAACAGAGTAAACCACAATTTCCTTATTCAGAAATTCTGTTCATTTTTTCCACATCAAAAGGGTCAATTTGTTGCCCCTAGAAAAGTGCCGCCAGGGGCGAACCCCCCCCCCCCCCCACCCTGCACCGCCCTAGCTAAGCCCATGTGCATATTATTAATAATTATCGACATAATCATCAGAAATTTAGAGTAAGGGGGGGGGGGGGGGAATTCGGATGTGAGGAAGAAAATAACGGATTTTTGACAAAAAAATCCGATTTCTCTTATTAACAGACAAAAAAAAGGCGGAATTCTGGTAAAATTCGGTATAACATATTCACTCATATCGGATTGGAGATAGAAGAAAATCTTTAAGGCCATGTAGAATAAAAAATAAGGAGTTTTTAAGGAGACAATAGCAAAATTCAGGAGTTTTAAGGGCCCTTATTTTCTTTTCTTAAAAAGCAGGAGTTTGTAAGGAGCGTACAAACTCTGCTTATAGAAATCATAAAAACAAATTAAATTTTGGAAAATGTTCTTCAGAAAAATTCGATTTTGTGCAAAACGTTTTTTTTTTCTTGCATTACTTACTTCCGGATTCCTATGAAATTCACCTTGAGCAGTTTTTTGAAGTTTGTGAAATTTTAGCATGTCCTGAAGATCCTCTTCAGTAATTGAACCACTGGAGTCATCAGTGTCAGATGAGTCACTCAACAATATATCCTAAAGATATACAGTTGTGAAAATGTTATATAAGAAATGCAGAAAAAATACATACATAATGATAATTTAAAAAAGTAAGTAATTTAAAACTTGAAATTTGAGCAAAATATTATGAACTGAAATTTTAAAATTTAAGGCTTGTCTTGCTTAACTTTGTACTTAAAAAAGAACAATTTGATGTGAAACAATTAATTAAGAAAAAAAAAGATTTTAACTCAAATGTTATAAGAGATTTCATGAAAAAAAAAGACAATAAAAAAAAAAGTCGTAATTTGGTTTACCATCATGGTAGACAGCAGAAATTAAAAAATAAAATGTATGCAAAAAAGTCTTTTGACAGTTACTTTATTTGTTACAAACCAGTAAATCTGACGAAACTATAAAAGCAATCCCATGTCATGTTTTTTTTTAAAAGATACACTTGCAAAAAAGTTTTACAAGGAGACCTTATGGTCTCAGAAATTCAGATCGGGATGAAATTCAGCAGATTAGTAGTACCCCTTGAGAGCATGCTTACAGTAAAGTAATAAAGCGCACTAGCCAGAACATTCCAAAAAAAACAGCCCCTTGAGTTTTACGCACAGCTTATACACCAGTAGAGATTTTTCGCCAGCAACAGCTCGCTGGCTAAGTGGTCAGTGTACTGGATTTCAGCACAATCCATTTCGAGGTTAGATACCTCTTGAAGAATTCTTTTCACCAAAATGTACCTTGATTGTTCAACCATTTTCATAGACATGTAAAGTATCTAAAACAGAATATACGAAATTGTGCGTATTGTATCGTTGAAAACAATAGAAAAATAAATACCCATGAAGACTGCATAAAAATACAATCAATGGTCCATCATCAACTGTCATCTCCAATTTTTAACAAAACGATTCGGTATGCCTAGTATACTTCCAAACTTTCTGACAAAAGAAAAATTTTCATGAATATTAATGAAGTATGTTTTCTTACAATCTTTTGCAGAAAGGTTGCTCCTGTACACAATCTTTATACATTGTGCAAGATGTCAAAACAGTTTCCATTTTCCATGCCTTTATGATATTTATCATTCTACTGTTTGTACAGTTGGCTCTCTGTTTAATGACTTTCAAGGGACCACAAAAAATTCGTCCTTAAGTAGAAATGGTCCTTAAATAGAATGCTTTTAACACTATAGTGGCCCATCTGGGCCCATGAAAAGCGGTCTTTAAATAAAAATAGTCATTAAATAGAGAGTCGTGAAACAGAGCCTACTGTATATAAATAAATAACTGATAAATAAAACTATATTGTTAAATTTTATACATAAATTAACAATTCCTACCTTAATTTTGTTGCCGTGGTAATTCAAATTATAATTGATTGAATTTATCTCTTTTTTCTCAATTAAAAACATGTACATTATGTATTTAAAAAATAAAGTATTATCTTCAATTCAAATTTCAATTGGCTGTAAAGGTCGCTTTATAAATTTATATAAAAAAATTGTTCGAGAGGTATCGAACCTGGGATGGATTGTACGGGAATCCAGTACGCTGACCACATAGCCACCGAACTGCTGCTGGCGAGAAATCTCTACTAGTATATATAAGCTATGTCTAAAACTTTAGAGACTGTTATCTTGGAATGTTCCAGCTAGTGAGCTTTATTACTTTACTGTATGGATACTCTCAATGGGTACTACTAATCTGCGGAATTTCATCCTAATCTGAATTTCCGAGACCTTAAGGTCACCTTATTAGTGTTAAAAAAATGGAAAAAAAAAAAAAAAGAGCAGCTTTTTTTTTTGTTTAGAACACCAAACTTTATCTAAATTAGTCAAATCATCAATCAGCCACTAATTTTGAGTAAAGTGATTTTTGTAATTTGTGAAACCAAATGTTTTGACAGAAATATCCTTTATTTTTTGCAAATTGTGAAATTTTAAACATTTTTTTCTACATGCATAATTTGTTACCTGCATTTGTATAAATGTGTGTACATACATACATATTCATTAAATGAAAAAATATTCAACTTTTTACTCAAACATTTCTACTAATTGATATTCAGGGTACCCACCTAGAGGAGGGGGGGGGGGTAATGGAGCAGACTCCGGCATTGAAATTTTTAGGGGTATTTTTCTTTTTATGGGAGAAGGTTTTTGCAACTGGGAGGAGGGGGTGCCCTTGCTCCTAGGAGGGGTGGGCATACATTTAGGGTCAATGAGAAAAGTAGCAAATAGTGCATTCGTGTACAGGGAAATTAAGTTATCTTACAGCTGGTATTAACAAAGTTAATTTTTTCATGTGGAGTACTGAATATAAGACAAAATATTTAAATAAAAACAGCAATTATGAGTAGGTATTTAAAATTTCGAAATGCATAGTGCATAGTTTTATTCTAGACATTTAAAAAATTTCAATTTTTCCCGAGTTTGAACACATTTTGCAGCTTCAAATGATGGGACTATCAAATTATTTCCTTTAAAAGTATTTTTTTGGTAAGTGAAACTTCTATGAGTGACCACATCCATTAACCACCACTTTTCTGCGGCACCAATTTTTCCTCGTACATGACAACCGTATTTTCGGGAACAAGCGCCGCACCTGGTGTAAGCCCTGCATCGTAATATATTCTCAATGAAAAAATTTAATGTATGCGCCGTGCCCCCCATAAGGGGGCACCTAACAATGAACAACTTAAAAGCAATCAGTAGTAAAGAAAGCTGGATTAAATGAAAAAAAAAAATTTTTTATTTCTCATTAGTATTTTTTTAATGAAAAATTTTTAAAAATCCCCATTTTGCACTTTTTGCCTTCGGCATCCCTTGATTGGCCATCACTTTCGATGTTTAATTCATCCAGTTTCCAACAGCAAATGCATCTCTCGTCAATGCCAACTCTCTGGCAGCAAGACGATTTCCAATTGCTTCTGCCTTTATTACCTTAAATTTAAGGGCCGCAGTATAATTTTTAAATCACTTAGAATCATTTCAAAAACAACTCTGAAAAAATTCCGGAAAAAAAGGTATGTCAAGAACGCACAAACGACAGCAAAAGATGCAACGCTACGATGTGAGTGAATTAGAGCTTTGAGAAGTTTTCAATTAGGTTGCTCGACTACCTCGAGCAACCCACTTTTGTGAGGGGGCGGGGGGTAAATTCCCTTTAAAAACTGGACATCCACCCCCTCCCTTACTGGAATTTTGCTGTCACCTCTCACTGACCCCTCCGCTCGGATGCAATAAGGTTTGCTTGCGCATGTGAATCAGCGTTTCTCCCCTCAGTGAAACACATGCAATCACTGACACACCTTCCCTCCCACCTCTTTGCTTTACTTGTCGCCCAAAGTCGAAGGATTTCCCGACTCCTTTGCTCTGACGCGATAAGGCTTGCTCGCGCACGTGGATCAGCGTTTCTCTCTTTAGTGAAACACGTGCAATTGCTAATTCACCTTCCCTCCCCCTTCTTTGCTTTACTTGTCGCCCAAGGTCGAAGGATTTCGCAAAATGAGAGGAAACGATGTGGTGCCATCTATTAGCAGCATTTTCAACTTTTTTTAACTTGAAAATAAAAAAAGACTGTATCCGCTGCACCGGCAATTTTTTAACTTTTTTCTTGTATGTGCCTCGGTGCTTATTCCCGAAAATACGGTAATGTTAAAATACCTCTGGGAAAACCATTGAAACCTCTCACAACCAGAAAATTGTGAACCTCAGCATTAACAAATATAGGAATTTTTGTTACAGAAAACTCAAAAAGAGAGTAACAACAAAAGAAAAGCAATAAAACATTTAGTTTGTACACAGTTCAATTATCTCATGTTAACGAAGGTGGAAGGAAACCAGAATAAGGGATCAGAATCTGTTCTCCTGTGGGTCCAAACGTGTTCCTTTCTTGCCCTCTCTGTTTGGAACCTCAATAATTTCACAAAAAGAAGGGCATTGTTATTCGGACCCTTGTGAAGCTAAGGCGGCACATGCACATTATACACCTCGAGGCAAGTCAATTGAGCGCCTGCTATTGAGGGCGGTTGATAAGAATAGAACTTCTTTAAAAGGTTGCTTCTGGGAATTTCTTGGTTGCTTACAGAAGATGAGGGGGAGGGAGCATTCCTAGTTCATTACAGTGGGCAAAATCTTTTTAGCACGTTTGAATAGCTCAAGAATTGGTTTCCGTGAAGTTGAATTCTGCATTTCATCACCACACATCTAAGTCAAAATTCTGAAAAAGCGAGTTATCTCACGTTTGAGAGACATGTAAGTTGTCAACTTACACAAGAAAGGAGGATCAGAATGGAAATTAATGTAAAATTATATTTGATATAAAAAATGAAAAAAAAAAAAGTTTCTTTATTTAAATACATTTTTATCACAATGTTCTTGATTAATACACCGAAGGAAGAAGAAAAAAAACAGCTATTGGTGATGTATTTGCATGTTCGAAAATGACCTCTAACAGCAACCAACCTCCATTAACGACCCCTTTTTTAGGAAAGGAGAGTGGTCGCTCCAGAAAAGTTTCACTGTATTATTTATATTTCTTCATCAATTGATTGGCAAACCCAGCTAGTATTTAATATAAAAATATCACAGGATTTATTTCACCCACAGTACAATTCTGACATTCTAATTTTTTTCTTTGATAGTGAACAATAAGCTAAACATACTTTCAACCATAATCTGCTTTTCTTCACTTTACTAAAGTTATAAAGGCGCAATCGATCACATCTTCGTTCTAAAACAGAAATAAATAAATTCATACTAAGTAGTTTGAACACGAGAGAAAAATAAATAAGATAAAAACTGTTGTAATTTACCTTGTCTATAGTTAAACTTTTCTTTAAAAATGTCTTCATCTATATCAACATCAGATAGATTTATTTCTTCACCATTTTCAGGATCACTAAAAGTTTATTAAATTACATAGCATTATTATACTGTTAAACAGTCAACAATATGATACTCAAAATTTAAATATAGTACAGAACAGAGAAGACCAAGTAGATGGCAGAATGGCTTCTTTAAGTTTTTAGAAGCTTTATTTTCTACATAATGTTTTCCATGCACTCCTCATTAATTGAACTGTTTGCTCACATGTAATGAATGATTTTTGTTTTAGTTTTCTTTTCAAAGATTTTTTAAATGCAAATATTACATGTTTTATTTTTTCTCTCCTTTTAAAGGGGAAAAAAATCATGTATATACCTCAGTATTTATTTTCCAGTGCAGAAAAAATACCCACACTTGAGTATAATATGATATTGATACATGCATATTGAAGATGCAGTAAAGAAAAAAATACATTTGAATTTTTTTTATAGAATTTTATGGAAATAAAAATTTAATCAGAAAAATCAATTACCATTCAACAACATGCATTTTTTAATGCATGCTTTATCAGCACTTATTAAGTAATAATGTAATTTCTATAGCCTACAATTTTACTAGGGCACATGCTAGGGTTATATTTTGGCTGTACACATGAAAGCGGTTTTGACCACTTATGCTTGGTGAACTCGTACAGAGACTATAGTGTTGCCATCAAAATTTTACTTAACAATATTGCTTTAATAACCTGAAATTTAAAACATAGTCACTTTAATAGTCCCCTTAGAGGAACAGTTAAGTTGCAGTGTGAATCTGCAAAGTTGTTTCTACCAATAATCTTTTTTTTAATTTGCTAATTCAAAAACTTCATTGCATGACACAGTCATGCAATACAACATATTGAAACATAACTACATCTAGTAAATACAAGAAAATCAAAACTTAATTTCTCAAATTTAACTTTTGCTTCAACATTTACTTAGTTCATTTTTTGATGGAATTACTGTCTTAAAAATAACCATATAATTAAACAAGACCAAAGTAATTTATCTTTAATTCTTTATTAATTAAAGTAAAAAATAAAATAAGCTAATCTGATATAGCATGTGTCAAAATAACTTCTAGTTGCCTATAGTATAAAAATATTGACAAGATGCAAAAGGATTTAAATTTCAAACAAAGGAAGCAAATTTTCATGAATTAAGTTCAAAGTTGTTATGTTACCCATAAAATAAATTTATATTTGATTAAAATTAAACATAAAATATGCTAATCTAAGGTAGCATATATGAAAATACCATCCCATTAGTCAATATATTTAAATATTTGCAAAGTGAAAAAAAGACTGAAATTTCAAACACAAGAAGCAATTTTTCGCAAAGTCGAAGTTCGTTCAATGTTGGCAGGTTTCCCATAAAATAAATTTATTTGTTTTTTATTAAAGTTAAACAAAAAATATACTAATATAAGGTAGCATATGCAAAAATAATATTTGATTAGCCAAAATATTTAAATATTTGCAGGATGCAAAAAGATTGAAATGTCAAACACAAAAGAAATTTTACACAAAATCCGAGTAAGTTCAATGTTGTCATGGTTTCCAAATTAATTCCTTTGTTAATTAATGAAGTTAAACAAAAAATAAACTAATCTAAGGTATCATCTGTCAAAATATCTTTCAGTTGTAAAAAACATCAAAATATTTTTAAGATGCAAAAGGATTGAAATCCCAAACACGGAAGCAATTTTTCGCGATGTTGCATACTGAACATATGTTCAGAAAATTGCATAAGTGAAATACTTTTTTTAAACTATTAAGCAAAATCCGATGATTTTTGACAGAACAGCACTAAGAAACTTTTTCAAGGTTTTCAAGCACTTGATATTAAACTTCTTTTTCAAGCACTTTTCTAGGTTTTTCAAGGGCGCACGAACCTGTGAATGAAGCATTGAAAGTGATAAAAGTAGAAATAACACAGCATAGCAATCACCTTAAAAATGAATTTTTGAAAACATTTTGACAACAAGACATTTGACAATAAATGCCACTTACCCGCCAGATATACAAACTAGTTTTAAATTAATCGCCTAACACAAAGAGAATTTAGACGGAAAAAATAAGACTAAGAAAATTTTAAGGTCTTGAAGAAAAACGGGCAAAGGAAAAAGAAAGTCCCCTTACTTTTATATGAAATTACTTTAAAAGTTATACACTTGATTGCAAGCGACATGGATGGCAGCAAAAAAATTCCTCTGCTTGTGTAGGAAAATTGGGCAAACCACGTTGCTTCAAGAAAGTGTGAACTTTAGCTATAGACTATGCTTGTAATAAAAACGCTCGGATGAACAGTGAAATCTTTACCAAGTAGCTAACAAACCAAGATTTAAAATTTCACTATGAAAAAAAAAAATTCTTATTCTGAAAACCTGTTCTGCTCACGTAGAGGTTTAAGGTCTAAAAGCGATTAAGTGTTCCCCTCTCCCCTCAACAACGCTGCAAAAATCCATTCTTGGATTCAAGGAAAAAATAGATGTTTGAAAACGCACTGTCGTAGAAAAATGGTCTGAATAGCCATTGTCTGTTTTGAATTACACGTTTCTTTCTTTGTTAGACTATATATTTTAATGCTTGGGTGTACATCTGTACATGTTGTGCAAAGGTACTTTGGTGTGCCTCGGTAGCGCAGTTGGCAGCGCGTCAGTCTCATAATCCAGTACTTTGGTTACTTTTTTTTTCCTGAGACACAAAAACAAAAAAAATCTTTCCTGCTTACACAAAATCCGGTGAACATTGAAATCGGTTGATGCGAAATTCGGTTAACACAAAAGTCACCCTTCAAGTTCGTGTTAACGAGCTCTGACTGTACTTTTTCATTTTATTTTGAAACTCAGTATGTGTGACTTAAATTAGTCAGAATTTTGTGATTTGTTTCGTTATGAAAATCATTATGCCCCTAAACTAAGTGAAGATTCTGTCATACATTTTAAATTAGAAAAAGAGGGTGTCAAAAAACTGCATGACCTAAGGGAGCAAGAACGTGCCTTCGCTTTGGTTTGCAACTTCTGAGGGGTTAACCCTATTTTTGTTTTAAACGCTATATAAAAATTGATAGACAGATGAATAAAGGCGGCAGTTTCAAATTTTGCTCCGGCTTGAAAAATCAAAGATCTGGCCTTGTCAAAAAATACTGAATCATAAAAACACACTAGTAACAAGTAAAAAAAAAAAAAAAATAGAGCATAAAAGATTCACCTGGTTGATTCACTAAAAACACTTTGAGCATAGTCAAGAAAGGGTTCCAAACGAAGTGCTTGTTCCAGACGTTGCAAATGCAAAGGCTTAGCAAGCAGGCCATGATCATTATTTATGGAGGCTTCAGCTTCAGCTCTGCTAGCCATGCCTGAAAAACATATATATTGTATATCTAATTATTTGTGTTATTATTATGATTCCATTATTGTCTAAAGAACAATGTCTTCCTGTTCCGAACTGTAATTTTAGTGATCTGTTCAGTTAGTTAAAAAAGAACTCTTTGTCTATTAATTTTACAACATTTTATGAAAATAATTATTGCATTACAATGAAAAATGATCAATCTTTGTTCATTAAGATTTTGAATTTTGTTAACTTCTTTCAGTTTTCCACAACTATAAGGTTTAATTCCATTTCTGTGCAATTTAAGAGTCGAATTATTTATCAGTGACACAGTAAAATTTAGTCATTCTGATTTCCTGATTGGCTGGTGAAGCAGTACATATTTTCTTTCAATATTAGCCATCTGAAAATGACTACCATACCTTCCTGGAAGAAAGGGTTAATAATGGGGAATCAACTCTTAATATTGAGTATCATGATTGAAATTTTGTCACTAATAGTCAGGGTTCGGTGATATGTATCTGATACTTTTTTTTTCTTACCTACGGTATTTTCAATATAAAAATTATATATTAATCAATAGTAACATTGTTCATTTATTATTAAAAATAACCAAAAAATACACACTATATTTTTATGATGTATTAATACATCATTAATACAGGAAGTAACATAATATTCCTTTCTTATTTTATATTAATTTTTATTATTAGTAATGCAACAATTTTTATTATTCAGAAAAAAAAGAAAATGTTTTATAACTGTGCATCAAATAATGCATTTTTTTATTTCTGAATCATATAACTGTAAGAGTAGCTAACAGAAGAAAAATGAATAAAACAGCTAATGCTAAATTAACTTGCTTTGTTAAAATTGACAAAAATGTAAAATGAAATAAAATTAGATATAAATAATGAGAGAAACCTTATTTTAAGTCTACATATTGTAATGATAATGTACAGGGGTCTGGCCAGAGGATATTTGGGTCCGTTAACGGACCCTTCACAAAAATCCGATCAACCAAAATGGACCTTTCACAAAATCCCGATCAAACAAAACGGACCCTTCACAAAATTCTGATAAACAAGATCGGATCTTTCACAAATTGTTTATTGAATGAACAAATCTGAAAGCAAAATAAGGCATATTTCTGTGTATAAACCGATAATTTTTGGAGCCTTTTTTGAAGTCAAATTAGAGGGATCAGCTTATACAAAATCGGCTTATTTTGAAAAAAAAAAGAAATCGGCACTCTTGCGATGCTCCTGCAAGGGATAAATGATTGCTACTGCCAAATAAATATAATGGTTGTTTGTTTTATCACAGCTAATTAGCAGCGGTGTTGTAAACTTTTCTGAAAAGGCATTGGTAAGCACTTTTCTCATATCTGTGAAATGAACTTAGAACTGCAAAGGGATAGTAAGGATGGGGGAAAAAATATGATCTCTTCAGATAGGATTACCAACTTCAAAATTATCACCACTTAGCGTCTGGCGTTGAACCCTTATAATGACTTGATTAGAAAATATTCTCATCATTTCACCAGCTTGTCAATATTTGCGTTTTTACGGTGTGGTGCGATATTTAATTGTTATTTTGGGAGAAAATTATATGGGTTTTGATTTTTCGATGCTAACAAGGATGATTAACTTTAAATAAACTTTTTTAATTACCGTTTTTTTTCTTTAGATGTCTACATTTTGAAAAATGCAATCTTTTAACGTCCGAGATGAGAATCATATTTTTCTTTTTTAAGCTAACTTTCCTTAATTAGGATGCAAATGAAGGAAAAGTCTCTTTATTTCTGTTGGAACTCTCATTTCAAGTTTTTAAAGCAAAATTCCATTTTCTGTTATGAGTCAAAAATTAAAGTGATGAATAGATGGTTTATTTTATTTTATTTTTTTTGCATCAACTTTGTCCACAGATATTAATGAAATGCTTATCATAGGACTCTGAAATGAAATTTTAAAATAATTTTATCAAAAATATTTCTTTTACAAGCCGTTTTTATACTTTTGATGCCTTCACTTTGAGAATTGCGATCTCTTTGCATCCGCTATGGGTATCCGATTTTTCAAATTTTTGATGTTTATTACACTTTGTTAAGAGGTAAACAATTAAAATATCTTTTTATTTTTGTTAAAATCACAGAATTTATAAGTTTTAATTGAAATTCTGTGCTTAAGAGTGTTTTGGGTCAAAAAGTTAAATGCTGAACCCTATTCTGAAATTTATTTTTTTGTTACAATTATTTTAAATACTGTACAGAAATATTTCTTCTAAAATTTCATTTTAACATTTTTTTTTTGCGAAATTATTTGATTTTTCACAAAATTAATTCATTCTTCACAAAATTATTTGATTTTTCACAAAATTATTTGATTTTTCACAAAAAACGGACCCTGTGAAAAATCCTGGACAGACCCCTGATGTAAGAAAATAAAGAGTGATTTGAGGATGGGTTTTACTATTTTGAAGACTTCAGTCTGTGTTGAAAATATCGGATCAAAATATAGGATATTTTCGAACCCTGCTAATAGTGCAGTAAAAAAAGTGGTTTATTCATTTGCTAATTGTAATTTTCTTCGTAAATATCAGTGAGAAATATTTTAACTTTTTTCTTATGATTGTGAAAGTCTGATCCCCTCCCCATTTCGAATCCTCTCCCACATTTAGATTTTAAATTTGGCAACCCTGCTGTCTGTCCTATTGAACAAAAATTATATTATAACTCAACACTAAAAATACCACAATATAAAATATCTCTATGTTTTGAGATCAATTGAAACAGTAATAAAACTAACACCAATGCACAATGCAAAATGAATATACAGTGAAGCACCGTTTTTGAAGGGACTGCTTGTTGTATGAAAAGAGCGCATAAATGAAACAATGTATAATAGGAATACGTTAATGTTTATTAGACTTTGCAGGGACCAATTCGAAAAACCTTAATTGATAAAAATGTCTAAAAGCGAAACGTATAAACAATGCTCCACTGTATAGATAAATACGAGGATATAATGGTTGCAATATTAATATTGAATTTACGGTGCAGGTGTTAGTTAAATCTTTTCCTAGTACCTAAATGAGCAAATCAATGAAAGTGCACATGATATTTAAACAGCTAAAAGAAAAATCAACACAAATATTTTGCATTGAAAAAAAAGGCTCAGTTTAAAGGGATAACAAGAAAACAAAATTGATCCGATCACAAACAACTAAGAAAGCTGACAGATCCAGCTGAACACAAAAATGATATATTTGACATATACATGTCAGCACGCTCTCAAATTATTTGAAAAATAACACCAAAAGTCGAAAGCTACTAATTTTGTTTAGTGGTCCATGTAGTAGTGAGGATGACAGAAAATTGAGGATAATCTCTGGTTTTTTCTTCCCCGATTTAATATTTTACGAATATTTGTGAATAAATAAACACATAAATTACACCATTGATTTTTATTACAATAAAGATTTATCACAATGCTATAAATAAAAATCAGATTTAAAGAGACCTGTCATGATCTACCAAAAAACCGTGTGGATCTGTTAAAGATAAACTAACTAGATTTTTCCCCCCCGCTTTAAACTGTTGAAATCGCAATAAAAATCAAACACTATTTATTTCTTATGTTAAATTTTGCGATGTTCTAAACTAGCGAATCAACTTTAAGCCTATTTAAACTTAGCTAAGCATACTCTTTGGAATATTGACAAATATACAATAACAACAAATGTTCCACTTTGATTTTCATACTTTTACTATGACAACATACCTTATGTTCGATGAAGATAAAAGAAAAATGTATTCCATTAATATAGTTAACTTCGAATTGTGATGTAGCAAAATGGCGATGGTCAGAATCATTCTCCTTCCATTCGCATTTCTTCGGTAAAACGATTCTCATGACTTTCCCTTCATGTCGCAAGGGGCAAATCTTCGCCATATCCAATACACTCTCGACACCATTGTCGACCTACCATATAAATAACCAAATATTCGTAACATCTTAATTTTAAGATTTTATCAGTTTTTATTGCATAATATTATATTTCTCTGCTTACAGAAACATATGCGACAGTTATTATCGTTTTTATTTAGATTTATAAAATTTAAGTTTTTAAACGCCTCACTCAACTACCGCGCCACCCGCCGCAGTACGTGTATGCATGATAAACGTAGCGTTGTGATCTTCGATTGTACGAGTACTGCAATATTAATCGTTGGGGCAAAAGTGTATAATATTACACCTTTTGAAAATAATATTCAATTTGTAAAGGGTCTTCTTGTGGTAAGTTTTTTGTTGACTTAAGCTTAATTATTCTTCTGTTCTTAATTGCCCATTGCTTATAGTTGATGAAAAAAGCTATGTTGTTTTTCAAAATGGTGCATAGTTCATTATCAAGATGTTTGTATGGCGTTGTATTTCTGCTATGCATAGGTGAATAGCGTAGCTCATCAATTGTTCCCAACCAATTCCTGCTTTCAAGTACGAATAAAATAATTATTTTCTTTTAATTTTTTTCTTGTTAATGTTTATTGATAGGTTGTCTAATGCTTAACTCTTCCAGCACTTATTAACACTAAGTTCTCAGGAAAGTACAGGAAGTTTTCTTCAGTATGAAAATCACAACCATTTTTTCAAAATGTAACACTGCTTGTCACTATTATTAATAATTGTTCTTTTATTTTAGAATTAAGAGGCAAGATGGGAACCCGAGTGTATGTTGGTCGTCTGAGTTATGATTGTCGTGAAAGGGATCTGGAGAAGTTTTTTAAAGGTTTCGGAAAAATTAGGGAAATTTTGATAAAGAATGGCTTTGGATTTGTGGTAAGTTGTCAGTAAAATGTATAAGCAGTAGAATGTTAAAAATATATTTGGTCGGATTGTTTTTTTTTTCTTTTTTTTTGTGGAAAAATATCGCATGCAAAATTTACACCTTGATGCAACAACGAAAAAGTAATGCTACATAACATGCACATATTTTAAAATCTGAGCTAATGTATTGGACATATCAAGCAGTAATATATTTTCTTATATTTCTATAGTTTAATGTTTTAGTGTTGCTGCTGGTGTTCTTTCTAGATGAACCAAAACAGCAGTATTCACCAATATCACTGGGTATGTTCACCTAAAGCAACCGGTTTACCAGTAAGTTGATTTGATAACTACAGTAGTTAGTGGGGTGAGTTTCCATGGGATATTTTCATTAGTTTCCATCAACGGGTGGCTCTGGTTGAGAACAGCTGGTTAGTCACCGGTTACTCGATTCTAACATACCCAATTTGTACGGGTTTAATTCCATGGCCTGCTTATTTAACCGTGTAATTAATACTGTAAACTTAATTATGTACCTATGTTGTATTATGAATGTTAATCCAAAAAAAATTTCTTAGGAATTTGATGATTATCGTGATGCTGATGATGCTGTTTATGAATTGAATGGCAAAGATTTGCTTGGAGAAAGGTATGAGATAAGATTTTTTTCATCAAAAATTATATTTCCTTTTAACTATTGGTGCTTTCCTGTTATGGATAAATCACTTGGTTGCTGAACTTGTTCACGTTCTAGTAACGTCAATAGAAAAGCGGTTTAAAGCGAAACAGGGGTCTGCCCAAGATTTTTTTCAGGGTCAATTTTTTGTGAAAAATCAAATAACTTTGAAAAATAATTTATTTTTTTTTTTGTAAAAACAAAATTTTAGAATTTTGAGATGGCGCAAACTGCATCATTGACACTTGAATTGAGTGTTTTCCCTCTTTTCTGTTGAGAATATCATTCTTGAGCGGTTTTCGAGTATTGGGGGGGGGGGGGCATCGCTCTGTAGGAGATGGGCACCCCTCAAGTATCAATATTTATTTAATATTCTTTATTATGCTAAATTATACTAGAAAGTTATATGTATAGTATTGAAAATAATTGTGACAAAGAAATTCAGGCTGGGGGTCAGCATTTAACTTTTTGACCAAGACCCTGTTAAAGAGCACAGAATTTCGTTTAAAACTTATAAAATCTGTGATTTTTACAAAACTATAAAAATATTTAATTTTTTTACATATTAACAAAGGGTACTAAACATCGAAAATTTGGGAAAATTAGATTCCCATAGCGGGTGCAAAGATATCGCAGTCCTCAAAGTAAAGGCATCAAAAGTAGAAAAACGGCTTGTGAAATAAATATTTTTGATAAAACTATTCTAGAATTGCATTTTAGAGTCCTATGATTAATATATCATTAATATCTGGACACAATTGAAGCAAAAAAATAAGTAAAAAATAAATCATTTATTCAGTATTTTAATTTTTGACTCATAAAAGAAAGTGAAATTCCGCTTTAAAAACTTGAAATAAGCGTTGTTACAAAAATAAAGAGACTTTTCATTTATTTGCATCCTAGTAAAGGGAAGTAAGCATGAAAAAAGAACAAAATATGATCGGATGTAAAAAGATGGCATTTCTCAAAATGTAGGCGTCTAAATAAAAAAAACCGTAAATATAAGAGTTTATTCATAGTTAATTAACCTTTTTAGCATCAAAAAATCAAACTCGTATAACTTTCTCTTTAAATAATTGCACCGCCGCCAGAAGCTAAGTGGTGATAAGTTTGAAGTTGGTAACCCTATCTGAAACTATCACATATTCCCATCACCCCTACTATCCTTTGCAGTTCTAAGTTCATTTCGCATTAACTGAGGGGAGAAAAAAGTGCTTAGGCCTATTCAGAGAAGTTTACAATAACACTACCGCTGCATAAAATAAACAAGCAACCAAACTGACTTTCAGCTGTTAATTTCTTTCAAAGAAACCAACAACAAGCATCATTTATTTGACCGCAGTAGTTATTTACTGCTTGCAGGAACATCACAAAAGTGCTCTTTTTTTTTTTTTGCAAAATTAGCAGATTTTTTGTAAGCTAATCCCTTAAACTTCAAAAAGGTTCTGAACATTGTCATACACAGAAATGTGCCGCAGTGTTATTTTGATTTGAGAATTCCTCTTTCAATAAATAATTTGAAAGATCCGTTTTTACAAGAGTTTTGTGAAGGATCCGTTTTGGTTGATCGGATTTTTGTGAATGGTCTGTTAACGGACTCAAATTTCCTCTGGCCAGACCCCTGCAAACCTCTTGAACTTGAAATAGAAGATCTTAAATGTTGCCAGCTATGCAATTTTTATTTTACAAAATAATAATAATAATAATACACCAAGTGATGTACCTGTAATGGAAAAGTACCTAACTTTAAAGGTAAAAGCAGTTGTATCCACAAAAAAAATCTCAGTTAAATTCATATCTAAATTGCCATTTGAATTGTCACTTAAATCAAATTAGACTAATTTGGGGTAACTATAAATCAGTTTTATGTACATAATTCAAAAACACGCTTTGAAAGTTAAAGCTTTGTTTGTTGTAACCTAGAAGCGCACCTTCATGTTTGAAAGCAATTTTTTGTGACATTAATTTACTGCTCAAAGTTTTCATATTAACTCTTAACAGGGTCTCGCAGACTGCTCAAAAGTTCATCCGATCACACCTATTTCATTTTCAGTCAGAATGGTTTCTTCCAATAGCTTTTTGTTTTGTGACCTTGAACACTCCCCCCCCCCCTTGCTTATCAGTATCTTTAGCCAAGTGCATCTGGTTTAAATTTCATTGCATTCATAAAAAGAGTCTGAGACCGCACCTCCCCTTCATTGTTACAATTTTCGGCAGTAGTAGACATGGCTCTTAACTTTAGAACTGCGGATATAGGTTCATTTATCTTATCCACATTATTTAGAAGAGATGTATATTCGAGATGAGGTTGAGATGCAATGATGTTCTAGGGACAATGAAGGCTGAATTATTCCTTTAAATACAACATGGCGCTAATAGTAATAATTGAAGGGCTGTCAAAATGTTCCTGTAAGGTGATGTAATCAATTTTCTGGTACTAAAATGTTCTGTATATATCAAAGAACTGAAATGAAATCATTAGTAAATGATTCATTTTTCATCTACTTTTCAAGAGACTATTATTATTGCAAAATACTTCACAAGTGTTTGTTATGAAGCCCTTTTAGTAGGTGGACGGTACGTCTCCTTCGGCTGAAGGATCCAAGGAAGTGACGTCATTTTAGCTCCGCCTTTTTTCCCCCCATGTTTGCGGCATAAGTAGTTCTGTATTTCGCTGAGTCCTTATGAGTATAACAAACAGAAAAGGGCATGGTTATTTAACTATTTTATTATCCCCCCCCCCCCCAGCCTGATCCGAGAAAATTTATGGGAGTATTAGAAATGACGGGCGTGATTAACATACAAGTATAAAAAATATATTTACTGTTCTGTATTTTCCAAAAGTATTTTCAGTAATTTTTTGATTGGGATAAAAGAACATACTTTATTTTTAATGATATAAAATAATAACTTAATTTTTATTTGTGATGTACAAAAAATAAATAAAATAACAATAAAAATTACCGATCTTAATTTTTAAATGTGTTTTCATTAGTTTTTATTTGGAATTTTTAAAGAACCATTATTTTATGTTTTAAAGTATTAACTCCTGAAGAATGAGGAAGTGTTATTTCGCTATACGGGGGAATGTGGGGCAAAGTGAAAGAGTTAACATAACTTATATACTTTTTAAAAAATGAACAAGTTTAAAATTTGTTCTGAAAATTATAGTTCATAAAGAAAGAATAATATATGACTTGCATTGAAACTTTATTTTTGATAGTAAATTTGTGTATCTACATAAAAAAGGTGGAAATGTATCACTTCTTTTTTTATGGGATCATTTAATTAGTTTTATTTAATCGGACAAAATAGCCATTTCTGGCGAGTAACTTAATTTCTTTGCACTGAAGGCATTGCATTAAACTCCAAAATATTTCATTTTCGGGTAGTTTTTATTTCCTGGCATTGATTGACAAGGGTGTTCCGAAAATTTCAACACATTCCTACTATATTTTCATAGCAAGTTTGTGCGTAAACAGTAAAGCACTGTGATTTACTTTAAATTTAGAATTTATGCGATTATTAAACAAGGTGACAAGGTAAATTTACATTTTCCTATGTTCTGAAGAAGAGATTGGCATTGCAGAGCTATCAAACAGATCACACCATTAAAAACTAACCAGGTTAGGTTTGCCCCAACCATAGCAAAAAAATGATTTTTGTTTATTTCAAAAATTCATTGCATAATGTAAAAAAAAAATCAACTTGCAATTAAAAAGTTTAACTATTGTTTTTTAAAAAATGTGTAAAGCATAGGCTTGTCAAGACTCCCTCCCCTCAATGTGTACAGTACATAAAAATAGATTTTACATTTTACTATCTTCAAAACTCGCAACTAAGTATTCAGAAATTAGTGCATAGTAATAAATTTCTCCCTGCACTCTCTTTACATATGGAGCTTTTCTTACCCTTTGTATTTCATAGTGTCATTTTATAAGTCAAGCAGCAGTGAAGGATTGTATCCAGTGGCGTAGCCAGGATTTTATTTCGGAGGGGGTCTGATCAGTGGCGTAGGGGGGACCATCATTTCGGGGGGGGGGGGCTAAGGAAATTTGACAAATTAATATGCAGATCTTCTAAAAAAAATAAGCAAAATAGAATTTAGAGATGAAAAATTTATTTAACTGTAATTAGTGACAAGTAATAATTTTGAATGCATTTGAATTTAAAATAAGCAGCAAAATTTAATGCCCCACTTCTTCAGGAAGCCCACGCAGGGGCTATATTCCAAGAAATTTAGAGGGAACTAAACAAAGAAGAAGTGCCTTTTGTTAGACTCTAAACAGGTATATGTTCTCAGAATTTTTATCTACGAGTACTTCAAAGACACAAAGGCTCTACGCCTTACGTCCTCCCCTCATTTCGTGCCCCGCTCCCCATTTAGTTGTCATAAGATGAAACATATCTAAAATGAGGAGATTCGCATTTGAGAAACAATTTCTCCCAACACTGAACATTATCGTCCATTTTTGATACATTCATTGTGACAGCCCGATTTCCCGCTCGTGTAGGGATACTTCTCTGGTGGAAAGCTCGTTACATCACTCCCTTCGATCCTTCAGCCGAAGGTGATGTATCGTCCACCCTTTTAGTACCAAATAATGCAGGGCCTACTATCCAGTACTTTGCGAAACCTTTGCTATTTTTTCTTATATTTTTGAAAAAATATTGATGCGATCTTTTAACTTTGTTAAAACAGAAGTCTGATCTTATTGGATTATCTAGCAGTGCTAGGATTGTTTTGCATGGAAACAATTTTGGAGTTTTCTCTTACTTTAGATCCTGACTCTGGAATTAGCCAAAATGATCTTATTGTGCCATATTTCTCACATTTTTCTAAATTTTAATGTAATTCTATTTGCTGAAACTTTCCTTGTTTGTTTAGTTTTATCCAGGTATAACCAGCTGCCAGGATTAACTTTTCCCAGGGGAAGTCATTTATGTATAATAGTATTGCTCAACCTATGGCCCGCTAAACTGATCCATGTGACCCATTTTGTTGAATGTAACAAATCAAAATCAGTGATAATCTTGCAGATTTATGAGCCAAATATTCAGGAATTGGTTTCTAAAATACATGCATTTAATAAAATAAGCATAAAGTAATGATAACAACAAATACTGATTTATCCAGTATCTGAATTTCAGGGTTGTCCTGTTTTGTCCATTCCGGAAAAAACCGTCCGAGACAAAATGTCATTTTGTCCGTTTTATCCACTTTTTCGGTAAACTGAAAGTTTTTAGTTAGAAATGATTGAAAAATATTTTAAAGTGAAAATGAAAAAATTAAGATCAGTTAAAGTTAATGTAAATGTGTATATAAATCAAACGAGTGTTAATAAATTTTAATGCATGAACTAGCATTTATAGACACAAACATATCAGCTGTGCATTTTAAGATGTTTATCTGTGATTAGGAGGTTTTGCCCGTAATAAATGCATTTATAAAATAAAAAAGGAGAAATAAAAAGTTTGGAGTCTCTCAAAACGTTAAAATCACAGTTAAAAAAAAGAAAAACTGCTTGATATTAATAAAGGAAATGTTGACATGAAGTGAAATCTGTTTTTGTAATACAAATATGATGATCAGCAACATGCTCTGAACGCAGCTAGACTGTTTCTAGTCAATTTATTAGTCCCCAATGAAGATTAATGGCCATTTTAAAGCTATCTACTCCCTTGCTCATTCTAACCTCTTCCAGTACACTGTACTGGGTTCCCGCAACCCTACAAAAGTAATTTTTATAACATTAACATATCCATGAAAACAAGCAGAGTACATAAATATTTTACTATTGAGTGACATCAATAAAAACTCAAAAAATATAGCAGTAAAATGTTTTTAGTCTAAAAATCTTCGTTTTGTATGTTTGTCTCCAAGCATTTCTTTTGATTTATCTATTAAATTTAATTTCTACTGTTGCAATTATATACTAATTTTATTACACCATAACAATAAATTTATGTGTGGATAATCAGTTGATTTTTCATTTTGTCCAGTTTCTTCCAGTGTTCCAGATTTTTAACAAAAAAGTGGACAAAATAGCAACCCTACTGGATTTCATTTTCATGTTATTTAAAAAAAGAATGAACTATTTTGAAGTTTTACGTATGTTCTAGCCTACGAGTTATTTTAATGTAAGGTTGGCAAAAAAAGGTTGTGCACCACTGATGTATAATATATTGGATTCGTATTTTGCGCTGGAGCCAAAAGCCCTGCAAGGTTGATAACCCCCTCAATGTGCTACTCTTACCAGGGTTATAACTGCAATGTTATTAACTTATCTTGGTTTAAATGTCTGAAATTATTTTGAAAGTTGAATATTTTTTTAATGTCTATTAAATACAGTGAAGCACCGTTTATACGTTTTTGAAGGGACTATGAAAAAAGTGTATAAATGGAAAAACGTATAATAGGTGTATGTTAATGTGTATTAGACTCTGCAGGGACCAATTTAAAAAATATATAAAAGAAATGTGTAAATGGTGCTTGATTGTGTTAATGTACAAATAGAACTTTTTGTAGAAAATGTTTTTCAGGTGTACGCATGAATGAATGTTTGCATGATCAGATAATTTAAATAACAAATTAACTTTTTTATTCTTAAGACTATAGGGTGGGTTGATTTTAGATAGGATTTTTTTTTTCTGTCGTAATGTGAAACAGACATGGCTATTTTAAACTTTTTTAGAGTTATACTGGAAATAGCTCGTGGCCCAGTCAAGAAAACAGGCGGGAGATTTGGTATTCGGAGGCGTGGTAGCTGGTTAGACAAGTAAGTGTTTTTGACTTGTTTATTAAAAAAATTGTTTTGTTCTTTCAGAATACATGTAGAGATTGCCAGAGGTCCAAGGAGCAGAGATGACTCCTGGAACTCTTGGGGTAGAAATAGGAATAGGAGAACTCCTGTGCGTAGGTGGGGAAGGCAAGAAAAGTAAGAATTCCAAAAAAGTATTTTTTGTATTAACCTTTTAATGAAGTATGTAGTTAATGTGTAGGATTAAAATTACTGCTGAATTTTAATTTTTTTAATAGTCAGTCTTATGAAGTCTAAAATTACTTCTTATTATGATTGCTTTACCCATTTAAAATAATTTAGGAATTAGTCTTAAAATCCTTAGATGCATCTTGCTATGGGCAGTTCTCTAAAGGTGGGAGCAAACAGACCTCAACTTTGAAACTTCAACACCAAATAACTTTCATTTTAATTAACCTAAAAATTTTTGAATTAAATTATACTACCGTATAGAGACAAGAATTGACATAAATTATGGAAAAAATGCTCTTCAAATGCCCTTAAAAAATATTTTCTTTGCTAAAAAGCACAATTTTGGACATACCAAAACGTTAACTGAGCAAATGTATCTTTAAAAAAAAAATTTTTTTTTAATTATTTCTCATACGTTTCAAAAAAAATTAAAGGTATGAATCTTACACTGAATAATTTTTTGTTAATATTTTACACAAAACAAAAGTAAAGACAGATTATTTACTTTGTAAACAATTTTAGAAAACAGTAAGTTTGAAATTTGATGCATGTCCATAAGTTACGATCCTTACAATGCTATTATTTGAGAACTAAGTATATGATGTTTTCATTTTAAAGGTATTTATTGATCCTCAGAATCAATTTTTAATTGTTTAAAAGTGTTTTCATTAGCTTTGATGCAGTATCTTAGAAGAAAAATAATTTTTCTTAAACATACATGTGAGATGTCCAAATGGCGTTACGATCTTGACGCCAATAATTCTGTCCGTTTATTCATAATTTTTGATGATCCACTGTCTTCTAACCTCAATAAAAAACGTTATTATAAAGTTATCTTCTTTAATCCATTGGTATTTTGCATAATTAATACGTTATACATTGAACAATACATAAATTACAGTAGAAACATGGCTGGTTATGATCGTAACAAAAGCCATTTTGCGCTAAAATCGCCAAGCAAACCTCCTTTGGCGACATCACAGTATACGATAAGCTAAAGGTTACCAGAGTGGAATTCTGGTTTGACAAATGTAGTTTATCGTCAGCTGCACCAGTTTTGGAGACCTGCACTAGCCCCCCCCCCCCCCCCTTTTATTATTTTAGGAATTTTTTTATCTTTCTTCTAGAAACATAATTCAACGATCTCCAAATAGAAATACAAATTTCTTTTTTCAACAATTTTTTTAGGCATTGTTTTAATTCTTATGACATTAGAAAAAATATTCGTTATTAAAATTGATATCACTTTTTACATACTTTCTTAAAGCATATTTTGTTTAATTTTCCTTTAAAAATGTAAATGTCGTATTTATTTGTCTCCATTTTTATTCCTTATTTGTCCCAATAAATCAAACTATGAGTTTGTATAGTTATTTCCATGAAGCTTTTTTTTACCTTTCATCAACTTCTTCAAAATCATTCCAAAACTTTATTATGTGTAAAGAGCAGTATGTATAGCCATCCAAGTACTTCATTAATATCCTCTTTATTATTAAATTGCAAAATTCAAAAAGTAGTAAATAAAATTTTCATTGGAAAAGTTAAAAATCAGATTTACAATAGTCAAAAATGGTAACTTACATTATGAAGTTATCCAAAATTCCGTTACCTACAGGACAAATGAATCCAAAAGCTGTTACCTACAAGACTGCTGATTTAATTTGCTAATAAACAATTTTTACAAATACCAACTGTCTTTTCATGTTCATATATTTTGTTGTAGTTATGTATACTATAGAATAAAAGCAAAATTGATGTCAAATTTGAAAATTTTTAAAATTGCTCAAAATTAACTTTTTTGTTCCCACCTTTTGAGAACTGCCCCTATACATCTAAGATAAATAATTAATATTTAAACTATAGTTTGCTTAATTTTTAGTTTGCTTATAACATTTAGAAATTTCTTTGTTTCTGTATAGTGTTAAGACTTTAAATCGAGTAATCCTGGTAACATCTAGAATAATACAGAATAATCTATACTAATAATATAAAATTGTAGAGTTTGTTTGAACGCGCTAATCTCGGGAAGTACTGATTCGAATTGAAAAATTCTTTTTGTGTTGAATAGTCCATTTATAGCTATATAGCATCGGTATGACTTATAGGAGTGGAGAAATAGTAAAAAATGTTATGAGAACAGGAAAATTTATATTCTAATATAAAATGCTTGGAACACAAAATATGCAATGATTTTTTTTTTTTTTAAACCCCTTGGTTTAAACCAAACAACCCTGAAATGTATATTGAGACACTCAAATGCAAAAAAAAAAGTTCAAAACCATATGTAGAGTCAATTTTGCTGATAACGAGGGTGCACTCATTATAAGTAAGAGTGCTCGTTAAAAAAGTCTCTACAAAAGATTATAAATATTCATTTGCCGAGCTGACTTCGAAAAACTTTTCTGCACATCAAAAGTCATTGAGTACATTGAGGGTTGTACTGCTTCAAATTCATTACATTTATCAGAGTAATTATTTTTTCCTTTTCATTAGCTTGAATTTGAGCTACTAAGTGGGAAAATTGACATTGGCAAAGCTCTAATTTTCAAATGCTATGTCTCCCAAGTTTCTTAAAAAAAGAAGGGGGGGGGGGTCATAATCTATTGCTCACTATGTTCTTGACTCATCTCATCAGTCACTTTCCATCGACTTCAGAATTTTAAAGGTTTACTAAGAAAGAATGAGCCATTTATTATGTTTGTATTTTGTAATGTTTTGTTAGATTTGTTTCAAATAAGAAGTCTTGAACATGTATAAGCTGTTAAAATTCCTTTTTATTAAATACAAACTTAAAAATTAAAGCATGGATTGACCCCTGTAACACAAACTTAAACCTGAAAATTTGTTGCATGTTGCAAAAACTTTTATTACAGATTTTAACCATGAACTTTTCTTGTTATGATATGCTTTTGAATGTTTTTAAATATAATGTGCTAAAATGTGTGGTCTTGATAGGTATGGTCCACCAACAAGAACTGAATATCGTCTTATTGTTGAAAATTTGAGTAGCAAAGTCAGCTGGCAGGTAATTCTTAAAACAAAACTTTTTTTTTTCTCAACATTCTGCATTTTATGCTTAAATTAGTTTTTTTTTTTGACCAACATCATTCGATATTTCTATTGATATGAGTATTTTTCATTATTCTATATACTGGAATAATAAAAAAGCATGTTATTTATCAAAGAAGTTCACAAATTATATTGGTAATGTGATTTTTAAATATAACATTAACAATTATAATCTCTAACACTAGACTTCAGTTTAAAGTGTCAAAGATTAATATGTATAATTCATCATATTAAAATTGAGTTAGTGCAAAGGATTTGTTACAACCTGATATAGAAGTATATCAAGTGACTACTAATAGCATATTTTCTTAAGGCCTTTTCATACAAGTTAATTTGAAAATGGTAGGTTTCAAGGCTCAAATCATATTGCCCGACATGTCCAGGGGGATGTGAAAATTCCAATTGCGCATGAATCTTTTACCCTTACATGCCCGGCTGGCCATGTAATTTTTTAATCAAATATTTCTCCCTAAAATTTTATTTTCGCAATCCCATGTGTGTGTAGGGCAAGGACGAAGCCCCTTAGCAGGAACTGATTAAATTGATTATTGACTCTAGTTTTGCTGAGATCCTTAGAGAAGAGCTTGTCTTTTTGTGAGCTTATTTAAAAGTTTCTGTCTTTCATTCATTTTTCTATTTCATTTCTCTAAGTAACTACAGTCGAACCTCCACATATCGAAATCCCAGCAAATTTCTATGTTCATTACATTGAAAAATGGTTTATATCAAAAAAAAAACTTCTTCCACTTTAGACTGTTTCTTTCATGAAAAATGAATGTTAGGAGAGAAAATTATGTTCACTAAAGGTTGCTACGAAACTCATAAGGAATCTGGAGTTGAGGGGTGTGTAGTTAGGTCGTTGTTCTGTTTTGTAGTTCTTAAATTCCCTCAAGTTTTTTTTCGAATCTTTGTTGTAGCCAGTAAAACGGTAAAATTAGTTTCAAAATATCTCTTTCGTCTGTTGATAAAATAATTCAAGTTAAGTAGATTGATTTTTACTCTTCACTTGATTACATTCTCAAAACGAAAATCCCCTAATGTTGCGGATCAAGTTGAATTGCTGAAGAATGAAGTTGTGTAAAGGCGCAAAAATATGTAATTTGTTATTTTTTTAGTTATTAACTTTCATTTAATCTGATGCTTGTATAAATTAAAAATTTGGTTTCATACACGAAAATTAGCTTTAATTTTAGGATTTTAGGAGATTTTTATGATAAAATAATAGGGTTGGTACTTTCTTACTTTCAATAATGAATTGAAAATGCTACTGAATTGTTTACATTATGGACGTATAATGTTGTGAATGATTTAGGGGTTTCATGACCCTCCTCTTGTATACACCCCTGATTGTGTATCAACAATGACTACAAAATATTTAATTACATCATCGATAAAACTTTTAAATTGATGTGTCTTTTCCATGGACAGTAAATTTTCTTTTTTTAGCTATTTTGATTAGGTTCTGTTACAATGATACAATATTTTCTACTGTAAATCTAGTCCAACCATCCAGTTTCTTATACAGTACTATTTTGAAATCAAGTTTAGATAAGCCAAAATATTGAACATTTCACTCAAATGTACATTCTTCCAAAGTTTTCTTTTTCATACTCATGCAAAACTTTAATCTTCATTTCAAAAAATTTCAATTTTTAAACTTACAAAATGTATTGCTCATCAAATCTGAACGGTTCATGATAATAAGTTCATTCTTGAAGCAAATCTTGACTTTTTTTTTTTTTTTGCATACCCTTCAATAGAATTGAAGTCCTTGAGAGAATTTTTAATGTCCTTAAAGTCCTTGAAAAGTACTTGAATTTTATTTTGCAAGATGGAGGGGGAACCCTGTTCTTATGTATAATTATTCCATAAATTACTTATCTTATTCTTAACATTTAAACATTTTTTGTAACAGTTTGTTTACAATGTTTTATTTAATATTTTGTGAGCAAAGAGGATAAACAAAATCCTCATCCGTTTGCAAAAATTATGCTGCAGTGTTTCTCGAATCTTGAGTCAATCCAAGGAAAAAACCTCAGCAGTTTGTTTTAAAAAAATCCTTTTTTTTTTTTTAAGGCTTCCCAAAGTTAAGGGTTTCTTTGTTTCTTTTTGCAAAAAAAAAAAAAAACAACACCAGTCTGCATTTTTTTTCCCAAAATCTATTGTCGGTCCGTGAGTCAAAAAAGGTTGAGAAACACTGGTCTAGATAACAGGTTACGACGGGGGGAAAAGAAATTTGTACTTGTTAACGATATTTGAACTTCCTAAAACTGTTTCCTTAGTTCTCTTATCATTACAGTATCAACTCTTTGTACTAACTCAATGATTGCAACTAAACAGTAGAAAAACTTTCAATTATTGAATTTTTACAAGTTGATTGCTTTCTCCGTCCCCTCCCTTCCCTCCCATCTTTTTTGTTAATTAAATAACTATACAGGTAAAGATCTTGTAAATTTGCAGATATTAATGCTCAAATCAATTTTAAGGAAATCAAAAACTATAACTAATACTTTTGAAAATTCATGTTTTTTTTATTTGTTTTGTTAAACCAGAACACACTGCAATTGGAGTCTTAGCAAAAAAAAATTGAACTTTGTCTTTTAATGTAAATAAATGCTATTTTTATAATAGTGTACTTTTCAACAGTCTGGAAATGTTTTAATGTGCATACTCGAGTGTCCTAAAAAAAAAGCAAAATTCGCTTTTTCAAGTCCCACATCTTATATTTTTTATTTTTAGGTCAAAACAATTGATGTTAAAGGTTCATTTAATTTGAACAACAGCAACCCCGGTCGCCTGAAAGTGAACCAGCAGAGTGTTTCTAGACCAAATCGAAAAAAAAAATTTGGGGAATTTTGAGACTTCTTGTTGTCCTTATAGCCCTACGTGTACCACACAATTATTATAGAAAAATATTGAGGTGTCTAGCAAGATGCCTAAAATTTCTAGTTTTCTTCAAAGTTCTTTTTTTTTTTTTTCGATTTATCTTTTACAAAATTACATATACATTTTTAAAAAATATTAAGTTTAAAATTTTCAAATGAACAATCAAAAAAAATAATGTATTTACTATGAAAAATTTAGTTTAAAATTTAAAAATTCCCCTGCAGCCTGCAGGACACCTAAATATTTTATGATTTTGATAAATATTTTTGCGGTACGTGGGGGACTGTAGGGGCAATGTTTTATCAACCTAAAGTTTTGAACTTTGGGGGGGGGGGGGGGGGAAATCAGATTAGGTATAGTACAGAGTGCTGCCTCACACTTTCAGGCCAACTCCATGCGGGTTGCCGTTATTCGAATTATATGAAGCTTTTTACAATTGTTTTGACCTAAAAAGAAAAATGCGACTTGAAAAACCGAATTTTGTTTTTTCTTTTCTTTTTTTTTTTGGTACACCCTAGTGTGTACACATAAAAATCAATCTGATAGAATTTTCTATATCATACTACCAATATAATGTGCATGTCGTTAACAATTCAAATTTTTATTTTTTACTAACATCAACTTTTTAATTTTAATGCCAAATTCACTGAAAGATTAATTTTTGAAAAGTGAATTAAACTTGTGTCACTTGTACCTACCCATTAAGGGATATCGCATCTTGATGAGAGAGAGAAAGCGAGGGCCTTTATTAGATGCTGGTTGTGCGGATGCCTGGGTCGGGGATTACCTGATGTAATGCCGAAAATGATGTTGGCTAATGAAAACTGGCGTGGTGGTTTTCCCACTCGGGCGTCACAGGTCTTTAGGCATACTGAAGAGGTTATGCTCGCTCTGGCTAATTGATGTGTGTGGGTATTTCAAGTCTGGTTGGCCAATAATTGACAGCTGGTGACTGTTGCCAGCTCTTGTGTAGATGTCATTCAAAGTTTAAGCATACTAAAAGGTAAATAACTATAGCTTTTTTTTAAAAAACTAGATTTACATTCTGTTTTATTCATCAAAAAAAAAGAGGGGGGGGGGAGTCTGAATGTACACATGCTTTTTTTTTTTTTGGTCAGCACAATAATGTACTTGAATCGTTACATGCCAAGACTGGCATGCTTTAAACCTTTGGTTCGCCAATTTTTCAAGTCAATTAGGCGCAATCATTTCTTTGATGTGATTGTTTTTTTTTTTTTTCTTCAGTAGGTAACCATAGCAAGTCTTAGTTTTAAATTTAAAGTAAAATATTGTTATTTCTTTTTCCCCTCTAATGTTTCAAGTTTGGCTTGTACTTCTATACTTGGGGCAAGCCTAACTTGGCAGCATCGTAATGCTATGATTAAGATCTGCGTAGTCTTCACAATGCTGCCAGATTAGGTTTGCCTCAACTAAAGTTTTTATATTTTTAAAAGAATAATTACAGGAATTGCAACCATTTCTTCTTGGCCAGATTCTGCTAGTAACAATCTGCTCTAAACAATTCTTTATGAATATTTTCGAAGTTATAACTGAGCTAATTAAATGAACTACCATAGGTGCAGTACAGATTTAAAAAAGCTTAATTTTTTAAGTGTGTTAAAATGCAATATCATAGTCATAGAGTGAAGAACGGCGTAAAAAAAAAATCACAAGTATGCAGTGCCAGATTAAGATATTGAAAGACCTTAGGCCAAACAGTTTTTCAGGGGACCTTACAACACCAAATCTTAAGAGCCATTGCTCAAACCTTCCAATTTCAGCCATTGGCTAAGGCAATTTTAGCTATTTCTTGCTTCAAAAATACTTCCTCTTTCATGTCAAACAGCCTATATTGATTATATGTACAGGGGTGATTGTGCTGAAGAGAAATTCAAATTTTTATTGTGATTCATGTCCTAGAAGTTAAAGGTATTCAGCCTTTCCTCGGTCTAGCCTTTCTAGCCATTTTTCAATCCTACAGAAATGTGAATGAAATTATACCCATGAAATAAAATTTTTAATTTTCAAATGCTTGAAAAATACAAAAGTGAAGTTAACAATTTTTCGATCAAAATTTTATTTTTTGAGTCTTTATTTTGTGAAAAAGCTAAATATATTTTTGTGAAAAAGAAATTATTGTGACTTGTCCTTTTTTTTTCCCTAGAAAAAGGTTATATCAGGTTAAAAATCATTAAAAATATAAGTATTTACTTAAAAATGGATTCCCTAAATAAAGAAATAATCATTTATGTCAATAATGATATAATAAATTTAGTCAAAATTAGAATAATTGAGACAGTTTTAAAAGTTTTATCTTTTTTTTTTTAATTTAAAGATTTTTAAATAAATATTTTATTTTGAAAACAAAAGATTTATACAATTAAGTGCTTCATATTTAAAAAGCTAGCAGTTTTCTAAAAAATATATGCAGCTACCAATAAATAAAATTTATTGAGCACTAAAATTAAATTCACAATGAATTAAAGTAATATATTATCAGTATAAATAACAAAATTAGTAATTTTAAACATGCATATTAGGTGGAGTGAACAAAATCAAATCAGAAGACTTTTTATTAGAATACACTACATACGATCATTTTAGTATTACAGTAAATTCCTGATTATCTAAGCAAATCGTGCAAACTGATTACCTGCTACAGATGAAGCTAGATTGCCCCCCAAAAAAACCACAGAAGAAGAGGGGATTTTTTTTTTTTTTTTTTGAAGGCTGGTCCAGCCACTTGTTTATGTGCAAGTAGTGTCCATCTAAAATTCAGTAAGTGGGGTAGATCTAAAAATTAGTAAGTAGTTTACATTTACAGCAGTAACTATTGTTTGATTATGTTTTTGGAAGGGAGCAGGAAGTAGAAATGTCTAAAAATAATCCACCCCACTGATAATTGGGAGTTCAACAAATTATATTTTATAAAGACCCACACATGCTTGATCTTTTTTCCTCTAAAAAGAGGAAAGGGGAAAAAATGTCTTGCATTGTTATTTTAAGTTTGCTTAACTCCTGTCACAATCGCCCCTGTGAACTTAGTGGTTCCCCTAGATCTAACTTGAGGCAGTTCATTTATAAAGGAACTTTCTCAAAAGAATTTTGATACCTTTTAAAAGACTAATAATCTAAGTCAATATTTGAGTATTAAAAATGTGTATATATGTATATGTGTATATATATGAATTGCGCTAACTGCTAATTTTTCTAATTAAATCAGGACTTGAAGGACTACATGCGTCAAGCTGGTGAAGTGACATATGCTGATGCTCACAAGCAAAGAAGAAATGAAGGGTAAGCATCTGGCACACTTATCATTCCAAAAGTTTTTTCCCCTTTTACTGCTTCTCTCTGGGGGTTTTTTAATATGGGGTCTGTACTTGTTTTTCCCACTATTCAAAAATATAAAAGAAGTAGAAAAAAGAATTGTACCTTTTTTAAAAATGATTATTATTTATATTATATTTATATTTTGTTTGCTGTCCTGGCAAAGATATGCTTCAGTGAATACTTGCTGCTCCAAAACATATTTTTAAGCGAAGTTTTGCTCGGAAGAGAAAACGAAAGAAATGTTCTTATCAGTACCCTCATAACCCACGGTGTCCATATTTACAGATTATTTATTGAAATTGTAAGCTTAATTGTTTAATTGTTTTAAATGCATTTCAACTAAAAGTTGTGTAAATTTAATTGTAATTCAAAACCATTTATTTAATGCAATACTTGTGAAATTTTTGTTAATTTTGAAATAAGTGAGCTGTTTTCAGTAATCAGCATAAAATTGAATAAAAGAGAAAGAAATTGCAACTTTTTACATTTATGCTATTGGATCTCCAAAAATTAATTTTAATGCATTAAAAATGTTTTTTAAATGTATAAATTTTATTTTTGGGGAAAGTATTCTGGATGCTAAAAAATTTGTGTTGTCTAAATAGTAATAACATCTAGAGCTTTTCATCGCTACAAATATTTGACTTATGTTTCTTTCATTTTCTGCTTTCTAGTCAAGAATGCGAGGAGTATTTCAGACTTTTTGTGCAATTGAAGACTTGAAAGTATTTAAGATCATTTAAAAATAAAAGAAATAATTTCAAAATTTAAAATGAATTTTTTTATGTGTAATGTTAATTACAAATTGTTAAAACTTTTTCCAATTATCAATTTTTATTTTCATCAATAATTGATGTTTACTAAGCTCCATCCCTGAAAACTTGTTTGTAATATTTACTCACCTTTTTTTCACCTCATGCACTATATTTATGTGAAAATAAAACTATTTGCTATTATTGAAACTTTAGGTGTTATCAAAGATTTTGATTGGAAAATTTTAAAATTAAATTAATATATTATAAATTTCGGGTACTTCCACGAACTCACATGTACCCCTGCTATGGTGTTTAGGGATGAGCATGTGTGCCTTATATCATTAATTTACTAAAAATTGATTTTAATGAACAAAATTTTTATAATATTTTACGTTTTTTAGTGTTGTTGAATTTGCTTCTTATGCTGATATGAAGAGCGCTTATAGTAAGCTGAATAACACGGAGTTAAGTGGCCGAAAAATCAAGTTAATTGAGGATCGTCCTCATCGTAGTAGCAGAAGGTAAATATAATTGTGTTTACTTTATGTGATTTTTTGTGCATTTATACCTCAACGGTTCCAAACTAATTTCATCAAAGAAATATTCATCACCCAAGTATAAAAGATCAAATTTTTAATTTGATAAAGCAAAAAATGTTGGATGAGTTAATCATTTTTTTTAAAAGTCAAGTTTAAATAATACAAGATTAATTGTACTTAAATGATACATTGAGTGAATTTCTTTTTGTAGAAAGTATGTAGATTTAGTGGTCCCCAAAGTAGACTATATAGACCCCCTCTGAACCCTCCGAGGGATCCATGCGAACAAAGGGAAAAAAATTAGGGTACATGAAATGCAAAGGAAAGTCAATGAGTCTAGATCCCATTTAAGCAAGTTATCGCTTAGGATTAGGCTTTCTATAGAAAGAAGATAATATGCCAAAAAAAAAACTTTTACTTGTGAACTTGGAAAAAGTTTATTCAGTGGTTGGAAGTAGCATAGCTACTGTAGTAGCTACATTTTTTAGTAGTTTGTAGTGTAGCGCACTACTTTTTTAAAACAGAGTAGCAAGTAGTTTGATACAAAAAAAGTAGTTTGTAGCAATTTTTAGAAACTACTTTTGAATAAAGTTTTTTAAAAACGAATCTGACTGGTGCAAGTCTTATGCAAATAAAACTTTCACCAATCAGATTCGTAAGACTCTGAAAAATACGAGCTGACCTTTGACATATTATTTTGACGCCATTATGTTGTTTTGGCATTGAAACTTTCCATTTCTCCAATATTCGCCATGAATCGAGCATGGCTTAGAAAGGAAAGGATATGCGATAACTGCCAATTTAGTACCACATGTGTTTTCGAGCTGCAGAGAATGTCTCATGTATGAACATTTTAGATATCAATGAAATAATTGTGTCAATATCCACCTAATATGGAAGCTATTGCAAACTTTATAGAAGAGTATGTTATTGAACTGCCCTGGCCAGCTAAGAATACATGTTACAGTGTTATAGACACGCACAGGGCCCGACTATGATTTTTAAAGCCACCGGGCATGAAACGCCCCTTCCCTCCTACGCTTACTCTGTATCGTGAAGGAGCCAAATATTTTGATACTTGCGTACTAACACAGTCATGCTTAATTTGGCTGTACCTTATATTACAATAAATACAAATTATGAAAAGCAGAAATGATACGGTATATGTACTATATACTTATTTTGTATATTTATAACTATCTATGCTTATTGCATACAATAATTGTACATTATAAGATGTCGCCAAAAAAGCTTGCCGGGTGCAGTAGCCGTAAATATCATAATTATCTATGATGTAAATTTTAATAGTGTAAATATAGACTAAACTTATTTGTTAGTTTTATAAATATAGTTTTGGGAGTTTCAAAAAAGATTAAATTTTGAAAGTTTTTTTTTAGATTTAATATTTACATCTTGCTGCAGAACGATATAGAATGAGTCCAAAATCAAAACCTTACCTGCAGATTTGGTGCCCTGGGCCTATGCTTCATGTGACCATGCGTTAATCTGGTCCTGGACACGTATGACAACAAATTTTTCCTTTTCATGCAAACTTTGCCCGTTAAGCAAAAGGCTTTCTGTATCAATAGCGTCCGCACATGCAGTCGAATCTCATCTTACGCAAGGGATGAGATCCAAAACCCATCTCGTTGGTTGATTTCACATTATGCAATATGTACGCAATAAGTAGTTAATTTATGACACA
This sequence comes from Uloborus diversus, assembly GCF_026930045.1. Lineage (NCBI taxonomy): Eukaryota > Metazoa > Arthropoda > Arachnida > Araneae > Uloboridae > Uloborus > Uloborus diversus. The sequence continues at coordinate 30,126,307 of NC_072736.1, forward strand.
CCACGTATCTAAAATGCATCCATCACATGTGATAAAACTATATAATTATGGCAGAGAAATGTAGCAAAAACAAAATTTTTACTATTTGAGAAAATGTATTAAAAACGTTATAAAACTGAAAATTGCTAAAGCTTGGACTCATTTGTGGCAAAGGAAAAAACTATGCCACACACCTCAAAATTTTTATGGGAGTTTGGTGCCACTAATGGCACCTTTTACACGCAACTCATCAAAAATAAAAAAACTACTGTTTTTAGACTTGGATTTTGATGATGAATATATAAGAATCACTTATTTGCTAATGACAAAACTGTTAGATTTCAAGATTGATACTCTGTTTTCTGTCAGGAAGTGGAAGCTAAAATTCATAATTACCATTTCAGATCTCGCACCAGATCCAGCTCAAGATCTCGATCTAAGAGTCGTAGCCGATCCAGGTCTCGCAGTACACGTCGCAGTAGGAGCAGGAGCAAGAGTGCTAGTAAATCACGCTCCAGATCAAGATCAAGATCCATGTCTCGTTCCAGATCTAAATCTCCTGCAAAATCTGCATCGAAGTCACCTTCAGTTTCCAAGAGAGAAAAATCAAGAAGCGTCAGTCCTGGAGGGAAATCTGATAAGTCGGATGGTGGGTCTCGTGTTTCTCGTTCAAGGTCTAGATCAAGATCACGATCTAAAAGCCCCATTGATGAAGAGAAATTGGAAAATGCTTAATATTGCTTTTTCTTTTTCTATGAACTTTCTAAACTTTGTATATATTTTCTTTTTTTTTTTTTTTTTTTTTTGACTTTACTTTGGTATATTTGCTAATGTTCATTTTTCTTTTGAATCAAAATTATAAGCATAACTTGAGTTGTAGATGTTATGAATTCCTGGAATAAAGTCTCCAAAATGTTATTTTTGTTCTTGTCATTATTCGAAAATGCTTCTAGATGTAAAATGCAATTCCACAGTTGTATTCCTTTATTGCAGTGGTTTCCAATGTGTAGGTTTTTGGGTGCACATAGCTGTTAGCTAAATTGTCAACAAAGCATGAGCGCCTTAAGAATAAGGAGCATGCACTATGTCGCAAAATCTGATAAGGTTGGTCTTATTTCATAGATTTGATGATGGCAATGCCAAAAGTCAACATTAAAATTTAAAGCAATCATTCACTGTAGCGTGAAGAGCAATTAAAAAAGGAAATTTTTGTAAACAATGTCACGTGACTGAAAACGCACAGCCATTGGGCCACCTCATAAAACACTATTCTTCCTCTTCTCCGCTATCACTATGCAACAGTCAGTGTTAGTTTCCCAATACATTGCTTTTTCTATCGCCATAATAGGGGTTCGAAAGTGGATGACGTTTTTTTTTTTAGTTTTTTGTCATTTTATTGAATTTTTCAAAGACATCTACAGCACTTTTCGCTTTTTCTTTAAAATTTTCAGGGCATTTTAATCTTTTCTATGAGCCAAAAGTTTTCATCTCCAAATTTTGAGACTAGCAGAATCTCTAAAGAGCTGTGTCTTCTAATATGTGGGGGTTAATAGTTTGCATTGTTCACTTTGAAAAGGAAAGTAAGGGGAACGAACAAAAACAACAGGTTTTGATACTGTGTGCTGACTACATTTCAGATTCTGGGTGCAATCATTTGTGTCCTCAATATTGAAAAGCGAAAGCATTAGTATTTTTCGCAAAAGGCAGCTTTGGGTGTCTGTGCCCTAATTCTTAGTAAAAACAAATCCATGTTGGTCATTCCGTGTCAACTCACACACCTAAAAAGTGAGTGCTCACAGATCATAACAATTTGCACGTTCATACCCATTTACTAAGTGGTATTTTTTTTAAAAAATTGATCCTCTAGCTGTTGTAGTTTTTTTAGATATAAGGGGTTGAAATTTTAATGTTTTGTTTCACAGGCTCATACTTGCCTGACCATAACTCTAAAACAAATAAAGTTAGAAACTTGAACTTTATATTTTAACAGTTCATGACATGTTACAAAAATACAATAAATTATATCAACAGTAGCTTTAAAATGTAAACAAATGATCACGCAACTGTATTGTTTATTGCCAAAGTCACCAAGCCACCGCATTACTGTAATCCAGCCGTGTAATTAATAAGCTAAAGATCTTCCACTACACTGATTTTTTGTGTACAAAACCACCCTGTTGTAATTTATCTGGACGAAAATAAAATTTGTTTTGTCTTTAAATTCCATCATCTTTAACTTTAATAACATACCAATTAGTTAGATAATCTTTAAAGTACTCTTGACATTGGTGCCAAAACTCAGATGGATTTCAGCCGAGAAACAAATGTTGCTAGGTACGGTATTTTCTGATCATTTCGTTAGGAAAACCTAAAGCACCCATCCGGTCACATGGTTCAACAACGACAACAAAACTATCAACTATAAAGGGACATCTGGCCCTCAAACTATGACCTGACTCAATGGTATTATTAATGTTAAGTTCCCCAACTATTGTTGGAAAAAAAAAATTTAAAAGATAAAAAATAATACAACCAAGCAAGCCAAATTACTAGTGGCCCTGAAGACGCTCCTTTTTTGTATACATTTTAAATTTTAAACCATCATTTCATCGACCGCCCTGCTGGCGCACTTGACGGCACCCTGCGTAACCCCCCCCCCTTTCTCTGCCCCTCCTCTCTTCTTCGCACCATTCCATGTCATTCATTGTTCCATTCCTTTTCCGTATGAATATCAGGTAAAGTGGATACGCCCCGGCACCTGTGCAAAATTATTTCCAGTTCCAGTTCCAAACTATGAAAGACTGCGTGCCAGGCGCCTTGCCTTCAGAAGACAACACAATAGATGGTGGTGCCATCTATGGACAGCTCGAGAATTTAGAACCAGGCCAGGAGAAGAATAACTTTCTGGTCTAACACCTCCAGAAGTATTGTTTCACTTGGAGGACATTGTGACCACGAGCATATTTAACGTCGCCCAGTCACCATTAATGACGACGGCGGATCTTCGGCCAGCGAGGATCGAACCTGAGACCCTCTGGCCCCAAGTCCAATGCCTTACCGACCAGGCCAGCACGGCCCTGATGACAAAACACACGTTTTGCGTGAACCTTCCAGTACTTCACTTTAAAATATATCACGGGACCTAAAATTGTTGCTTTTAAGAAATGAAGGCTTCACTCTCTCTAAGTTTTATCTATTTATTTCAGTTTTCGCTCAACAATAGGTTAAAATAAATATTACATCATTTGGGAGATATAACCATCCAATGTTTAAATTAATTAACAAAAACGTTTCCGATTCGTTCCCTTGCGATTCGAATCCATGCTTGCCATAACTTTATTACACACAAAAGTTTTTTACAAAATCGGTCCAGCCGTTTAAACGCATTATGGTGACAAACATACGCAACTTCTGTATGTATGTATGTAGGGTAATCTTCAAAACTACTGGACCGATTTTAACCATTTTTCACCATAGATAGCTATTATCGGGGAGCAACTTAAGCTATAATTTATTCCTAAAAAGCTTAGTTTAAAAACGTTATGATGGAAAACAGTAAATGTCATGTGATTTCCCCATTAAATGATTAAGGGTCATTTTTTTTAAAGCTGGACAAAGTGAATGGGGGGCCTGATAGTAGGAACTTTCAATTTTCCTGAAACTTTCATGTTTTGTTACTAGTATTGTGATAAGAAAAAGTGAAGCTTCTTTCCTCTCTCATTTGACTTTTTGGCCCTCCAGTGGTCAAAATTTAGGGTCCTGAGAAAAAAGAGCTAAATACACTGTTCGATATTGAAAATACAACACCAAGAAGGAGTGTTCAGAAATTTATGCAAATTTTAGAGTAGATGAACATCGCTGAGTTATGTAAATGATGTGAAATGCGCAGCTCTCCAATGCACGTGAAGTAAGATATAAGGGAAGAAACTTGCAGAATGGGCAACATTTGTGTTGTTATTTTTGACTGGAGAATTATCGAAGAAATTTTGTTTTTGTCTTGGAAGATACGTGTAACGCGAGAGAATGCCAGGCTGCCGTCAACGAAGGCACTTCCAGCAGTTAGACGATTTTACGACAGGTATGGCGATCGGACTGAGAAGAGGAGGTTGGTCCATACGTCAAATCGCAGCTGATACCCATATGGATGCGAGCACGGTGCATCGGCTGTGCCGAAGATGGCTGGAACAACGAAATGTGGCAAGATTGAGGAGTGCAGGGGCAGCCAGAGTGACGTCAGAACGCGTGGATCGACGCATCCACCGACAAGCTGTAGCAGACCCACAAGTCACTTGTTCCTCGATTCTGCAGCAGGTGCAAGATACCCTGAATGTTCCCGTGTCAACCAGAACCATTTCCCGTCGTTTGGTCGCACGAGATCTGCAATCACTGTGTCCTCTAAGAAGACTGCCATTGACCCCACAACATAGACAGCAACGTTTAGTATGGTGCTGGACTAGAGCGACGTGGATGACAGAATGGCGAAATGTTGTGTTCTCAGATGAATCCCGCTGCTTCTGTTTATCAAATGATAGTCGCTGCATACGTGTGTGGCATTAACGTGGAGACAGATCTAATCCGGCAGTAACTGTGGAATCTCCCACCGCACGACAACGTGGCATAATGGTTTGGGGCGCAATTGCGTACAATTCCATATCACCTCTAGTTCGTATTCAGGGCACTATGACGGCCCAACGATACTTGGATAATGTGCTGCGGCCGGTGGCAATCCCTTACCTTCCAGGGCTACCTAATGCAATTTCTCAGCAGGATAATGCCCGACCACACAGTGCTCGCATCTGCCAACATGCTCTCCAAGCCACACAGATGCTTCCCTGGCCACCATACTCTCCTGACCTGTCACCAATCGAACATGTGTGGGATGTGATTGGACGCCGTTTGCAGACTCTGTCCCTGCCTCGTTCAGAAGACGAACTGTGACAAGTGGTTGAAAGGGAATGGAGAGTCATCCCTCTGGACACCATCCGCACCCTTATTGACTCTTTGCCTAGACGTGTTTCGTCGTGTATCGTTGTCCGCGGTGGTCCTACATCTTACTGAGCCGATGCCGTTCTCGCTCTGTATTCTGCCTATCATTTTGAAATTAAGATCATTTATTATTCCTTGCTGTCTCAGTCTTTTTTTTTAATTTCATTACTTTCTGACCACTCCTTCTTGGTGTTGCATTTTCAATGTCAAGCAGTGTATATGATTGCTTTTTGCTTCAAAAGCAATGAGTGAGCCAAGCCAATTCTTTTAAATAAGGATACTACTTGGTACTAGGTACATTCTAGTATAAATATTTTGGTGACTCACTCATGGCTTTGAGGGCAAAGGTCAATTGAAAATGCAATTTTTAAAACTTTTTTTGCCTTGTTTGGGCCCGGATATCTGCTAAAGCCATGAATAACCCTCTGAAATAAGTATATGATTAACTACTCACCACAGTATAGTACTAAGAAAAATATAAAATAGCTTTCGTGTCTCTTGGCTTTTAGTAGTTAAACGGTCTCAAAGTCGATGATTTTTTAAAAATGGCCAAGTTTAGAAACAATAACTTTGATTGCAACGGGTCAACAACTTTGGGACAGAGCTGTAGTTATGGTCCGAGTGGTGTAGGTTAAGGTCCAGGTTAGAAACCCATGGCAACTAATCAACTTTTTTAATTACATGGTCTTAAAGTTGATAATTTACAACAACAAGAATCAAAGTTTTAGGTTAATTCCTCTATAAAGCCCGAGTCAATACCTTTGAGCAGGAGCTGTAATTATGCTCTAGGTGGTGTAGTTTTAGACTCATGTCAGAAAACCATGAGATCTAATCATCTTACTTAATTAAACGGTCTCAAAAATGATGATTTCAGTATAAAAGAGCGTTTTTCCACGACTTTATTTGCGTGCTACTCAAAATCTTATGAACTTAAACTCACATAAATACTAGAACGAATCAACAGACAAATGTACTTTAAGCTCCCAAAATTTCATGCTTTCAGTGTAATAAAATTTTCTGTAACCTTGACCACAACATGGCAGTTTTTTTCACAAAGCTGATCCGTCATTTTGGAGATCCTAGATCCTCAGGATTTGGATCTCGGAAGCTGAAAATTTGCATAGGTTAGTTTCAAAGACCTCCTTCTACACCTCTATAAAATTTCATCCCATTCGGGGATGATCGAGCAGGGACAGTTTTAAGAATTTAGGTCAGTTGACGTGGAATCATAGATATAACATATTAACTGATATATAACATTGTGACAATTCACATTCTTTGGTTATTTTGGACTTCATAATGATCATAAATCAATGCTATATTTTAGGAAGAAGATTGCAATTGGGTATGAGATCGAATTCATAATTACAGTAGAATTTGCATATATACTACCTACTTAGTGATAAACTTTTACTAAAGGACTCGACAGATGTTGCTCTGTTCAAACTTTGTAAATTGAAAAGTTGAAAAATTTCAATAAACTATCAAGTGTTTGAACCTTTTTGTTGACAAAAATAAGGGAAAAGAAAAGGTTTTAAGCTCCTTGGTGTTAGAATGTGTATATTTATTACAACTTGATTTATCTAATGCCCACTGAGCAGATGTATGATTAACTTTTTTTTTCATGTACTTGAAAGATCTTTATAAAATTTATGATTTGTTCCTTCAGCCATACTCAAAGGATAAAAATCGTCCTCAGATATTAAGTGTAAAAAACTAACTATACCCATCTAAAACAAACAGCAAATCCCGCTGCAACGTCCCTCATATGAAAAAATATAAAACAATCGAAAGGATATCATTTGAAAAAATGATAAAGGAAAAAAGTTCCCTGAAATAGCAAAAACCACTCACCCCCCCCCCCCCCCCCCTCCTGATATAAAATAAACATTCTTCAAATTTACATGACTAAACTCTTTAAAACCCAAGAACAATTCTTCGCAATTTAAAATATTTCACGAAATAAACATAAAATACAATAAATTACATTAACAGTAGCTTTAAAATGCAAACAAATAATTCCACAACTCTGCTGTTTATGGCCAAAGTCGCCAAACCGTCTCGTTACTGCAATCCAGCCTATGAGTGAGCGAAGAGAACTCCGACTAATTAGCAGTCCAATCTTTTGAATGAAAACTTTTAAATTCCGCTCTCTAAAAACAGCAACTAGGCAAACTTAAAATGGCGGGTTAAAAAAAAGGATGAGCCTAAAAAATTTTCTTTCAACACTTTTGAACTCACTTAGTAGTAGAAAATAACTAGTAAAAAAAATGGAGAAAATCAAAAATGTCAAGCAACACAGCCTTGGTGATTTCTAATGGATTGACCCATATGTAAAGAGTTTTTACTTGGGGGAGGGGGGGGGGGTCAAGCTTTCGAAAATTTTACTTGAGTTTACTTGCACCCCTGGTAGTCTAAGATCCCTCTTGGCTTGACCTATCCTCATCAAGTTTCCTAAAATTGTTACCATAGATGAAGAGTAAAAGTTGTAAATGAAACTTAAAAGTAAGAATTTCTACTTCTTTCACGTGATGTAATTAGGGTTTCCAGGGGTTGAAAGGTGCCTAAAAATGAGTAACTAACCCTCCGGGTTTCCAAAAATCGTAATCATAAATGAAGAGTAAAAGATGGAAATAAAATGCTAAACTAAGGTTACCTACCTTTTTCGGCTCCCTAATAGGGTTGTTTGTCAGGGGCTAAAAGGTTTTCAATGAGGGAGATGATTTACCCCTCATCGAGTTTCTGGAAATTGTTGCCATAAATGAAGAGTAAAATCTGTAAAGAAAACATTCAAGTAAGGTTGCCTACCTGTAGCATGTGAACTAATGAGGGTTGCCAGGGGTTACATGTGCCCAAAAATGAGTAATTTACCCTCATCGAGTTTCCAAAAATTGTTGTCATCAATGAAGAGTAAAAGCTGTAAAGAAAACGGTAAATTAGGGTTACCTACCTTTTTCCAGTCCTTAACCAAGTTTGCCAGGGGCTAAAAGGTGCCCAAAAATGAGTAATTTACCCTCATTGAGTTTTCACATAAGTTATAGAAAAAAATGTTGGTAAAAATATTACAAAACTAATGGTATAGGGTTGCCGAAGGCAGTGCTTCTCAACCTTTTTTACTTTACCGCACACTTGGTAGTTGGCTCAATCCTTGCGGCACACTTAACTAAATTTTATGTGTCATTTTATTTCCATATTTTATAGCCAAGACCAGAAAGAGAAAACTGCGATTCCATAAGGATAAAACAATCTTTTAAATATGTTTCTTTAGAAATTGTATTTAAGTTCATCAAGGATATCAGTGCTTTTTACGGCCAGAAAATCCGAAACTTTCACTAAACATGACTAAGACATTTGTGCTTGTCTTGAGGCTCAGTGGCACTTTCCAACTGTATGTTGGGAATAGCTACACAAAGTTATTAAACCGAGAATCTATCATGGCATCTTTAAAATGGAAACAGTAACAAGACATGCATAACGTAAACATATATTTTTTTTTTAGATACGCTGTTTACTAACATTTATTATGCGTCCAAAGGCATTTCGCTAAACCCTAGTGCAGTGAAACCTGTGCATAACGATACTGTCTATAACAATAAACCTTTCTATAACGATATTTTCTTTGGTTCCAGCAAAATTCTCATTTATTCAATATATTAACAACCTGTCTAAAGTGATAATCAGATTGCACCTGTAAATGTTGTTGTCGTGTGCCAGCTAGACTGGCAATTTGGGGTGCGCTGCTTCACTTTTCCAACTGTACCGTAATTTGGTGTGAAGTCCGACTTCTACAGTACCCACATGCCATAAGGACCCGTTTATTGGGTAGACAACCATTCACAGCACAACAACACATTCTCACAAAGAAAGGACAAGGACAGGGGAGAGTAAGTACGTCCATGCCCGAGCCGGGATTTGAAACCGGACCTTCCTGTCGCAGTCAGACATCTCTGACCACTAGACAAGGCAGGCGGCTGCACCTGTCTATAACGACAATTTATACCATTTTTTTTTTTCAAAAAATAAAAATAATCATTACTGCTTACTCTATCTTAAACGCCACGTCCCAAATATGAGGTAAGAAAAGTTGGATGTTAGAAGCACAAAGCTAAGAAATAATTTCAGGACAAATAGGAGAAATACTTAACTACTGTCATCCAATTGATCAACATTGAAAATGTAGGTTATAAAAGAAACAACAAAGGTAAAAAAATTGAAAAAATGGCGAATTGACCAAACGTTTATGCTTAAAGATATCATAATGCTGGTAGTAACGTAAACATTCTCTTGTTGCATGACTATATATTTTCAATATTTATTTTGATTCATTAGAAAAGGTAAAATTAAGTGATTAAATTATTACTTTGCATTTATATTTTATATAAATTTTTAATAAGATCAAGTAAGTTAGTTGCTTTCGAAAAAAAAATGTAATACGTACATACGGTACATATAGCGAGGAAATGACTGCACAAGTGTTCAAACTGTCTATAACGATAACCCATCCCAGGTCATTGCGGCATCTATGGAAATGAACGAGCGGACACCTTGGCTAAAGAGGCTGCGTCCCTGCTTCCACCTTCTTGCCCGGTTCCACTTAGAAACAATAGCGACTTCTCGCAAGCAAAATCCAACATGCTACAGTCTCTGCCTTGAGGAACAAAGCTGACGGAAAGCCCTGGGCTTGCCTTCTGGATGATGAACAGCGTACATGCCTTTCTCTCCTTCCCAGAGCCCTGGGAGTTGCCTCTTTCCGAACCATTACTGGACATGACTATCTACAGGCCCATTTACATAAAATCAACCTGGCAGATTCACCTCTCTGTGTGCTCTGTGAGGCGACTTCTCCAATGACAGGGGAGCATCTTTATAGTTGCTCCTCTTTTCATAATTGTGATGACTTCCAGGCCCTAACACCCTTTGAGGCCACTTCATTGTTTAACTGGACAGCAAGACGCCTTATGTTTGAAAGAACGATGGTAGGCGTAATTAAAAAAAAAAAACGATAACCTGTCTATAACAATATTTTTTTAGGTCCCCACAATATCGTTGTAGATGGGTTTCACTGTATTAGGGAGCTGTCGCACCTGAGGTCTATAACTTTTTCTCGTGCTTTTGAAGATAGTTCCTTGCAGATGCGTCAACGGATCACGAACCCAGTCATATTGTTCTATAACCAAATCGAACTGTAACCAAATGTGTTATATATCCAAAGATTCTGCCACCACAAATTTATTTAAAAATTGAAATTTGATTTTTTGCATTCAGTATGGAGTCTTCGACCTTCCCCGTCATTGCAACTGCTCCATCGCTGCAAGCGCAAGTGCAGTTGCAGCACTGAATCCTGTTGTTTTTTATTTATGTAGCTATAACGCTGAACATTTCATCACAAATTGCAAGCTGAGAAGTTTTTTCTTTCAGAAAGGATAATGATCTTGAATGCCGTCCTCACTAGCAAGAGTGGTTCTCTTTCAATGTGTGTTGATTCATCAACTTGAAATAAAATTTTACCACCCTATCTGTGGTTTATAAACCAACTTATTTTTTCATTTGACCCTTCTTCTCATTAATTCGATACCTGATATAGTCTGAAATTGGTACTCTAACCACCTCATCCGTTGCAATCGGAAACTATTGTTCCCCATATGATTTCTTTACACTCTTGCGGGTAAAATAAATGCTTCACCGTTGGTATGCAGTTTTCAATGCAATTTGGCAATTAGTTAAACTAGCAAGACTATATCTAAACTCTTGCGCAGATAAAATAAATCTCCACGCAGTAAGTTACCGCCACTAAGCCAGAGCTAAGACAGAACTACATGATGAGATGACATCTGCATCCAGCTGGTTACTCCCTATGCCAGACTGATGAGTTCATAACAAGATGAAAATGCGGTCTATGGATGGGATAACCGAGCTGTCGGTATATTGCATGTAAAATACGTACAGTGGCTCCCAAAAGTGTTCGTACACTTTGATATTTTTTTGTAAAATCAAAATAACTCGAAACTGAATTGGAATATGAAGTCCAATATTTTTTCACGTCATTCCTATGTCATTCTAAATCCAACCCATTGGTTTTTTCAAAATATTGACGGATCTTCTTTTTGAAATGGGTCAGAAAACGAAGGGACAGAGAAATAACACGCCACAAAAGTCATCGTACACTCAAATATTTTCGAATTAATTCATGATTAAAATTATGATATGCCGTTTTATTAATATTTTTGCATTGTGTTGACCCTTATAAGTCATTTGCCTTTAATTTTTTGTTTATTTATTCCTTAATATTGTGCTTATTACTATAAAATGGCTGGTATTCCTAAAAACCGCAAACACCATTCAAAATTTGAATTTTTTTCCCACAGTAGCGGTAAATTGGTTTGAAATGTCTCTAATGTAGTTAATTTATTTGTTTGTATAGTAAAGTGCTTGATAAAATGCTTTAAAGAAAGAAATCGGACCGAAAACAAGGTAAGAAAAGGTCAACCGGCAAAGTTGACAAAACGTAATCGGAGATTTAAAGTTAAAAAATTTATGAAAAATACACATTTGAGTGCTGTAAAAGTTTCTGCAGAGTTAAATGAAACATTTTACATTTCATTTTCACCTAAAATTGTTCGCCAAGTTCGTTGATTAGCTGTATTAAATGGGACCTATTCCCGCAGAAATTTTCTTGGTCGTGCGAAAAACAGAAAGCTTAAGCTTTTCGTCACAAAATCAATGATAAATAAGCTCAAAACGTTTTAGAATTACGTCTTACTTGCAGATAAAAATTAATTCAACATTTTTGGTTAAATTGTTGTATAATTGTAAGTAGAAGAAAAAATTAGGGACTTAATCTTAAGAACTTAGTTGGATCAGTTAATTAGGACAGTGGAGATGTTCTAGTGTGAGGGTGCATATCAACATCAGGACTTGATAGTTTGGAATTTTTTGATGAAATAATGAATCATGATATTCCTTTAAATATTTTAAAAACCAACTTTGAACTCTTAGTCAAAAATTTGGTTATTGGAAACAACTTTGTTTTTTTATCAAGATAACGATAAGAAGCACACAGTTTTCAACGTTTGCGTCGAGTGCCTCGAAAATTGTCCTAAAGTTTAGAAAAGACCTCCTCAATCTCCAGATTTTAACTTAATGTAATGTATTTAGAGATATCTGGAGGCTAGATTACGAAAATAGGGCTTTAAAACGAAAATAGAGCTAGAAACAGTAAGACTCGAAGTGTGGTTGAACACATACTCGGAAATTACGCAAAAAAAAAAGAAAGAAAAAGAATGAAATCTATTCCCAGACGTTTAAAAGGTGTTATGAATACTGTATGATATTCTTCTAATTAATAACTTAATCAAAAGTGAGACTATTCAATAATATATAGACATTTTATAAAGTGTACGAAGACTTTTGTGAGATAAAATTTCCGGCACTTTTTGGTTTTTGATTTTTAAAAAATTAAGTTTTAATATTTTTTTTCAACTTTTCATGTAGTTTTGTTAAAAATTGATCATAGATCTTATAATTAAATACCTATTCCGAAATATTAATTCTAACCAATGGACTGGGACCTATTTCGATGAAAGTCGAAGGTGTACGAAGACTTTTGGGAGCCACTGTACATCTCTGCTCTTCCTTTTCCCACAACTCCGAAAATACCGGGGCACACCAAGGACCTTGTCGCGGCACACCGGTTGAGGAGCAATGGCCTAAGGGTTGGCAAATGATCAGAAAAATGAATCTTGATATAAAATTTTTATCTGTGTAAGTCGCTATTTACTAAGTATATGAAAGAAAGTACTAGATTCATGAAGATTTTAATTTTTTTCCAATTTTACTGTTACTGAAGTCACTGAACATGTATTGACCACCACTAACAGATACAGATGTGGGTGTGAAAACTTTTTTTTTTTTTGAAGCACTATTTGAATACAAATATCCCATTCATAAATGACTGGGAGTAGCTTTCGTTGACCTATTGTTTTAAAATCGCCACAGAAATAACAAAAACAGGCGTCACTAGTTCTATGTCAATGTCATCGTTTAAAACAAACCGCATGAAAATATTCAAATAATTTCTCGTTATGCTTAACATTGATAGAAGATTTTAATGTCGGAATAGTAAATAACCAAGCTGGATGTCATCTCATTGAAGCTGAGAGTGCCATGCTGAGGACACTCACTGGTGAGATAAATTCACTTTATCTACCAGTTTGATGGCACTCTCAGATTCAATGAGATGACATCTGCCTCCAGCTTGGTTATTCAGGGTTCGTACTCAGTTTCAGAAATAAAATGAAGGAGTTCTGAAGGATTAAAATGAGATTTTGAAGGCGTACAAACGGGCTGTCCTTAAATGATGTCGCACTTTATTTCAACATATTTGACCCCCTTTCCCCCTTTTTTTACAAAGTGTCACACTTCACCTTACTCCTCCTCTTGTCACGTGTCATATTTTTGTAATTCATTAAACAATTTATTCATTAAACATATTGTTATAATAACGGTGTGATGCACTTTTTTCCACCCTCCCACCTCCTCTTGTCACAATTTCATGAACCTATCTTCCCCTCAAGGCATGGCATCACTTGTGGATGACCCTTTTTACAATATCATAACTACGATTTACTAAACAGTATTTTTTTTTTAAACACAATCACTTAACATAGTACATTTACTTAAGCAGTTTTAAATAGTTAAATAATAAGTAGACAAACTGACTTTTGATGCTGAGAGTGTGGTGGAAAAAAAAAAAAAAAAAACAATCATCATAAAACTTGAAAAAATAGCCAAGCACCATTTAAGCATGTTTTACTTCACTTATGAAATGTATTAGTCATCTAATAATGTTTTCACCTTCAACTTTTATGACTTCTATGATCAATTTTATGATCAATTTATAAATCACATCTTTATGAAAAAAAAATAAATATACAAAATTACTGCATTGAAATCGCCCATATACCTTCACCTTTGTGTAGAAGTTAAGTTGTCGAGCGAAGTATTTTAAGTTACTGTCATAGAGGAAGATTATGCAGTCTTGAACTAAAAAAGGAGTTAAAATCAAAATGAAGGAGTTTGAAGGGTCCTTCAAGAAAATTTCCAAAATAAAGGAGTATTGGAGGAGTTTTGAAGGAGGGTACAAACCCTGTTATTCTCTATTCCTGACTGAAGAGTTCTAATAATAATGAAACTAAAGTCTCCGGTTGCCTGGTATATTGCATGTAGTTCTGCCTTAGCCCTGGCTTAGGAGTGGTATTTTATTGCTAAATTCATTAATGTGTTCTCTCATCTTCATGACATGAGTTATGTTATTTAACACCACTTATCTATTTAATGAGTCTTCAGACTCAATAAATCATAAGAAAATTTGACCACAGTTAATTGTTGAATGAGGGACAGAGGAAACGAAGATGATGGCGATATTTTTTAATGACTTGCTTGATAATTTTGTGAACTAAATTGAGCAAGCTCTGAGGGCCAGAGCATGACTCACTGTGGCCACAAGAATGGTTCCAGGAATGTTTCTCATTGAAACAAGAATGGTTTTGGTAATAAAATTTTAACATCAGGCTGGATGTAGTGTTAGAAAAATATGTTTTTAAATGACACACTAAAATTAACTTTAAAAAAAAAAATATTCAGGTGAAATAAAAAGGAAACTCATTAGCCGTTTATATAATCTTTAAATTTATTTACAAAAACTCACTGATTATTACATGTTCATTTACTCAATGGAAAAAAAAAGTCATCACTTTTCCATATTTCTTTCCTTGTCACTTAAAATTCATTTTTTAACATACACACAAATATATGCAAGTCATTTATAAAAATTACTATTTCAAGCATTTTGATTATAATAATTAGCAAAAGATATATTTAAAAATTGTTTCTCGTAAAGTGGCACTTGTATGTATTTTGTATGTTTTGCAAATTAACAAAATTTCAATATTTGATTATTTGTAAATTTAAATTTTATTGCAATGAAAATATGAATTAAAAATGTTTGAAGTAAAAATCTTCAAACAGGGAAGGGTAAAATGCACATGGTGGAATTACAGCAAAGCAAGCAAAGGATCAAGTGTTACAAAACTAGCATTTACTACTGTAAAGTATGGAGGAGCATGGAAATTAATTGGACATGGTGTTGAATGGACCAATATTAATATCTGATATTAACCATACAGGTAAACTGACCCTTTTTTTGTTATCCTAATTAAAAATGATAAGAATGGCAAAAAATTTCATGTAATACTTAATTTTCACTATTCTCAAAATTTAAACTATTCCTCTAATAAAAAAAAAATCTAATTTTTATGCATACAGTAAAACCTGTAAAGTTGACCACCTTTGTAAGTTGACCACCTGTCTATGTTGACCGCTTTTGTCAGGAACGGAATTAGTCCTACCTTATATAATGAAGGAAAACCTCTGTAACTTGACCACCTCTCTATCTTGACCACCTGTCTATCTTGACCACTAATAAACACCAAATTTGGTTTCGAGTATTGTAAAAAACCCTTTGTAAGTTGACCACTTGGTTTATTTTTTAAAATTTTATTTAGCAAATTATTATTTTTCTTAATTATTTTTTTATAGCTTCCCAAGAATATTTTTGGTACTAGACCAGCATTTTACCAACTAAATGAAACAGCAGCATAACTAAACCTCCTCTTGAGTTTCAGTAGATCATCATGGGGTTTTAAATGTATAAGAGAAAAAAATAAAGCGAAATATTTGTAATTTTTGATTAGCTATGAATTTTTAGGAACTATTAATATCAAATAAGTAACTTTTCATAAACAATAAGACTTTTTTTTGATCAGTTTACTGAAATTTTAAATTTGCATGACACATTATATGTCATTCTGGGAAAATAATCCCAAAAAATATTTGAATAACATTTTAAATTATTGTTTAAATTATTGTATCAAATCAAAGCAATGCTAAACAATGAAAGTGAGTTGAACAGAAAGAATAAGTGTCAATTAGCCAAAAAATGAATACATGGTGTAAGAAATGACAAAAAAAAAAAAAAAAAAAAAAAAATCATCATTACCCCCTTTATAAGTTGACCACCTGTCTAAGTTGACCACCAAAGTACTGCACCGCAAGTGGTCAACTTACACAGGTTTCACTGTATTTGGTTACTAATTCACTGAATTTCGAATTCTTTTACAACTAATTTCAATGTTATCACTAGTAAAAATAATAATATTTTAACAGTAGTATTGAGTTGAACTAAACAGATTAATAAATGGGATGTATATATGCAGAAATTAAGAATTTCCGTATTTTAGTAATTCTACATAAAGAAACATAATTTGGAAATTTGAATATATTTATTTATTATCTCGTGTATGTATTTAACACATAGTTTTAAAAAAGAAAGAATGGAATGTAGGGATGAGTGGAACAAGTTTTCTCTCTTTTTTTTAAAAAATTACTATACTTATTATTCTAGTTTACATTCAAGTTATAAATTTATGCAACATGGTTAAATACACAACGAAAAATCCTGAGTAGCAGAGAAAACATTTGGTAATTTAGAAAACAATACAAATGCGTCCCATTCGTTACAACTCCCACCAACATTTTAAAAATGAAAATAACCAATAACAACATTTTTATGCATTTTAGAGCATAAAGCATTATACAACCCTTGCCTCATACACATAAGGGGGAAAAAAGTATCTAACAAAAGCAGCTATTTATGAACAAACTATACAATAAATATTAAAAGTAATTTAAAAATTTCAAATTAACAACAAATTTTTAACAAGGGGACAAAATAATATACATTTGTAATTTTACATAACAAAACATCCACACACCATTCAAGTAATGAATAAAAACTAAAATAAATAACAAAGTTTTCTTACTCAAATAAATATATTTTTATAGATGGTTTCAACATCTTTTAAGAAAATAGTTTCTGTTATTGTACACCAAGAAACAATCACTTCCCTAAATATAATAAAAAACACATTGATGATTATCATAGAGCAAAACAAAATGTTCAAAATCATATTTCATTAGCTCCAAAGTGAAAAACTTAGCAATCATAATAATATGCCAAATTCTAACTTTTCTGTGTTAAATTTCTTACGATTAAAATGCATTTTGAGATTTTGCTTGAATCAATTTATTGTGACACGGACTAAGCACTACTCGTCACACATTCGACAAAAAACAAGCAGACACAAGATTGCTATGTTGAATGGGAATCTATATCACATATCCCTTTTCTGTCTGCTCTTTAAAAATTCAAAAACTTCTACTGCAAAAAAAAAAAAAAAAACACTCAACTGTATCATCTTAGCCTATGTTGCTAAAACATAATCCAAAATTGCTCTACTTCTCAAAAAGCAATATTTGTGCCGTTTTAAAAAGTTTTGACTTTATAAATTACACCATTTTTCAGTTTGCTTTTTAAAGGTATTTTATAACAAGTTGTCAATCTAAATTAATGTAAATAATCAAGAAATCACATTGCTTTTATCATGTGCAAAGAAGCATGCATATAATAAAATGCAAAGCTCAACTGCGCATCATGTAAAATAATTATACATTTTGGAGATTATTTTACACAGTAAATCAAATATTACAGAAAGGGTAACTAGAAAGTTGAATAGAGTATCTGATGTAGGTTTTTAACAACACTTTTAATTGTTTGTTACTGGAGATTATGCAATTACAAATATAACAAATTCAGCTTTAAAAGATGATAGTTAAACATTTATGCTATAAACAGCTTTAAATGCTTCATTGTTTCACAAAGAAAAAGGAAAGCTGTGATGAAGATATCATCACCTAACAGCCTAATTTCTGTCACTAATAAGGAGCTCTTGTCATTTGGCACAATTAAGTTTAAAAACTGTTTGGTGGAAAACATACTGTTTTGACACAAAGCCTTTATTACTTGTGCTCAGGTCACATTTACTGAAAATTTAAAACAGAATCTCTTGCAAGAACTAATTGTTTTAGAAATCACATAACATTGATTCTGGTGGGATCAGGTTTTGCTAATATCTAATGTAATTTTCATAAAACCAGTCTACTAGCTTAAACCCCAAACCTGAAAACCTCAAGTTATATGATTCAGACAGTATTAGTGCTTTTTCCACTTTTTGGTATTTTTTTAAAAAGATTCAGGACTGTATTTTGCTTTGTATCATTAAAGCAAGAAAAAAAGCCATGCATATCATTAGGCAAAACAAATTAATTATTTTTTTTTTGACTTAATGTACCAATTTTTAAGATGCTTAAAAATTATGTCTTTATTATTATTATTATTAATTACTACTGTAAAACTAATTATTGCATTTTATGCTTATACGTTGTGTTCCTGATTATTATTTTTTTTTATATAACAACCAATATTTTGCTTGTATTTAAAACAAATGTGGTCAAAATTTATAAATTTTCAAATATTTAAAATTAATTATTTCCATCCTAAGTTAAAAATGTCATTTCTTTTAAATCAGGGAACATATTTATCCATTTGCTTCTTTATTTTCATATTAGCCTTAGAGTATCAGGTGAATTTAAGTTTTTCAGGAACAATTTAAAATGGCTAATTTCAGCTCATAGTGGAAAGCAACTAATACCACAAATAATAAAGGTTATTAAAAGCTCAATATCTTCAAATGATTTACCAAGATGTAAGTAAAATCAATAAACATTAAATTACATTTTGTTTTACAAAACGTAAATGCTATAATATCTATTTTAAATGAGAGAGAGAGAGAGAGAGAGAGAGAAATTACAGGAAACCCTTGTTTAGTATAGTTTTTGAAAAAGCAATGTATAAGCAATTTATGAGCAAAGTTTTTAAAACAAATATGTGAACCTAAAATTTTTAAATTCAAATAAAAAATCATTAAAAATCCAAATACAATAAACTTATAATTTTAAGCAACGTCATTTTACATCTAAAACAAAAAATTGAAATAAATAATGTAAAAGTTGAGTTGGGAGAAAAACATTGATTACAAGGAAAATGTGCAAATGGTTTTAATGATATGGTTCTGAGTAGCTTTGCAGCTGCATATTTCAAATTAGAATTTCTTCCCTCGAAATCAGATTTGAAAGACCTAAATCAAGACAATATTCTTAGAACTATATATCAATTTGAATAAATGGAAAAAGATGAAAACAATAATGAAATGACTTGTAAAGAAATTTTCTTTAAAATAGACTTCACAGTTTACCGTTGATACTTGATTTTACGAACTGCTCGGGATCACAAAAAGGGTTCATAAACTCGAATAGAATAGTTACAATAAAAGACATTTTGAGATAGGCAAGCCGTTCATAAAATCGGGAGTGTTCGTAAATTAGGGGTTACATTTAGATAGCAAAAGATTCACACTCGAGAAAAATTCAGATGAAAAAGAGAAACAGAATGCTCATTCAGGATTGGTCAAATTTATTAATTGTAATCACAAAACCTTAAAGGAAAGGAAAATATCTTCAATGGTTGAATGAAAATTAGATAAGTTTTTCAACCAAAAAATTAATTAAAGTTTTAAAAATACCTTAACGGTTTGATGACTCCAGGATTATGCATTGAGCAACATCTAGTTACAATTTTCTGAAACGGACTAAAAAATAAGTATTCATTATATTTCCATTGCTTTTCAGAAAAATTCAGATGAAAAAGAGAAACAGAATGCTCATTCAGGATTGGTCAAATTTATTAATTGTAATCACAAAACCTTAAAGGAAAGGAAAATATCTTCAATGGTTGAATGAAAATTAGATAAGTTTTTCAACCAAAAAATTAATCAAAGTTTTAGAAATACCTTAACGGTTTGACGACTCCAGGATTATGCATTGAGCAACATCTGTTACATTTTCTGAAACGGACTAAAAAATAAGTATTCATTATATTTCCATTGCTTTTTTAATTATTGAAAAAGCATTTATTTTCATAAAAGTAAAATTTTTGGTGGTTTTACGAGCTAAAAATTTTGCAAATCTTATATGAACAGAAAGGAAAGTAAATCGTATGTAAAAGGTTGATATATTTTGATGTACTCAAATTTTGGCAGTTTGGAGGCTTGAAAGCCTCAAAAAGTTAAAACCTCGCACAAATAAGTGCTTTTGTAATATGTTTTACATCTCAAGGATCCATTCCCCACTCTAATCAAGGGATTCCAAAAGGTTAAATGAGTTGTTTGCAACCTGAAAGCATCAGCTATTTCATGTAAATTTGATTTCATTTCATTAAAAAAAAAAAAAAAAAAAAAAAATCTTGATTTATAAATACTCAAGTATCAACTTTTTGAATGGAAGATTTGTAATTTGGTACTAAATGCAACACATAATTTATAAAACATCACACCATTTTTTTTCCTAGTACACAATTCGTGGATTAAAAAATTAGTTCACAAACTTCAAAAACATGATTTGTAAAAATGCACTCTTTCAACTTACTAAAATATATATACATCTTAGTTTATGTGTAATCACAGACAAAAATATTCATGTAAAAATCAGGATTTAATATCTGCAATAAATTGTTCATCAAATTACGGCAGTTATAAGCTAATATTAACATTTTGGGTGATATTTATTTTGTAACAGTACCAGTAAAAAAGTCGAATATTAATTTGAAAATTTTCAAAAATAGTAATTTTTTTCTTTAGTTTTTCTCTCCAATATACAAAACACTTCATAAATTTTGTTCTGCATTCATGACATAAATATAAACTATTCTTAAAAGGGATAAATAAAATGCATAGCATTATCTTATTAACAGCAAAGTCAACTTTTTATAGACAATGTAACATTGAATCTATAAATTGAAAATCACTTAGCTTAAACTACACTATACCATTGGTCTAAGCTATAAAGACACAAGAAGTATACATTCACATTTAACTTTTGAGCAAAAGTGAGTATGTTAAGTGCTGGAAAGGAATTCTCTCATAGGGAAAGATGAAAAATATCTAAGACTGCAAGAAGTTTTACTTAAAAAAGAACATACAAGTCTATATTGGTTAGAGAGAGACTAGGGAAAATAACCAGAGCAGCTATTTTCATCAGCAAAGCATGTAAAAATTATTAATATATAATCAGCATGCTCTACATTATTCAAGGCACACTTGATATTCATATGGGCATTAGAATTTATATGAGAAAGAAATTTTAAAGTGCATCTTGACAAGGATGAAAAAAATCTAAAAACTGCAAAGCAAAACTAGTTTGTGAGCAAAAATTCAAGATTTTTGACATTAGTTTAAAAAAATTAGGGAAAAAACAAACAAAATAATGTTAATTGCTGATAGTAGTGATGTGCTGGATCGTTAAAAAAGTAGATCCGCGGATACGGATCTGGATCTCAAAATGTTTTTACCCAATTCAACTATCCAAGTGTAAAATTTGTTATGGAAGATATTCCCGTCAGAATAACAACACTGTTTCTTCAAAAAAACGTTATCTACGGCTTTATAAACAGTAAATAGAGAATTTAGTCTCACTTTCTTTGAAGGATGACGAGAAAAACCAAAATGAAGAATAACAGAAACCCCAAATCAATAACAAAAAATAGTATTAAACTAAAAGTTAAAAAAAAAAAAAAACATGTCCCATATAGGGCTGACCTCAGATTAAGATGGATTTCGCGGGTCAGAACACACATTCTCATGTATATAGTAGCCAATGATCGAATAACCCGAGAGTTTCAACAATGAAACTCGTGCCACGGCATGATAATTTGATAATATGTTTTGGTAATGTTTAACATGCAAGGAAAGGCTTTATCATGACAAGGCTGAACTGGATCCGGCAACTTAACTGTTTTGCTGGTAAGACTGTGTCGTTTTGGGGGAATGAAGAAACGAAAACAATTAGCGCTACCTACTGGAGTTTAGGGTGAATCCCCTGGAGTTAGGGTTGCAATTTCAACTATCAAAATATTAGCAAACAGTCAATTGCTTCGTTTGGATAGAAATTTTAAATTATTGAGTTTTTCTCCTTATCTTTCGACTATGAAATCGCTATCAATCACGAGTATAAAGGCTTAGAATTGCATTTAAAATTTATTTAACAAGAGTATATCTCTTACTGTAGAAAACTTGGAAGTTCCAAATAAATATAAAACGCAGAAAACTTCGTTCTTTCAATTTGGGGCCAATATTTTTAACGTACGGGTAAGTTTTTAATTCCATTAATTCTGAAAAACGTTAAGTCGGTTTTTATTAATGTCTCTGGTAATTAAAGTTCTACAGAAACAAGGTCAAGTTAAAAACACTTTTGATCAAGTCACCTTCTGAATGAAAAGAGAACTATAGAAAAGAACTTATGAAAATTTTACAAAGCAAATTATCACAACGTGGAAAAGTAAATTTCCAAATTATCATAATGTGGAATCGTAACAGGGGCAAGCAAATGAACATAGCCTATTGGTGAGAAATTTATCATCCATTATTTGTAAATATACATGAGAATCAAACGGCCTTTTAATTTTCTACTACAAGCAAAGCCGTGCGGGTACCACTAGTAGGGAATAAAACTTAACTTAAATATTTGAAAAAAAAAATGACTCATAAATTCGGTTTAAGAATTTTTAGAAAAGAAAAGATCCGTTTAAGATCCGTCAAAAAAGCAATGGATACGGATCTTTATTTTCCTTCGGATATCCGGAACATCACTAGTTGATAGGTTTTTAATTCATTCTTAAAAATATGTACGGCAAAATATAAAGGAACTTCTAAAAATGTACAGATTGTTAAAGCAAGGATACATCAGTGGTGTTCCCATAGGGTATACTCCATATACGCCGTACACACTCAAACATTTTTTAGGCACATAGCATACATCCTCAAGCTTCAAAAAATTTCATATTATGACATATTATGTATATGATCGCATACACATATTATGCATAACTGATTACTGGGAGTATAACCTCAGAAAAATTAGTGGGAACATCACTGGGATAGATATAATTCATATGTGATAATATTAAAAATTCTAGAATGCATCAAGATTTTTAAGGAAGAAAAGAATGCTACAATTAGTTTACTAATAGACATTTGTGAGTTGTGAACGCCTGAAAACAATTTTTAAATCCTTTTAAAAGAAAAAAAGTTTACGTTGAATGCATATAAACTACTACAGCAAGTAGTCAGAGTTCAATTTCTTCTTTAATGAATAAGAAGTCAAAAATTAAACTATTTGTTGATATTCAGCGTTTGGTTCTTAAAAAATGTCTCATATACATATCCATATTTTTCTCTCACATTTCAAACTAAAGAAAAAATAAATAAATAAAGCAATATATTCAATGGTCATACTTAAATAAAGCTCATCATTTATTTTATCGTTTCATTGATGAAACTAGCTGTAAAAATACTTTTTTATTTTTGAATGAAATTCCCAGCAAATCACTTACAATTAAGCCAGTTTGATGCAAGTGGTTGCCAATCTAGGTTGCAGAAGCCCATCTAGTGGGAAACTGAGCATAAAAGTCTTAAATGATATCGGCGATCTGCAGAGATGCACAGCCCCATAAGAAAAAAAAAAAAACAAAGCAAAGAAATAGTAAATGATCCTTGAATTAAAAAGATATTTTAAGAAAATATTGAGACATGCCTTTCTTCCTTAGAAAGATATTATTGTTCTTTGTTTCAGTTCATTTTTACCTGATTAATATTTCTTTTATTTTTATTTCATTAATTTAAACTTATTATACACACACGTAAGAAAAGTTTAGAAATATAGCTCAAAGCTTTTTAAATCTAACTTTTACAGATAATTCTTATATAAGACCACTTAAATATAAACACTTTTGCTCAAACATGAATTACTAGCAAATGGTCCTCTTACAAAAATCTCACTTAATGCCACTCCCCTTATATATAAAAAGTTATTTTTCAGGTGGGGTTTTTCAACAATCTTTTCTGACGAAAATCATACACTTTTCGGCAGAACAATACAAGATCTGGAGAAATATTGACCGGTGGAAGACTTTTCTTCCTTGGATAATCTTCTACTTCTGGAACTACAGATGGTAAGGGAATAATATTGTCCTCAGCTAACTTGCATTTCTTCCTGTACCTGAGAAGTATATTAAAGATGAATTTTTTCACCAGCGAGAAACAAAATTACACTAATCTTCAACCAGGGATGCCCCAAACTTAATTTTTGAGAAGGGGAAGCTCTCAGTTTACTAAATGAAATATATTTTACCAAATGATGAAATAGAGCATGCACACATACCTACATCTAATGAAAAGAAATTATAGATATCAATAATAAATTTAAAAATGAAAAAACTGCTTATGTTATAACTGTCTCCAAATTTAGAATTTTCAGGCAAAATTTCTTAAATAAGGAAATTTTTTGAAAGATTAATATGACCTACTATCCAGCACCCCTGTCATCAACTTTAAATGGATGCGTCAATTATCAAATCGATTAACTCCACTTTTTAAAAAAATCCTTATTTCTGCTTTAATAGTGTGTTATCAATGCTTAGCATGTGAGTTTATAATAAACTTTTGCTTCAGTACATTTCTGACCATGTGATGGCAGAAAATGTAACACGGGGGCTTATTCACTCCCATGGATAACACTATTTTCATCATTTCTTTGTTTTCTCGACTTTTTGTTTTGTGGAGTTAATCGATTTGGCAAGTGAGGCACATGAATATTAGACTGTTTGTATAATACAGTGAAATTACATTACAAAGAATTTAAAACAATCACAAATTATTTTTGCTGCAATGAGAACTTTGTTTTAATGGAATTCAAGCAATGCAATGGAAATTAGATCTGGGATGAAAATTTATTTCGATGAAATGGATATTTGGCTGTTGTTTACTTGGTCAAGTGCATTTAATGTTGAGTCGCCCGGTACACAAAAATTACAGAGGGTGGCCAAATTATTATAAGAAAACAAACTTTTTGGTATTTTTATATGTATTTATTGTTGTTAAATAGTTTTATTATTTGAATACATTTTAAAGTTTATTTAAAATTTGAATTAAACATAATAAATGAAAAGCAACTTCGGATCAATTTTATAAATACGAAAATAAATAATTATTTAATGTTCAGTAACTCTGCGTTTTGTTGTTATTGTGGTTTGGATGCGGCATGGCATGTTTTAAAGGCATGATATGGCTACTTGTTACAGTCTTGGAGTATTGTGCCATGCTTTGATGATATTCTCAATCACACTCACAAGAAGAAGCTTGTTACTTGAAATTTTAAAGTACACTGCCACTGATGCTGTCACAATTAAAATAATAATTTTTAAAAAAGTTAAGTGTTGCCAAAATAAACTTTTAACTTTTAAACAAATTTTAAAATGGTCTCAAATAATAAAAATACGTAACAACAATGAAATACTATAAAAATACAGAAAAGTTTGTTTGAGTATAATAATTTGGCCACCCTCTGTATTTATACATGAATTTTTCAATTAACATCAGCAAAAAGATGTTTTTTTTTTTTTTTTTTTTTCTAGTTTAAGGAAACATACATCTTTTAAAAAAACAGAAGAGTTGAATACAGATAAAAATTATTTTAACCAGTATTTTTGAATCTACAGCATTAAAACATGAGTTAGTTTAACATTTATAGATGTTAATATAATCACATTAACCTTTAAAAGTTGAGAACTTAACAGAAAAATTCTTTTAGAATTTATCAGCCTATTTTGACTTACTTAGGCCACCCAACATAATTAATTTAAAAGAAAACATATTCTAGATAAAAAAGTAAATAAATAAGGAAATAAATAAAAGATAAAGGAAATAATTAATTAATGTGAAAATTAAAATTATCTCCATATGTCCACATCATATTTCAGTAAATTTCAACTATTAATATTATTAGGACCATTTTATTTTGATTCCCCCTTCCTCCTAGTTTGTGCATCTCTTCACCAATGACAAAGTGAGCATAATAAAAAACGAAAGAAAGTAAAAAGCTAGCAAAGCACAAAAGTCGTAACTGACAAATCAATATATTTACTTAGATAAGTGACTATCTTCAACTATAAATGTTGAAGAAATAAGAAAAAACAAAACCCAATAGAAAAAATCCTACAAAATCAAATTATTTAGCTGAAGATAGAGGAAAAAAAAATGCATTCAAAATTGGTTAGAAACTTGCCTTGCCATCTTTTAGGAATTCATAGAACTAAACAATTAATTAAACATATAATTTGCAAATTACAAATATTTCAGTTAATCTGATTTAAAAAAAAAACTATAGCCTTCCTCAATGGACTATTCAACACAAAAAGAATTTTTCAATTCCAACCAGTAGTTCCTGAGATTAGCGCGTTCAAACAAACTGTTAAGCTTTATATTATTAGTATAGATATTAATAATTGTTGAAAAATCTCATAGAAATTACTTTTAAAATTTATTACATTGGAAAAGTTAAGTAGAGATTTATAATTTACAGACCAAACAAATACTTAATTCAAACATTGAACATGGCTTTTATAAATGGGATGAGTGGGGTTTGCTATAAAAAGGTAAAGAAAGTAACTACAAAATTAACAACCTGCAGTACTCCAAATATGTAAGGACAAAGCACTTGTCTTCAATACAAGCAACACTGTTGACATCTTTGTGTTTGGATGCAAATACTTCATCATCCATATGATGTAGCTTCTTCCCAGTTTTCTGTATGCTCAGGCCGATAAAAACCACAGCAAACTCATCGTCATTTCATCTATCAAAATTAACAAGATACTGCAGTTTAAAACCAAATGTGCAAAAAATGACTTTCATATCAGTGATTGGATTCAGTTGGTACGCAATGGTTCATATGAACAGCTTCATAAAAAATCTCGAAGCCAGTTCTTGAAATTTTTTAAGTTCTGCAAGCCGGTATATATAAAGACATACAAGGTATTTTAAAAATTAAAACCAAATTATACAATTTGAAAAAAAAAGAAAAAGATTTAAGACGTGTTTTAAACCCTCAAAACTATTACAATAAATTCTGCTAAAGCTGAAAGAAGTTTCAACGAAATGAATAAAATTTGTATATAAAAAAGGAAATACACTGACCGTCGAAAATATTTCCAACATGATGATAATGAACTTAATTTAATCCCACTAAAAGATTGGGACCCAAAGTCGGCGGTGACAAAATGGTTGAGCAATAACA
The DNA here is from genome assembly GCF_026930045.1 of Uloborus diversus. Classification (NCBI taxonomy): domain Eukaryota; kingdom Metazoa; phylum Arthropoda; class Arachnida; order Araneae; family Uloboridae; genus Uloborus; species Uloborus diversus. The sequence goes on from NC_072736.1 coordinate 30,153,412, forward strand.
ATCACAGTGCAGTTCGAGTAAAAACAAAGAAATTAGAAGAAGCTAGTGAGCAATAAAACAAATTTTTAAATATTTAAAAAAATGATTTTTTTTTTTTGTGTGGAATTAAATGAGCTTGAAACCCCCCCTTATCATTTTCACTATACAGGGGGGGGGGGAGGGATTTTTTAAAAGATTTGAATCCCACCAGTTTCATATGCTTGTACTTATTTGCAATGCTTTAAATAAAAATCAAAACTAATATGTAATTAAATTTAATGCTTAGAAGTTTTTTCTTAGAAAAATATATTTATATTACCAGACTAATTTCTGAAAGAACTAATAAATAAATTCTTTACTGCATCAAAAATATTAAAACTTGGTTACTTAAAGCAATATTTTTTTTTGTAGATTGTTTCCCTTAATTTCTTATATGAGCTCCCTGACAAAATTGAATTCAGTGCAGCACATTCATAATGAAATCACCTCCAAATACCTTGACATCAAAATAATATTTAAAACACAAAATATGTTCCAAAATATAATAGCTATTTGAAATATGCACTACAAACAGTATGGTAAAAGTAAAGTTGTAATTTTAAGAATTTAAATCAGCAATTTATAGCGAAGAAAAACTAATATGAATAATTAAGGAATGTCAATCTATTTGTTATAGAAATAAAAATGTCTAATACTGATATGGCCTCTATAAACATTGCAAAGCAACTTAATGGGAAACAATTTATTGCAAAGTTGTTAAATAGCTGCTTCTCAAGATACTAACTAAAGCAACTGACTTAGTTTCACATAAGATCTCATAATTTTTTACAGTGGAAGCAAGACTATTATTTTTGTATACCTTATGTTTTTGGTGGGATATTAATTCTTTTTGTAGGAAATACTACCTAATACAATGGATATTAATTGGAAATGAAGCAGATAAGGGAATATTTCTCATTGGGATTTTGGCAGGAGCGCCAAATTTTGGGCAGTTTTTCTTTTTATTCTGTCGATAAAACATAGGCTGAAATACATTAGCTCTTAATATTTGGGTGTCAAGAAAATTGGTAACAATGAGGTAAATTACCAAGAAATCCAGTTATTGAAACTTTTCCATAAATTGGAAAAGTCAAAATATCTTCATACTAACTTCAAAACAGTTCATTTCAATAATTTACAAATTGGTGCAACCGTCAAATTTTACGGCGTTGCCATTTCCGGTACATCATGGATTTGTTTTTTTATGTAACGATGGCAAGCTCCAACTGACTAATGAAGGATTTCTTAATTGATAGCGAGAGAGCGCCATCCGTCAGATAACTAGTTGACAATGATGGAAACAGTTGTAAAACTACATAACATGACTGAAATTTTGGAATGTTTCAATTCTTCCTTCCATTACATGCTAAATGTTAACTCTATAAAAAATGTCAAGCTTGTGTGACTGCTAGATGTGCCTTAGATCTTTGAGGATCCTGTCAGTGACATCATCTATCCGTAGCAAAATTCAAGAACTTCGATTTGCAATCATTTGTAAACTATTAGTATAAATGGAGCGAAATTTTCTAATATAACTCACTATTGCAAGTTCTCTCAGTCATTAAAAGCTCAGGTTTCAAGCTTTATCCACAACAAATTTACAGGAGGGTCGAAAGTGCCCTGAGTTGCATCAAGAAAAGGATGGTACGGCTGTGCTTTTGTTTCACTTGACTTGACGAAGGTACTGCCCTGCCACAAGAGAAGATGCTTAACGCAATGCAACAAGTACATGCTACCTTGAGGATTATATCCCACAAATCTTCATATACTGAAATTCAAGATTTTCTTTAAATATTTTTAGGTTATTCCCCCCCCCCCCAACTACAAAATAGTCTGCAGACTTTCTCAAGAATTTGCAATACATGTGGTGCTGTTTCCGCTACAAGGAAGTCAAACATAAAAAACGAGCTGATGTGTGCATCACATGACTTACTTTTACACCAATTTACTGATAATAGTAATGCCTTGGAATAAGCAAAGAAACACTTCAAATATATTTACCCCAAGTTTGTTGCGAACCGAAACAAAAAAAATGTTTTATACAGATTAATTTTCCCAATATTGGACATTTTAATGTGATTCAATAGTTAACTATCTAAATATCGCCAATTTTGGTCAAAATAAAACAAAATTATAAAAAAAAAAAGCCAATTTTTTGTCACCAAGTTGGTGAAAAAACTTGCCGACCAAAAGCTTGGAGATATATCACAAAGTGTTTGCATAAATTATAACACCACTTGAGTTCTGCATTGAAATTCACAACAATTCCCCCCCCCCCCACACACAAAAAATAAAGGTGTAAAAGACCCCCTTTGGAACATCTGAATGCAATCAAAAAGAGAGGTGCACAACTAGACCCCACTAGGAGTTTATGTATCAAATTTCAACTTTCTAGGACATACCGTTCTTGAGTTATGCGACATACATCCGCAGGTACACATACATACATACAGACATCACAAGAAATCTTGTTGTGATTAACTCGCAGATCTTCAAAATGAATATTTCGGGTGTCTATATGTTCTTAGACACTTATCCACGTGTGGTCGAGTTGAAAAAACATTCATTCAGGGATGAACAAAATGGAAATTAAGGCTGATTTTTGAGTGAAATTTTTTTCCTTTATTATTACTTCCTTTTTTGTAAAAGGAAGTAATAATGACATAAAAACACTTTTAATCAATATTTGTCGAAATTAGTTCAATTCAAGAGAAAAGAAATATATTTATAAAATTTGCCTAAATGGGAAACTACATAAAAGACAATATCACTTATTTTATGAGCTCTTTAAAGCAGTAACATTTTCTTTCCACAACACTCACTATCAATAGGATTTTCCCAAAGAGCTGTAATTTTAGCAACAAAAGGGAGATCTGTCTTTCTTGGACCCGATCTAAGAAAAACACAGTCCTTCACACAAATAACATCCCCTTCCACATGACGTATGGATGAATAACACTTCCGGATGCAAGGTAACTCATCATTCTGAAAGAAAAAGGAAAAGTTTAAGATGTGTATGTTGTAAAGTTCCTTACTGAAATAGTTAGCAAACTAAGCAGCTAACTAAAGATAACTAGCAGAAAACAAGTTTTTTTTTCTCTAATTACTTTCTTCTATATCTAATATATAGAAGAAAGTATTGGATTCGTGAAAATTTTTGAATTTCGAAGGATTAGAACGTTTTGAGGTATGCCGAGTCCATTTCAACCATTTTTGACAAATGTCTGTCTGTCTGTGTGTGTGACCAGTTTTTTGCGGCCACTCTACAGCAAAAACTACCACATGAAATCGAACGAAATTCGGTACACATATGTGCCCCTATGTGAACTTGTGCCCAAGGCTGGATTTAAGGGAGGGCAGGCTGGGCTACTGCCCCGGGGTCTCCACAACAAAGGGGCCCCCCACAAAATTTTTTTTACAAAATATCCTAACTTTCACGGGTCAGACGATGTATTTACTATTAAAGTGCTGATCGAAAAATATCGGATATATACATATATATCAAAGTATCGGATATTTTTGAAAATATGATGATCTTTTCGAACCCTGATTAGGAGCCTCCACTCCTTCGTTGCCCTGGGGCCTCCACACTTCCAAATCACGTCTTGCTTGTGCCCATTGTTTTTTGGCGCTAATTTCTCCAAAGGGGGTGGAGCAATGGAACGTTTCTTGAGTTATGCGTGCCTGCTATTTCCTTGAAAGTAACTGGCAGAACCAAAGAAAATTTGGTCCATATGTTACCCTTAAGATATACAGGTGCTGATTCAATTTTGGTGTCAAAAGCTCAAAGGGAAGATGAGCTATAGAATGTTTTTTGTCATCAATTGTGATTGCTGTATCTCAAGAAATAATGAACAGAATCAAACAAAAATTTATCGAAAAGTACCAGTTAGAGGATATAAGAGGTGATTCTATTTTGGCGTCAACAGCTGAAAAGGGGGTGGAGCAATCGAACGTTCTTTGTTTTCCACTGTGAGTGCCATATCTCAAGAAGTAATGCTACGTTTTGGATGAAATTTGGAATAAACGTGAATCCATATGTAAACAGACGTTGGTTCAATTTTGGCGCCTCCATGTGGGGCTGATTTTTTTTTCTTTTTGGGTGAATAAAAATAGCTTTATAAATGCAATAATAAGAAAGGTATATCGTTATAGACTGTCGTCTGCGTATTTCACATGGTTTTAATTGTAGGAAAATGACCAGAAAATCGCAATGATTTAATCTTTTTAACTGTTGTCATCTTGTGCTTGTTAACAAATAAATGTTTGTAATTATTTTAAGCAGGGCTTTAAAAATAATTTTTCATTCTTTACTTTGCTTTTGAGATAAATGGTCGTCAATTTTTGGCACGTGTAATTTTGTTTTTGTTGGGAATATTGTTTCCTCTTCAAGCATGGGGAGGGATCAGAATTATAAGAAAGATATAGAAGAAAGTTTCCTGATGGCCACAACATACTAGTTTTTTTTTTTATTTTAAGCCTTCAGAATATCCCCTCCCCTGTAATTATTTAATAATTCTTACTAATTACAATAACCCCTCATTGCACTGCTCCTTGTTATATTGCTCATTCGGATATATCATGCATTTTCGTTGTCTCCTGAAAAATTATGTTTTAAAAAAATATTACTTTACATTTGACATCATAGAAAAAAAAAGGTTGTATTACTCAGAAAAAGGATTTTTTTCTTTTCTAATAGATGGACAAAACTGGCATATTTTCCATAGACTAATTCGCTGCAGTTAAAGTTTCAGCTTTCAATTTGTATTTCACTATAAAACAATGAAAATATTAAAAAATATTTTTTCTTAGTTGAAGAGAAAAATTGGTAGATAAATTAATTTTTGTTTTTATTCAAAAAATTGTCCTTATATGATAATGAACTAGTAATTTCGTAGATGCACATGTCATTAATATGTACATTAATTGAATTGTTACTTTTTATGACCTGGGTTATATAAGCATTTTCAAATACACACACACAAACCTTTTTGTGCGATCTTCTTTTGTATGACTTTTTTTTTGCGTGTATAAAATTTCAATCAGATTGGGATTCAATTGACGATAGTATTTGTAAAATTGACGAAGTTATTTATAAAACCAACAAACTTTTTTTTATGCGATTTTTTATATGGTCCTTATCTACCCCACAAAAACAGGTTTGGGTGAATATATCATGCATTTTGTTGTCTCCTGGTGAGTGCGATATATCAAGCAGTTATTGTATTTAATATAGAGTAGTGAAATTGACTACAATTGCACAAGAAAATAATTATAACAAAATTTTCAAAGAATGAAAATTTGTTCCAAACTAAGGACAAAGGGTATCTCATTTAAATAAGAAGTAATAGTATTAATATTTTCAGACTTTTAGTGTTTTTTATAATCACTGATATTAATTCCTCTGAACAGTTGCTAACTGAAAGGAGCTGCTTATAAGATTTTAATTTTATTTCAATTTTCTTTACTTTCTTTCCTGGCCCATTCCTAGTTCTTTTTACAATGAAACATTACAAATGAAAAATTGAACAATTACATGCATATTTGTTCAAAATGTACAGTTTTCTCAAAAAATTAAATTACTAATAATAGACAAAATTAAAAGGAAACACTAAAGAAATTATTTTCTCAACTTGAAATAAAAATTACAAAAATCATTGAAATAAATCATGAATTAAAAAACAAAAAAGTTTAATTTGACAGGTAATTTTTACAACACACGTCAAATGTATAAAAAATTGAGTAACTTATAGTGCACAAATTCCTTCCCCAGGCCCACGCCAAGCCTAATCGGTGCCGTTGCGCAATGTCTTTTGAGCGCCTTTATGCAGTGGCGTTCAACGAAAATATAGTTAACACCTGGATTGAAGTTTGTAGACAAATATGACACAGAAAAAAAGTTTAGCATTTAATTTATATATAATAAAAAAAAATGTATATTTAATTTTGGATTACAATGTATAGGCTTTTACTTCATATCTCGAATTTATTTCGAGTTTAGTAGCTCCTCTGATATGTTAATGCGTTTTAGAAGAAAAAAAAATTTAAATATCAAAGTGAATGCTGTTATAAATCTCTCTCTAATCTCTAATTGATGAATAATTAATCAAACTTTTATGGCTGTTAAAACATGACAGCAGGGTACTCATATTTCTCAATTAAAGTGTACATGATATACCACCTTAAAATCTAAAGCTGAATTGCCTCCCCCCCCCCCTCGAGGTAAAACCAAGAATTATAAAATACAGAAGGCATTGAACATGATATCTAGAACAAATTCAATGTCCAAAACTCTTTTTTTTCTTTTTTTTACACACAAATAGTTAAAGAAAAAGAAGGGGGGGGGGAGGAATCAAGAAATTATGGTGTGGTCGTAACTTTTTGGAACTAAAAAGCTAACCAAAATTGTTAATATACAAATATATGGCACAAGTGATCCAAAATAATGATTTCCAAAATTTCTCATACGCACAGCCTTTTGTACTAATAGACATACCGAAACTCACGGGGGGAAAGGGTAAAGAGGAAGAAAAATGCTAATATATGCATCAATTAGCATCACGTGTCTTCAGTGTAAAAGATTGATTTTTTGAATAGCATGTTTGGACAAAACAAGGCAATAATTTTTCCTTATATATAGGCAGTGAGAGGATTGCTTGTTTCGCTGAGTAACGTAGTTTCATCGCCAATAGATCATTAGATATTATCAGGGCCTGATGAACGCATGGTTCGGTAGGTCCATGGACCATTGCACCACAATTTTAGGAGCACAAAAATCGTGTAGATTTCTTTCCTTTCTTGAAAGCTTCCACATGAAAAATGTGCAGATTTTTCTTGTGAAAGGGGCACCAAATTTTACCAGGAACTGGGTTTTATGAAAAGATCAATTCAATTTTTTTGATTGGAGAGATTCCCCCCATTTGGAGCATTTTTGATTGGTTGAGCTCGGTGCCTTTTTGACTCAGGTGCCGTTGTGTGCCGCACGACCTCGCACATAGGGACAGCGTGGCCCTGTCCTTCCCACAATTAATTCTAATAGTAGAATCTATAAGAACTGCGATTTCAACTAAAAAATTCATGGAAAATTCCACAAGATATACCGTGTATACTCGCAAATAAGTCGACCCCCCTACGTTTAGGAGAAAAAATCGAAAACCCGCACATAAGTCGAGTCCCTACTTTTGAAAAAAACAGGAGCGTTTTGCTGCCAATTTTGAATTTAAATGTTATAAAAAGGAGGAAAATGAAATGTAATTAAAATTTTATGCTAAAAAAAGTCCAATTTTTATTCTTTTGCACCAAAAGGGTTCACTTTTGTGATTGTGAGTTTTGTAAAGGGTTTGGTTTCCTTGTTATGATTTTTTTTACTTGTTGCTTTTATTTTTATTTTATATCAATAAAATTTAATGCTGAGGCCATATCATATTATTTTTAAAAATGAGCAATAATTCACGACTATTGGGAAAATTCGCGAATACAGCAATTCCCGCACTTTTCGCATAGTCTTCCGTTTACTGCAATTATTTATTCTTTATTTCACAGTCAGACCATAAAAAATCATAACAAAATTTTTAAATATTTACTTCTTTAGAATCTGTTTAAAAGAGATGGACTAAAATCGAGAAAATGTTTGCATTTGTGAGTGTTTTTTCTAAGAAAAAAATTGGGGAAATTTTTTGGAAATTCTGCCCCGTGTATTAGTCAACCCCCTAACTTTAAACCTCATTTTTTGTAAGAAATTTTTTGACTTATACGCCAGTATATACGATAAGTTACCAAAAATATGAAGTTCTTCATTTACTGAATTTGGGGCAGACGCGAGGCTATGTCAATCTTGTTACAAACTAAGATCGGCCCTAGGCAGGCCCATCTCGGAATTGAAGTAGTTTTATAAGGGGCAGCAACCGAACTGGCAAGGGCCCGCTTTGGCTCTCAGCGGCCCTGTGTGTTGTTGAAGAAAACTAACAAGCTGCTATTTTACAAAGAACAATTTTGATTAGTAAATTTGCAATTTTGGTGCAAAAATATCAAATTTAACTTTTGTATCAGTATCAGATAATGAAAATTGGCATTGAATTTTATACCCCTGTAGGCTGAAAAGCAATTTTATGAGTTTTTCTAACAAACAAACTGAGGAAATTGGAAGAGTTCTAACTGTTCAGATAATTAATTACCTCTTGTATCACAAATACTCACCGACAGTTTCAATTTTGTTAAATAATTTTGTTGCTATGAGTTAGTGTAACTGTTCCGATTTTTTTTTTCAATCTGAAGTTGCTAAATCCTTAAAATAAATACTTTAAATTTAAACACTGATGTTTAGGAAAACTAAAACTGGAAGAGAAATTGGAAAAGAGTAGAAAAGCAAGAAAAAATATGAAAAAAAAAAAACAAAAATCCGTCAAATGACAGAAAATTGGCAACATTATATTTTATACTCAATATGCACATTCATGGCAAGAAAGTAATAACTAATTCAGACAGGGGGCAAGGGCAAACTAAATCAAGAAAAAATTAATTGGTTGCTGAAAATGACTAGTAAATAAAGAAAAAATCTGAAATTTAACAAAATTTATGTTATTTTTCTGTTTTTAGTTCCATTAAAAGTTTGAGTAAAACTTTTACCCAAAAATAAAGAGAAGAAAGAGAAATATTTATCTAGTTGCTTCTAAACACAAAAGAGGTTCTCAGAAGACAGTTTCAAACTGGGATGAAACAAATACCATATATCGCTAAATACTGAATATTTTGTTAAAATTCAAATCGGATATTCGACGAAAAATGAAGATTTGGTTAAAACTTTTTAAACTGTAATATAATGTTTGTACTTTTATTTTAATCCAATTTGAAATAGAAAATCATCTTTTTTAGGCCTTCTGTGAAGCATAAAAAGGCATTTTCATTTAATATCCAAAATTTTTCTACATTAAGTATCCTTAATCATTTAAATTAAATAAGAAACAAAATAAATTATTCTAAAAGCAAAAACAAATTTAAAAAGTAAATGTTTAAATAAATATTTTGCAGAGAAAATAACTTACTGATATATAAACTTGCTTTTCGAAACATTTACCTTCCCAAGACCAGCCATGATTAGGCTTTTTATTAGAAACTTTTGGAAGCACAAGACGGGGTAAAGAAACTAAAGGTTGAAAATGCTTTGTTAAATGCTCTCCAGATGCAGTGTTCTCAGATTTTTTTGCTTTTGATAGCTGCGCTAAAGGTCGGTTGTAACAATCTCTAAAGGTTCTCTGCTTCCCATGCAATCTGGCTCTACGAATAACAGCCGATTCTTTTTTCTTTTTAATTTCGATGACCATAACATCGGGCATTTCTGTTTTACAGTCGTCAGTTTTGCTTGGGTTTGCTTTATCATCGCTTTCCATAGCAGACACATTTGGACCAGATTCAACATCATCAGAATTTCTCTCGACTGCTGCACTTGTTTCAGTTATGTTACTGTTTGTTTCAAGTATCTCTTCAGATGTCGATGGCTTTTCTACCTCAGATTTCACCAAAATCTTATCTTGCTTACACATCTCTGATTTCACTGAAATCTCTGGTTTGTCTGTCACCATTTTTTCCTTGGATGTACTGTAATTCTGAATAATAGGATCACACGGTGCCGGAATATGACACTTTTTATCTATCTCATCATTTTCCACATCAACAACAACTATTTTCTCTCGATGACTGTTTTTAGGTACTTCTAACTGGATGTATGTTTTGGTATCTCGAGAATTGTCTTCAGTAATTTCAATGACAGATGGTGGACGTAAAGGGTATCTTGCAGAATCTGGGCTGTTCATGGTATGAAGCTCTTTACTGGGCTCATTTTGGTAAGAGGGATAGCAATAAGGAGTGTTGGTGACAATGCCATGATTCTGTTTCATTTCCCAGTTCGGGCTTTTATATCCTTGATTTAAATGTTTAAAATTATCAATCGAATGCTGAGGCTGACTTGGAGGGCCTGAAATTATTTGACAATCGTTTTCCTGAGATATATCTTGTAAAATAGGCTGTACAGATGAGGTATTCATTTTATTTTTAAACTGAGAAAGATTTGAGTTTGGTGAACTGTAGTTATTACGTTTAGAATCATGCGTTCTTTGCTCATATGTGTTTGGAAAGTTTCCAAATGAAGTAGAAGACGACTTTTGTAACTGATAGTTATTCTGAGGTATATACGAAGATGCTGGATGCTTTGAATTTGTATATGAAGGGTTTGCATTAGAGAAATTTCTGTTAGGAACGCCTTCACTTTGTGGATGATGTTTATATGTCACAGCTGACTGAGGTTCAGGTTGCACTAATTTCGCAGCAGGTATATGATTAGATGGGATAGAGTTCTGCGAGTGAGATACAGATGAAGGGTGAGGAGTGATCTCTGAACTGTTTCTCTGCCCTCGTGGACCTTCTGAGGAATGATATCGATCTCTCGGAGATACTGGAAGTTGCGGTCTTTGAGGTGGCTGATGAAGATGAGGTTGAGGCTGAGGATGATATGGAACAGGTTTGTGAATTGTATACTGCTCATGCTGGGGTTGAATCAAAGGTCCAGCTGGTTGATAATAACCTAAAGGAAATTTTCACAGGAATTAGAAACAATAAGCACATTCAAAACATGCATGCAGGCCTGTCATTTAGGGGGGTCAAGAGGGGACAATTGCCCCCTTGCCTTAAGAAATTTATGTATTTACATATAAGTGGACATGGTATTGCTGCTTTTTAGTAAGTTTTGCAACAAATACCCCCCTCCCCCCCACCCCGTGAAAAATTCAAAATGACAAGCCTACACCTAGTATGCATGAGTTACATTTCTATATTTGTATAGTTGAACCTAAGTCTGATTCAAGGTTCTTTACCACACATACAAGATACAACATATTAGGGCTGGCCGATGTAGGAAGTTCTACATCTTGATGTTGTGATGCATCAGGATGTATTTCAAATAGTTTAAATTTAAAATATAATACAATCAGTCAGTAATATGAATGTTTAATTCCAAATTTAACTGATGAATTATCGAAAAATAAAGAAATAATAAAAATATTTTTGTAGCAAGAAATTACAAAAAACAGCATTAAAAGAACAAAATATCAATAAATATTGCAGACATTATTTGAGAGTACAAAGAATATTTGAGCTTGAGGATTGAATATGTTTTTCTTTGCTTCCATAAGCTCATATCCTTTTGCATTTAAAAATGAGTTCTTGCCCATTAAAATATGCTTGCGATTCTTTGCTATTTTGACGTAGAGTTTTTTTTAATGTAAAAACATTTGAGCTTGTGGATGGAATGCATAACTTTGCTTCCATAAGTTCTTTTTTTTTTTGTATTGAAAAGGGAGTACAAGTAACCTTAAAATATGACTAATTTTTTGCTATTTCACGCTTTTAATGATAACCTTTGCCGCCTGCTTGTCTAGTGGCCATAGAAGTCTGTGACAGAAAGGTTTGGGTTTGAATCCCGGCTCGGGCATGGAAGTACTTTCTCTCTCCTGTCCATTCCTTTCTTTGTGTGAATGCGTTGTTGTTCTGTGAATGGTTGCCTATCCTGAAAACGTGTCCTTATGACGTGTGTGCACTGTAAAAGTCGGAATTCACACCAAATTATGGAATAGTTGGAAAAGTGAATCAGGGTACCCCAAATGAGGAACCTGCATAGGTCAAGTAATCGCGGAACGTCGATTGATTCGAATAATCTTCTACTTAAGACTCCCAAAAATCAACTCAGATTTTTTAAAAACTAACCTGGATTCTTCAAAATTACAACTTAAAATTAGCTTAAAACGGAACAAAGCTCATGTGACACAAAATGAGGAGCATGCGCCACGTCAAGATTCAGTCCCTGGGTTAAAATAGAACCGATTCCGAAGGAGTCGAAACGAAGGGGATAAGGGTGCAGCTTGGTTTGCCGTTGCTTATTGAAAACAAAGGTGCTCTTATTTTAATCTTCAGAAGAGGAGGAAGTGTAAATGCTCGCTGAATCACACATCCTCAACCCACAAAATTCCGACAACAAGAAAATTGACATTGAACTGAACATCAATATTTTATTCACAAGTAAATTCCTTCAAAGTACAATTGTTTACACAATAAAATAAATGCAGAGCATTAATTGACAACTCAATATGTCATGGGCCTAAGGTTTTTTTTGAGACACAACCTCCCGCCCTGAAAATTCTGACACAAGAAAAATTCATTTCGAGCTGTATATCATTAACTAATTCAAAATAAAATCATTTCAAAGTAAAATTTTTAAATTATTAAAGAAAACAAAAATGAAAGATTTATTTATATATTTATAGATACCATTCAAAGTTTTACAAACTAGAACAGTGCCAATGACTGCAGGGCCCGACTAACTAGAAGTGAGCGCCCCCCCCCCCCCCATTCTATCACTTTAAGTCAACGCAAAATAATGTTTAACATTTAGATTAAAGATGATTTTTTTTTTCATTTTCACAAAAATACATGATTTTTTAATGCTGTGCATAAGTTTTTTAAATCTTCCGAAGCCCCTTAGGAAGATGGACCCCAGACCCAGGCCTGTTCCTTAATCAGTCCCTGAGTGACTGTCACAGCTTGCAAAAGATGCTGACACTCATAAAAAAGTATTAGTGTTCATCAATGAGGTAGAAGCAGATATCAACTGAGGTAGTGAGAAGCAAAGGGATGCAAGTGGAAAAATTAAAAAATTGGAAATAACCAGTACAAATGGTAGGTGAACCTCTCCTCTGTCTTGGGTCCAGAGGTTGTACTAGAAGCCCTGGTAGGTGCTGCTGTACAGCATGATTTAGGAAAAAATTTCAATGAAAGCCTACCTAAGATCTGATCTTTAAACACGTTTTACTCAAAACTTAAAATAGTCCACTTGCATCCCTTTGCTTCTCACTGCCTCAACTTTACTGTTTTCTATCTTTGTTCGTCAAATTTAAGCTCTCTTTTTTCCCTAATGGGGTTGTTTCCATCAGTCAAAATTACTACTTACTACTATTTTACTTGTGTACAATGCTGAATATTTGCACCAAGATATTGTACTTGCCGAACTGCAAGTACAATATAGTACTTGTAGTTCGGCAGTTTGTGCGTGGAGCCATCTTGAGAATGCAAACGATGTTCTATGCACACGTCCAGTGCCAGAAGGAGCGGGGAGGGGGAATGAAACTTGATGTCATCAGTGGAGATGGGGACACTAAGGGGGCAGGGCTAATCGGGAGACTTTAAGAATTAATTAAAAATAACTAGCAGCCCGAACGAACTGATATTGGCGTTTATCGTTATAAAATGGCCCAAATTTTCATTTAAAAAATGCATGCAGGTTCCTCATTGCCAGCTTAGCTGGCACACAATAACAACAACCTTTTTTTTTTGCACATACACACACAAAAAAAGTTTCCTTCATTGAAAAAAATTACTTAAAGAGCGATTTGTGGTTAACTTTAAAATGATAAGTACTTTTTGATGGAAAAAATAAATCTCATTTATGCTTATTTAGGGAAGTGAAGACCATTGTTTGCTTACAATGTTTGCTTCCATCTGAACATTATGATCGGTGCGGTATTGATGCATTGGCTTGTCGAATAATTTTAAACTGGTCTGACTATTTAAGACCTATACCGATGTTTCATGACGCATAGAAGCACCACCTAGCCCTACAACATATATATGTATACTATCATGGGCATTTTAGGTAAACATACAAACAAACTTAATCTCCTTTAATAATCTACGATTTTTTTAAAGTACAAAATATGTTGTTATAAATTCTAATTACCAAAAGAAAATTAATATACTTACCATAGTCACTTTGTGGATACTGCATGTGATGAGGATGTCTATAATGGGGGACTGTGAAAGCACTTGCACCATACTGACGTGGTATATGGTGATCCATGCCCATAACAGGAGGAATACCAGTAACTGGATTCATATGATATGGTTGTGCTGGCAAAAGTGGACCATGACTGTAATAGTTTTGTCTTCCAGGTATAAGAGGTTCGCTTAAATGAGAACGCATTGGACTGCTTGGTGCTAATGGTAAAGAAGAGGGCGTAAGATTTTTAGAGGCAGGCTTATAAGTTGTTTGCATTTGCAAACAATAACTTTCATTTGCATTTTTGGATTGATAATGATACATTTGTGTAATAGCAACATCATCATTCCCAATAATTCTTTCAATTTTCCTTTCAGATTTACTTTCCTCTTTAATTTCAACATCGTTTCGAGCATTGATATGAACTTTGGTAACTTCAGTGTATTGAGTCAAACCAACTTTGGTCGCAGCAGTTGTTGAAACTACAGTATTGCTTTCATCCTTTTGAGAGTTAATGCTATGTTGTCGAGTTTCAGCCAGTGACACATCCGATTCAACTGTCCAGCTCTTCTGATATGAGGAATCGGGTAATGATGTACTTTTAGACACAGCTCTAGGATCTTCTTTCAAGTCCGACTGAGAGGAAGACTTTTCTTCATTCTTATCATGTATGTCAATCAGATCTATCACAGTCGAAGTCTTAGCTTTCTGTTCAGTTTCAATAATTTGTACATCACACTTTGATTCTAAAAAAATTTCTTTCACATCAATATCAGAAGAACTTTCACTTTTTTCTTCGACCCTCTTTGGTATTCTTTTAGGCTTAGGCTCCTTTGGTTCTTGTAAATAGCTGGCGGCCAATATGGCTTGGGCATTCAAACTGGCCATTCTTTTGCAAACTCTAGTATCAATAATTTCAACATCTGAAAACTTCCTCTTTTTTGTTTTCTTAGCCATTTTGAATTCAGTTTTGTTCTTTTGCTCTTTTTTGACTTTTACAGGTTCAGAGTTCTTATTTTTTTCTGACTTTTTTGTAGCTGCACTCTCGTTCTTTTTGAAAGACTTTGTGTGATTTTCATTCCTTTTAACAGAACTACATTGGGTTTCACTCTTTCTAGTAGAATTTTGATTCTCATTCTTTTTTACAATTGGTTTTGTTTCATTTTTGATATCCATTTCATCATCCGTGTTTTCTTCATTTAAAAAGTCGATAAGAGAATTTTCATCAGCATCTTTGAAATTGTCTCCAATAGTTTTCCCTTCATTTTCATACAAAACATGAACTTTGGCTAGAGCGTTCAAGCTAGCCATTCTAGCTGCTCTAGCTGTTGGCCATTCTTGCATCACAGCATATGGAAACCTCGGCCTTAATTCTCTCGTTGGACTAAGAGATTTCTGCTTATTGGTCGTAGATAACTTCTCACACAGTAACTTTATAGCTTTAGCTTTCTGTGCAGCCCGGACATCAGATTTTTTCTTAGGTCGAGAATATCGAGATTTAACTTTGGAAGTAGTATGCTTCAGAATAGTTTTTTTCTTTTTCAAATACTCTAATTTCTCTTCATCATCTGACTCTTCTTCACTATCACTATCTTCATCTGAAGACAAAACTACGGAAGTAGAATAGCTAACCTTCCTCACTGAAACAGATTTTCTCAAATTGCAAGATTTCACAACACTCACAGAAGACGAACGCTTAGACACGATAACAACCTTTTCACGGTTGGAAGCAGCAAATTTATTCTTGGAATCTTTCACAAAGCATTTATTGCCTGTTCCTTTCTTTACTGGAAATTTTGCATTTTGAGAATGTTTTGATCCCTTCCATCCTTCCGATTTCAACAAGCATTCACAAGCTTTCATGGCATTGCTTTCTTTAGCGCTGCTTGCTCTCTTGGATTTTTCTAATGCTAAAAGCCGTGTAGCATAACGACTGGATCCATCCTTCTTCGAAGAACTTGATCGAGAGTTTCCTTTAGAAGACATCCTGGTGCTGGGTGTTAAAATTTTCCTGAGCTTTCAGTTCACATTTCTAATTTAAGTACATCATCTAAAAATAATAATAAAAAAGCATGTTTAATAAAGATTCTTGTTTAAACTTTTCATAACAATTGTATAACAAAGAAATTTCTTAGAATAAAACAAAATAAGAGTTATCATGGGGGAAATGTTGATTTTCTTCAAAGGGACTTGAAAGAAAACAAAAATAGTTATCCATTTTTTACCTATTTAACTAATTATTAAAAACACATTAGTATAAACAATTGCATGCTTGAAAAGTATACTGACACTCACTAAGGATAGGTCATAATTTTTCAAGCACTGGAACAGCAAAAAGAAATGATCAAATTCCATGCCAATAACAACGAGCTGAGTTCAAGTTCCAGCTGATTAATGAGCTACAAACTCCAGAAATAGGTAAACCTCATTTTCATAAAAATTACTTATTTAATTCCAAAATGCCTGAATACCATGCAGTATGTGGTCCTTTAATCAAGTCCATATTAAATACATTCCTAAACTAGGTAGAAAATATGAGGTGCTACAACTGAAAGACTTGGTTTTCAAAAAAGCATATTATGCCTCCCTTACTTCTGTAGGTTCTTAAGATGAGCTTTTAAGTACAGAATTTTAATGAGAAAAAGTAGATGCTAGACCCTTGAAAAGTTTCTAAAAAACAAAAAGGATCTGTTTGTTATTTAGTGACATGAGTTTTGGGACAAATAATGCATAAAAAAAAATTAAAAAACACAATAAATACCTTACATTAAAATTAGAGCAAACATTAAATTAAAATAAATTTTATGGGACTATAGTTTCCTAATAAAGCAATACTCGAATGATAATCAGGTGTGTTTTGTGACCAATACACGGCTGGTAAATAATAAGAAAGTAATAACACAAGACTTTCTATTCCAACCACCAGTATTAGTAACGTAAGTAAATTCATTAAATACAGCACAATTTTGCACTTTAATATCAGATTTCATTATATCTACAGAAACAGGTTACTAGTTAATGTGCTCTAAACAGGGTTTGAAAATATCGAAAATATCCGATATATATCGGATTTTTTGATATATACAGTGGCTCCCAAAAGTGTTCGTACACTTTGAAATTTTTTAGTAAAACCAAAATAAATTAAAACTGAATTCGAATACAAAGTCCAATATTTTTTCTCATCATTCCTATGTCATTCTAAATACAACCCGTTGGTTTTTTTTCAAAATATTCACGGATCTTCATTTTGAAATGGGTCAGAAAACGAAGAGACAGAGAAATAACACGCCACAAAAGTCATCGTACACTCAAATATTTTCGAATAAATTCATGATTAAAATTATCATATGCCGTTTTATTAAATTTTTGCATTGTGTTGACCCTTATAAGTCATTTGGCTTCATTTTTTGGTTTATTTATTCCTTAATATTGTGCTTATTTCTGTAAAATGGGTGGTATTGGTAAAAAACCGCAAAAACCATTCAAAAGTTGAATTTTTTCCACACAGTAGTGGTAAATTGGTTTGAAATGTCTCTAAATTAGTTAATTTATTTGTTTGTATAGTAAATTGCTCGATAAAATGCTTTAAAGAAAGGAATCGGACCGAAAACAAGGTAAGAAAAAGTCAACCGGCAAAGTTGACAAAACATGATCGTAGATTTAAAGTTAAAAAAATTATGAAAAATACACATTTGAGTACTGTAAAAGTTTCTGCAGAGTTAAATGAAACATTTTACATTTAAATTTTACCTAAAATTGTTCGCCAAGATCTCTGATTAGCTGGATTAAATGGGACCTCTTCATGCAGAAATTTTCTTGATCGTCCGAAAAACAGAAAGCTTACGCTTTTCGTCACAAAATCAATGATAAATAAGCTAAAAACGTTTTAGAATCACGTCTTACTTACAGATAAAAATTAATTCAACATTTTTGGTTAAATTGTTGTATAACTGTAAGTAGAAGAAAAATTAGGAACTTAATGTTAAGAACTTAGTTGGATCAGTTAATCAGGACGGTGGAGGTGTTTTAGTGTGAGGGTGCATATCAGCATCAGGACTTGGTAGTTTGTAATTTTTTGATGAAATAATGAATCATGCTGTTCCTTTAAATATTTTAAAAACCAATTTTGAACTCTTAGCCAAAAATTTGGTTATTGGAAACAACTTTGTTTTTTATCAAGATAACGATAAGAAGCACACGGTTTTCAACATTTGCGTCTAGTGCCTCGAAAATTGTCCTAAAGTTCAGAAAATACCCCCTCAATCTCCAGATTTTAACTTAATGTAATGTATTTAGAGTTATCTGGAGGCTAGATTACGAAAATAGGGCTTTAAAACGAAAACAGACCTAGAAACAGTAAGACTCGAAGTGTAGTAGAACACTTATTCAGAAATTACGCTAAAAATAGAAAGAAAAAGAATGAAATCTATTCCCAGACATTTAAAAGGTGTTATGAATACTGTATGCTTTCTACTAATTAATAACTTAATCAAAAGTTAGATTATTCAATAATATATAGACATTTTATAAAGTGTACGAAGACTTTTGTGAGATAAAATTTCCGGCACTTTTCGGTTTTTGATTTTTTAAAAATTAAGTTTTAATATTTTTTAAAAACTTTTCATGCAGTTTTGTTAAAAATTAATCATAGATCTGATAATTAAATACTTATTCCGAAATATTAACTCTAACCAATGGATTGGGGCCTATTTCGTTGAAAGTCGTAGGTGTAGGAAGACTTTTGGGAGCCACTGTATCTGATATTTTCAATCAGCACAAACTAGTCTTTAAATGAATATTTAATCACTCTTTATTTTCTTATATTATTTTAAAGTATGTAGGCTTGAAAGCAATCTTTCTTTCATTATTTAAATCTAACATTTTATTTGACATTATTGATTTTAATGGAGTAAATTTAGGATATTAGTTGTTTAGTCATATTGGGCCACTGGTTGTTGAGCACAGAATTTTAATTCAGGACAATAGTGATATTGCTAATATTCTTAATAACTTTTTTCAAGTGTTTTTAATGATAATTGTATCTTAACAGTTGACACCTGCAAGACACAAGCTATAGTACAGCTTGAGGACTTTGTATTTTAAAGGGACAACATTTTACTTCATTTGGAAAAAATTAAAGAGACTAAGGCTCCGGGACCAGATAATATTTATCCAAAAATTTCAGTTGAATGTGCAGAGGAATTAGCAGATGTAATTGTAAATATTTTCAATGCTACTTATAACTCGGGGACAGTGCCATAAGATTGGAAGCTGGCTAACATTACACTGCTCTTCAAGAAAGGGTCTAAAGGGAAATTGGGAAATTATAGATCTGTGAGTCTAACTTCGGTGGTTTGCAAAATTTTTGAAACATTGATAAACATTAAGATAGTAAATATTTTAGAGACTAATAATCTATTGACTAGTTTTCAGTACGGTTTCAGGAAAGGTAAATCTTGTGCAACTAATTTATTCCATTTCTATGACAAAGTTAATATGGCTTTAGACAACAAGAAGCCTGTAGATGTTGTTTACATTGATTTTCAAAAAGCTTTCGATAAGGTACCGCATGTTGCTCTACTTAGTAAATTAGCTGATATAGGAATAGGAGGGAAAATTTTCATTTGAGTAAAAAACTGGCTGACCGGAAGGAAACAAAGGGTAGTTGTGAGAGAAAATTATTATAAATGGAGTGAGGTTTTAAGTGGGGTTCCTCAAGGATCAGTGTTAGGCCTTGTTTTGTTCATTATTTTCATGAACAATATTCATAAAAATATTTCTGGGAACATGAATTGTTTTGCTAATGATGCCAAAGTTATGGGGATTGTAGAAAATGAAGAACAAGCAAATCAGCTGCAAGAGGATCTAGATCATATTACAGAGGGGGCTGATAAATGGGGTATGGCTGTTAATGTTGAGAAATGTCTAGTGCTACATTTAGGGCATGGAAATAAGTGTACAAATTATTGTTTGCAAGGTTCAGTCATTAATCAGGCAGAAAAAGTTACTGATCTGGGCATCTTAATAAGTCAGGATTTAAAGTTTAGTCAACAGTGCAGCATAGCTAGTAACAAAGCCAATAAGATGCTTGGTTTTATCAATAGATCTATTTCAAACAAATCTAAAGAAGTTCTTCTGCCCTTATATAGAAACTTGGTGAGACCTCATTTGGAGTGTGCTGTTCAGTTTTGGTCTCCTTATCTTAAGAAAGATATTAATGTATGGAAAGGATTCAAAGGCGGGCTACAAGGCTAATAAAAGGACTTTCTCATTTAGACTACGATTCCAGGCTTAGAATGCTGAATATGTAGTCTTGAGAAAAGAAGAGACCGAGGGGACATGATTCAGTTGTTTAAATTTATTAAAATAAAAGATGTTACAGGGCTAAAGCACTGAAAACAGGACAAGGGCTCATTGCATTGTTTTAAGCTATTTAAATCTTAGGCTAACATGGATATTAGGAAAAATTATTATTTTAGAAGGGTAGTGGATCCCTTGGAACAGCTTACCGGAAGAGGTGATAATGCGCAAGGGAGTAGATAGTTTTAATAGGGCCATTGATCTTCACTGAGGATTGTACATTGATTAGGACCAGCCTAGCTGGGCCCAGAGCCCGTTGCTGGTCGTCACTTTTGTATTTGTATTTGTATAAGAACAAATAATTCCTTTAATGATATTATTTTCATCCAAACATGCTTCAAGCCTGGTTCATAAGAAGAACAAATAAAAAACTTAACGATATTATTTTCATCGAAACTTTCTCTATCAGCAACAAATTTTTCCAAATTTGCTAAATCATTAACAGAAACTTTCTCTTTCTTTATAGAATCAAACAAATAATTTTCCATGCTGAAATGAAACTCGAGTATAATAAAAAAAGATTCCAAAACTCATCTTACATTGCAGAAACATGTTAGGTTTAAAGGATGGGAATTGGGAGAAAAAAGGAGAAACTTAAACCCAAGGATAATCTGCAAAGCAGATAACCAGCTTGCAAATAATTGGAAGTTTACTGTACTGTGCCCTCTTTTCCAGTATTTTAACTTGAAGATAGAATATAAAGGTGGAAAGATAAGAACAGGTAGAAAAATAGAGAGAGAAAAGTATACAACCTTCAATGAGAACCATGTTGCAATTTCATGTTGATTACCTTAAAGAAATGTTAAGTCAATACTATGTTTTAGCATTAATGAATGGAAAGTAATGGGTCATTCTCACGAATATGGTACAAATCATTTTGGAGACTTAAGAATTTTTTTAACAATTTTAATAGTTACAACCAATTAATCATATATATTTTTTTCATTGATTGTCCATTTAATTGTATGGGGTCAAGTATTATTGTATTATACATAAAAAAAATATAAAGGGTACAAGAATATTTTGCTTTGGAACAAAGAGAATATTAAATGTCTTCACTTCAAATCAGGCAATTTAAATCAGGGCTGCTGAGTCATAGTTGACAGCCATAGAGTCGGGCTGATTTTAGAGTAAAAGAGTGGAGTCAGGAGCCAAACTTTTAAAATTCCAAGAGTCAGAGTTGTTAATTTTCGTTTTAAGTCTGCACCTCTGTCAGTGCTCGCGGAGTCAGATTTTTATGACTCATTTTGGGATAACAGAGTATGAGTCTGAATCGAAGGCCGTAAAATTCCCGGAGTCAGAGCCGGTTTTTTTCCTCTACCTCTCCTGATTGAAAGGTTATTCAAGATTGTGTTGAAATAAAACAAAAAAATCATTAGTTATTTTTTTTCAAATAACAATATTATTATGAAAAACAATGTGACATGTGACAAAGGGATGAGGTAAGGTGAAGTGGGACAAAGAGTGGAATGGGGTCAAATTTGTTGAAAAACAGTAATATCATTTATGGTCAGCTCCCAAAGGAAAGTTAAAAAGAACATTTGCCTTTATACAAGACTGTAAGTTCTAAAAATATAAATTTAATTTAAAAACCAAACTATTATACAATGTGTAAGATAAAAAAAAAAAAACAGCCAGATATATAAAACACTAAAAGCTCCATTAACAAGTAAAAAAGAAAGAAAACCATAAAGTCGTTAAAACAGTAAAAGTTCCTTTTGGATTGCTATATAG
The DNA here is from genome assembly GCF_026930045.1 of Uloborus diversus. Taxonomy (NCBI): domain Eukaryota; kingdom Metazoa; phylum Arthropoda; class Arachnida; order Araneae; family Uloboridae; genus Uloborus; species Uloborus diversus. The sequence goes on from NC_072736.1 coordinate 30,175,343, forward strand.
TTGTGGATATCGTTTAGAAAAATTTGTAAAAACTTGCATGGTGATAGTGAAAAAAAAAATCATAAAAGATAAAAAATGCTACAGTGAAATCTATGAAACTAAAATAATCTGCTTAAGTCATTAATAATCAGTTTAGAAAGAGAAGCAGCAATGTAAACAATATTTTATTTTTGAGAAGGTAGAAAGTAAAAGGTGTCAAGCTAAGTGACATAACATATTAAAAAAAGTACCTCTTTACATGACTGCCCATATGCAAAATTTTAAAGGGGGGGGGGAGGCTTAGATATTCTCCCCATGGTTTAGTAGTTTAGCAGGATATTTTCCCCGTGGAAACTGATTTCAGCACAGATTAGGGCTATTAAAGTCTGACATTTTTAATACCGTATACAGTCGTCCCTTGCTACTTCACGCTTCGATTTTCGCGGTTTCACTACATCACGTTTTTTTTTTTTTCAATTATAGCATTGAGCCTTTTTTATGTTCTCGTGTAAACTTTTTCTTACAACAGAAGTACAAATTATGTCTTTAAAGTAAGGTCTTCTAAGGGACTGTAATTGGGCTGGTTGAGGTAGTGGAGGTTTAAAATCGCTGAAGAAAGTTTATCTCAATTTGACCTTAAACGCTAACTGCAAAGTATAAATCACTTTATTATTACTAGGGGATAAATACATCTCTAATGGTGTTCAACAACATACTAGCTTTTTAAGCTGTATGCATAATACCTTTGATGAGGATAAATATAGAGGAAGAAAGGGGGCACATACGGTCACTAACTGGAAATTAATTCATCATTGAACAAGTTGAAGTTGAGCTATTTTCATAGGTTAGTTGTAGTGTGTAAGAACTGCATGGGTGTGTGTACTTTATTTCCCAATATATATAATTAATGTGATATCAATTCCGTCTAATATATCTCGTTTTCTCATATTTTGTGCAATATATTTAGTAATACAAATGTAATGTTGGATAAGGGTGCTGTTTCATGTTTAGGGGGCTCTAACTATGTCAAAAACCTATTTAAATTGTCGTCAGTAAGTTTTATGTCCTCTAATTAAGAAAATATTCGGTTTGTAAATACAGAATTCTACTTCGCCGAAATTCAGTTATCACTGTGAAGTCTGAAACAAATTAACAGCGATAAACAAGGGTTAACTAGTTATTAATGGCTGGAGAAGAAATGTTTTTACATTTTTTCACAGAAAAAGATACTGAAAGCAAGGAAGTTCTAATTTCTAAGTGCGTGCTTGAGCCCCCCACTTACCCCACTATATGGGACCCACGCCTTTTTACAAATAGAATGATTTTTTTAAAGACTTATTTGTCCACTCACATATTTTTGAGTGATGTCACCTTATTTACTCTTCTTGAATATTTTCTTCAAAATAAAATAAATGTTTACATTGCTGCTGCTTCTCTTTTTTCATTTTAAGGAAACTTTTACTGATTATTAATGACTCAATTTATTTTTTAAATTACTATTTTGATATTTTACAGCTGCATTTTTATCCCTGTGATTATTTTTCCATTGTTTTACAAAGAGGTCAGAGCATTTAAAACCCCATAATAAATTACACAAACCATTGATGCTTTATTAAAAATAAATTAATAAAGAATTAAATAAAAAAATGATTGGTAGATGAAAATTATTAAAATTGATAAAACAAAGTTTAAAGGTGTCATGCATGATTTGTTATTATTTTGGAAAGAGAAACTCCAATAACTGTGCTAATTATCTCTCCATAGTGTGTCAAAAATAAGTGAATAAAACATTAAAAAAGCAAGAATTTAAGAAATTGAAACAACTAGTTGAAATCTATGTATAACAATGTCATGAAAATAAAACACACATTTATTTATTCATTTTCTAGCACAAGCCCTCATGATTTGAGGCTGAATTCAATGTTAAAAAAATAAAAATTTACTATTTTTGAAAGAAATTATTTCTGCCTTTAGATTTGTTCCAAAACGTTCATTGAAATATGAATTGAGAATTAAAAAAATGCTTTCAATATCAATTCTCAAAGTAGTAATATTTTTAATAATGAGTTTAATTTAACATAAAGCACTGAACAACTATATATAAAAACACATCTCCAACAAATACATAAAATTAAATGCAGAAAATTCATACAAAATAATTCTTTTCTATATTTATCTACATAATGCTCACATGAGATCTCTAATTAGGGCTCACTTTGTCACAACCAGGAAGTGCTAGAAGAAACTCCTGAAATTATAGTTCAAGACACAAAAACACATAGCGCTTACAGGGTTATCTGCATCTTAAGGCACATATATGTCAAGTACGTACGTTTGGAAAACCCATTGTATGATGTAGGAACAATCACGACAGAGGAAATTTAAGAATAATGAGAGAGGAAAAAAAAAGTCAAACACCAGTTTACACATTTTTCTTTCACAAAAATCAAGACTACAGCAGAATATATATTTTTTTAATACATCGTAATTTTTAGGGATTACTCATATTATGTAATTTGTAATTCATACTGAAAATAAAAATATCAATACATTACCAATTTTCTAGTTTTCTGTCTACGATTACAGAAACAGAAACGGCGAGCTGTAGGGCAGAGCTGAATTGTTTTGCTTCTTCTCGTAATATATTAAACATTAAGGGCTTAGAAAAATACTAGTTAAGGTGTAAGGGAAATTCGAAAGTAGTTTCAGATACAACTTTATGAAATATTCATAATGAATGCTTATTTATTGATTTTTCTTTTCTTTTCAAACAAATATATTTTAAAAATTGCTTCGATGGAAACAAAAACTGCAACTTATACTGTAACATATGTTGACAAGCTTAAAAATTTGATGTGTGGTCTGCGCAATATTATGGTGTGTTTCGTTTTTAGAAAATTGTTTCTGTCTGGAGATCTCTTTTTGTTTTTAATGTTTGAAAAATGTTTGAAACTATAGCATAAGTAATTAAGAGTTTTATACTAAGAGAACTGTTACACTAAATTCTAAATTTCTGAGTAAGTATTCAACTGTAATTATATCGTTTGTTTGGAAGAAGAGTGCCACAATACGAAATTTTTAATTTTCCTTTTTTTTCGCTTAAAGGGCTTCAAATGACGTAATCTTTGGAAAATAATGACTGATTTTTGTTCTAATATTAACCACTGGAGAGCACAGATAATTTACTTTTCTTTATGCAAATGTCCTGAAGGGTTAAAATTTCAAACGCTTCTCCTATAAAATTTCATTTTTTCGTATTGTGGCACTCGCACTCTTCTTCCAAATGAGGGATACATAGTAAATTTATACCAGCTGACACTTTCCTATTGTTTTCGTGGGAATTCGGTTTTTAAACTGACGAATTATAGCATTAAAATGAGAATACGTTTGGAATAAGGAGAAAAATAAAATTTCTGTTTGATGAACATTTACCTTTTCCTGTTCACTTCAAAGAACAGTTCTAAAACTCGGTATGTGGGCCATTGGTGCTTTAGTAATATACTCAACGCATTTGAAGCATGTTGAGCTTCAATTTTTCCTTCAAAAATATTTTCAACTGTTTAAATTTGAGTATAGTTTCTAAAATTTTATTTATTTTCCGGGCATGGGTTTTATGTACAATAGACCCTCATTTTACTCTGATTTTTTTAAAGCCGTTCTTTTCTAGGCGGTTTAAGATTCAACACCTTTATTTCATTTTATGCGGATAAGTCTCGGTTTTACGCGGATGCGACAATGCAAAGAGATAACATTTTCCCCTCTTTTAAAATCCGAACTCCTGAAGATCGCATATTACACGTAATAAACTGCATTTTGGCATGCTAATAATCGAGCTTAGGCCACTGGAGACATTTTCTGCGATTAGTTCCAAAGCTCTTTCCTGAAGTAAAGTTTTTAACTCACACAGTTCAGAACTCACTGGAAGAAGAGGTTTCAGGAGTGACAAAGGAGGCCAAATCCAATGAGGATACCGACAGTGACACACAATCAAACAAATTTACATTGAAAATTTTGAGCCATTCCTATACAAGAGAAATGATCTTTCTGATTTGTTAGTGAAGGAAGATTGTCATGAAAATGACGCAAGTGGTCATGGATTCGTCAATGCTCTGTAAAGAATTACAGAGAAAAATTCTTAATGACCACCAAAAGATTATCATTGCCAGCTCCTCTTTATAAACAGAACACGAAATTAATTTATGTTTTCTTTATACCTATTATGCATAAAAAACGATATAAGTACACATTAAGCTTATACAATTAGTCATCACTAGAATGACATTTTTTTTATCTACGGAACCAAACCCCTATTTTAACACTACTGTTAGGTCTCAATTTACGCAGTATTTCCATGGAACGTAACCCCCGCGTAAAACAAGGGTCTACTGTATTTAGTTGTTAACAGTAGCTATACTCTCAAATTCTCAAAATTTTGATGTCTCAAAAACCTTGATATGACGCAAAATTATTTTCCCCCTTGATTTTGCATATTTATCGTATGTTATTTTTCATTCTTGTGTCAAAGAGTTTTTAATCAAAACCTTGTTATGTCGAATATTTTTCAAAGCCAAATGTAATTTTTTCGCAAAAACCGATTGTCTCGAAGCAACTCGAGGAATGTTTCCAAAAATTTCTCACACCGTTCATTATTTCTCTCAGGAATTAGGAATGATTCCTAAGCTTATCTATTGTCTCTTTCATTCTAAAGCCTAGGCACCCAGGGGTGTTAGAAAATTTAAGTTCTAAAAAGCCTAAAAAAACCTATCTAAAACTTTTCGCCTGTCCTTCTTACACCATTTTGTTGGACCTTTTGTACCTATTTCCACCTTTGTAAAAAGGGGAGATCAACGGAAAACCCCTTTAGAGACACAGAATGGTGCAATCCTTTGTCCAACTTCTTTTGTTCCGGATAGCGTTCCTTTCTCTCTTTTTTTTTTTTTGGCTCATTTTAAAAAATAAAATTTTTGTTGTTGTAATAAGATTTTTTTTTCAACTTTCATTATTACATGGTTCCACTTATTTTTTACTATTGTGACTAATTTATAGAAGGCTATTGCATTATGATTATGACCTCATTATCTCGAATGTTTTTAACCGTTCCTTTGATTTCGTGATATCGAGAGTATACTGTACTATTATGTTGTACAGTAAAACCTGTAAAGTTGACCACCTGTCTATGTTGACTGCTTTTATCAGGAACGGAATTAGTCTTATCTTATATAATGAAGGAAAACCTCTGTAACTTGACCACTAAGTACACCAAATTTGGTTTGGAGTATTGTAAAAACCCTTTGTAAGTTGACCACTTGGTTTATTTTTTAAAACTTAATCTAGTAAATTATTTTATTTTTTTATAGCTTTCCAAGAATATTTTTGATGCCAGACCAGCATTTACCAACTAAATAAAACAGCAGCATAACTATACCTCCTTATGAGTTAAACCCACATGGGAAAACTACTAAGAACCTTTTTATTCTCCAAACTTGTTTTTCTTTTGTTGTTCTATTTGAGATTGCCTTTTGTACTCTCTGTTCAATGGAAAAATGTGTCAGTAGAAAAGTACCAAGTATTTTTTCCAGTTGCAATATTTTGTGGCAACACTGGAATTTTGCTGAAGAGTAAAGTTACTTGCATTGTAGTATTTCTGGTGCAAGGGATTAAGAGATAGGACATTTTCATTTTCAACTGCCTTTTTAAACTATGAGAGTCCAGCTTGTTGCTCTTTGTGTTCTAGTTTTACATAAAATGGTTTCAAAAAGAAAGTTAGTTGAACTTGAGAATGATAAAAAGCATGAAATATTAAAATGAATTGAAAAGGGAGGAATCCAGAGAAAATTAGCTGACACGTATGTAATTTCCAAAACTAGTGTCTAATAAGTGCGCCAAACGTCAATAAGGAGTTACAGTCGAGTCCCGACTTACGTGAGGGACGCGTTCCGAGACTTCTTGTGTAAGTCGAAATTTTGCGTTGTAAAGAAATGTACGTATACAATTTTTTAGAAACATACCAAATTCTTTTAGACACTGTTAAACACCCATTAAACTGCTTTAAAGCATTCCTCAACTATACATTACAGTTTCTTACATAAAGAACTGAATTTTTACTGTTTTTAAAAATAAAAAAGTTATTTTTTTTCAACATAAAATACTTTGTTGCACAAAATGAATGGTCAGTGGGAGGGAAAGACATGAAATAAAACACCACGGCACGCACAGTATGTAGTAATAATAAAATGTTGCACTATAATGGTACTGTACAGTAGATACAGTAATAATATTCATGTGTTGAAAAATCAAGATGGTAATGATTTATGATCCTTTCTATTTCAATACATTTTTAAATATGATTGCTTCGCCTTGTCTTTTATAACGTTTCCATTTATGGGGGGGGGGGGGGCAACAGCCTCTCTTCCTGAACTCTTTAATCCACAGTACAAGAGCAGCTTCCATTTTCATAATACATATTTACTTAGCTTAGACACTGCTTTGTTATTCCATATTGAAACTAAGTTCTGTAGTCTAAGTTCTAAGTTCTGTTGTTTTGACTTTTAATTGTCCTTATGAAAGATTCACTCATACTTATTTTCGTGCTATAATCTATGTTTTGTAGATGTTCAAGCATCAAGAATCTTAACCTTTTCTTTTTTTTTGCAAGAAAACTTTTTTTCTTCCCATCTTCAAACTTTGGATGAAACAGCTTACAAAGAGGCGTCATTCTATTTCATCAACTTTAATAGTCAGAAGAAAAAAAAAGAAAGATGCTGAGTGGTTATTTGATGCACTAAGAACGTGATACGTGTAGACTAGTTTGGTATTGAGAACTTTCGCTGCTGTCAGTGATGCTAAAGGGATGTAAAAACGTTCACGAAATCAATATTTAGTAGCTAAGCCAATAACGAAGCCGATACTATCTTCCAAAAAAAATCGTGTTGGCGACGAGGAATTCGCGTTAGCTCTAAAATTCGCTGCTCGTGAAAAACTCGCGTTATAGCCTTTTCGTGGAAGTCGACTGTATTTTGTTGAAAAGTAGATCATTATAGCTATAAGTGTATATGAGAAAAAAATGAAGCAAAAAATTTGTTATTTTTGATTAGCTATGAATTTTTAGGAACTATTTATATCAAATAAGTAACTTTTTGTTAACAATATGATACATATATATATATATATTTTTTGATCAATTAACTGAAATTTTAAATTTGCATGACACATTATACATCATTCTAGGAAAATAATCTCTAAAAATATGTTAAATAACATTTAAAATGTTGTTTCAAAGTAATGTTAAACAATGAAGGGAGTTGAACAGAAAGAGTAAGTGCCAATTAGTCAAAAAATGAATGCAATGTGCAAAAAATGACAAAAAAAAAAAAAAAATCATTGCCCCCTTTATAAGTTGACCACCTGTCTAAATTGATCACCAAAGTACTGCACCGCAAGTGATCAACTTACACGGGTTTCACTGTAATATGTGTTAATTGCTTTACCACATTTAACAAATTACACAAAATTGCAGATTAAGTATGTTTGATGTACCCTATTAGCAGGGCCGTAACCAGAAAATAATTTTGGGGTGGTTTTAAAAACTTTCACGTGGAACTTTGCACTATTTGTGCTAATATTTAAGTCGTCCGGTTATCTATTATGGAAGCGTTTTATGCAATTAATATACATATGAAAGACTTTTGAGTTTTGGAACAATATTTTTTGGAAATTTTTAAATATAAACAAAAAATTTAAATGTCAAACCAAACTTTTCAGGGGGGGGGGGGAGGGGCTTGAACCCTAAGACCCCCTCCCCCCACACTTGTATACGGCCCTGCCTATTTGTGAAATATTAATGCAATATTGATGAGATAGGTGGGCTTGTTTTTGAGAACAAATTTTTTCAAACCATGGTGTCAATGTCGTTCAAAATATATTGCTGTTCTTAATGTGGGTGCTCAAACGAAGTCATATTGATGAGACTTTTCTTATTCTTATTTTCCAATTCTACATTCCTATTTGATTTTAATTTTTTATTCAATAACTTTGTGAGAAACACCTATTTTTATTTCGAAAAAAGAAAAAACTATATTTCTCATTACAGCAATTTGTTTTCAATTACAAGTAGTGTAGAAAACAAAAAATGTACAATATTTCTTTCTCTTGATAAACAAATTAATACCAGTAAAATTAAAATGAAAAACTCACAAAAAACTTCCAAAATATTGAATTCAAAATTAAATAAATTGCAAAATGTGAAACATACAAGTCACAAAAGTTTATCAATTGATGTTACAGAAATGTAAGATGCTGTTCCATTTTTGATGCAGGATGTAGCAGGGAGCTGAATTCCCCTCCCCCTACACATATCAGAAATTTTAAAATTGAACGTTTTTTCGGGTGGAGGAAGGAGGGGGGGGGGGGTGATTCATGCTATTTTTCTGGAGTTGGAAGTTCTCAACAAAGTAGGGCCTTAGCTATACTGCCGTGCTAAGCACAGATGTGGTATCTGCAGTAGAGCTCAAAATGAGAAATTGGTGATTAAAGATTAACAACTCATTTCTTTGATTTATGACTTAATTAAATGCTCAACTTGCGGTAGTTGTTTTGTAAATTACTTATCTAAAAACTGTAAAAGAGTATTTTTGTAAAAATCTTAATTTAAAATTAATAAATGTAGTTACGACAAATTTTCTTTTCAAAACCTTTTCATATACTAAGCTATTTTTACCGTAAGTGACAATTACTAGGCATTTTTAGGGGTATCTGCACAGATAAGACAAAAATCGCTAGTACAACATGCTCAATGTATCACTAAATAATACTGAAAACATTTGCTTTCTTTGGACTTAGCTGTTTCACTTTATTTTGTTAATACAAATCTAACAGAATCTACCTTCTGAAAGATACCATTTTCGAAACTCTGGACAGTTAAAACTGTAACTCATAACAATTTTCTGTTTTTTATATTCAAAGAATGTGTTTTTTATAATGTTTTATTTTCTAGATTCATTTTTACCAAGCATGAAGATAATTTTCACAGCAGACGATACTTAAATAAAAACATTACTGGCCATAGAATGAAATGCTTTTTTTTGCATGAAAGAATTTGATATGAATATTTTACATGCGTTTCATTTTTAGAATTTGCATTTAAAATAAACATTAAGTAGAAAAGGCTACATATTTACTTTAACAACTATGCAAAGTTGTATTAGTTTATATTATCAACCTGTATCAACTATTCAACAGTGAACTAATTTAAATGTTCTGTGTTACAAAAAACTGCTACATTATTAAGTATGCTGCTTTACTAAGGTATAAAAGACCTATCTACAAATTACTATGGAAAAAAGTGGTAACTGCGCCGCAGATACCACGTTAAAGGCTTAGTATTTGTCACGTTCAAATTGCCTTAGCAAACTCCACAAACTGTGCAGTTACGACTTTTTTAATATTTCGCATTCACAAGACGCCAAAAAACTTGAGATTCAGGTAAATTAAACTACTCACGACCACCTGGTGACAATAACTCAATTTTGATAAAATGTGCAGATACCACATCTGTGCTTACCACGTCAGTATAGCTTTTTTAGCTTATAGGTAAATCCAACACTGAATCTTACGTTGATAGCTGTTGCATGTAAATCACAACATATATAATTGTAAAAAGGTCAATAGACTGGTTTATTCCTAAGGATTAGTCTTTTTAAACAAAAACTAGCCAATCTTTGATTTTTTTTTTAAAGCTAGCCTTTTCAAAACCCTGTGTGATGGTAGGGTGCTTTTAACCTGTCACCATGTGCTATCTTTTGAATTTGTACGACATTCAATCTCTGGATCAATAAAATGTATGTATCAATTGGCTGCCAAATGCTTGTGGCCCTCTTCTCCCAAACTATGAGCACCCCACTAGTGCTGTATTGAGAACTCAATTAAACACTTGATGTTCGATCAATTTGCCAAGTACTCAGGGTTTAATGTTTACATGGTGTTTTTTCTAATCGGTAATTTTAAAGATCTGCTGTATGAATATTAATATTTATCTTTGTGCTTTATTAACGTTTGGTTCCTTTCACTGCTTTATTACTTTAAATGTTTCTTTTCTTGAAGGTTTCAATAAATGGATTTGGAACCTGAACCTGAAAAAAAGAAGGTAAAGACTGATGAAGAACTTCTTGAATTGGCGAAAAAAGAACTTCTCAGAGAAACAAAATGTGCTTCAATGAGAGCTGAGCAGTTTGGTGCCCATAGTTGGGCAAAGCCACAGAAATATACACCTAGCAAACGTTTCCTAGCACATATGTTAGTCAGTGCATCAAGAAGTAATAATATGGAGAAGCATTCAAAACAAACAGGGAAGACTCAGAAAAAAGTTACATCAGCTGTCAGGTCAAGCAAAAGAGATGAGAGATCTAGAGTTTATGATGAACAAAAAAGACACAAACATTCCGAGATATATAGTTCAAAACATAAACTGAGAAATGATGAACAATATCCCAATAGTAAAAAGGTTCATAAAAGAAAGAAACGTCTTGATGAAATTAAGAAAAGATAGTTGAAAAATGTAAACCATATGCCTTACTTCGAAATTAAAGCCATTGTTTCCTGAATTTGGTGTGATTTCTTTTAAATGTAATTTTTTAGTTCATTTCAGAAATTTTTCCTGCTTTTTCTCAGAGTTGAGAAAGTTTTGAACAAATAATAATGTCTATAAATGATGTGCGCTTTTTAAAAACATTTTTGACCCCCTTCCCCATTGTCACAAAATGTCACATGTCATAGTTTTTTATAAGTATAGTCTCAAAAAAAAAAAAAAAAAAAAAAACATGCTGTATCACTTCTTGTTCCCCCCTCCCTTTATTGATTGAATTCTAGTTTAAAGTGCTGCAAACCCATGCAGAAAAGAGTGTTACAGAGATTGTTGATAGAATTCTAGTTATTCACTAGGTGTTGCTAACTGATGCAGAAAATTCAGTTTTACTGAGATTGTTGATTGAATTCTAGTTATTCATAAGGCTTTATAAGAGAATGCTGTCTGACCACAGATTGTATGAAAAAGCTAACATCCGTTTTACCGGGGTTCACCAATATATATCCGATATTTATTTTGAAAATATCATGATATTTTGGATACTTATTTTTTCAACTACTGTATCTTTAATATAAAAATTATATTAATCACAGTAATATTGCTCATTTATTATTAAAAATAACAAAGTAATATAATTCCTTTTTTACTTGTATTTTATGTTCATAAAATTATGAGTAATGTACTCGCATTAAAAATGTCTAATTAAATATTAAATGTTAGTCAGATCTGAAGAAAATGTCTTATGACTGTGCACCAACTCCATATGTTTTATTTCTGAATCATAGAACTGTAAAAGTAGCTAACAGAAAAAAAATGAGAAAAACAGCTAATGCTAAATTAACTCCAATAAATTGATTAAAATGTAAAATGAAATATTAGATAAAAATAATATAAGAAACTTATATTTTAAGTCCATATATTGTAAAAATAAGAAAATAAAATGAGATTTGAGGATGTATTTACTGTTTTGAAGGCTGGTTGTGCTAAGTGAAAATATCAGATATATATCAAAACATCCGATGTTTTCGAAAATATATTTTTGAACCCTGCATTTTACAGACGAAGATGGACATCTATTAGTTTTCAGAAATGTCATCTTTTGCAGATGTGTTAACTAGTAATGTTACGGATATCCGAGGGAAAATAAAGATCTGTATCCGTTACTTTTTTGACGGATCTTAAACGGATCATTTCTATTCTAAAAATTTTTAAATATTTGAATAAAAGACTCTTAAATTCCGTTTAAATTAGGTTTTATTCCCTATTTAAATTATAAGGTATCATTTCAGAAGCCAATTTGTACCCCCCCCCCCTTGCAAAAAGGAAGGGGAAATAAGTTTTAAAAGTGTGTATCAGTGTGTCTTTTTGTGGCATCGTAGCTCCTAAACAGATGAACCGATTTTGATAGTTCATTTTTCGTTCAAAAGGTGACTTGATCGAAAGTGTTCTTAGCTTGGCCTTACAGTAGGAGCTATAATCTTGTTAAGTAAATTTTAAATGCAATTCTAAGCCTTTATACGCGTGATTGGTAGCGATTTCATAGTCGGAAGATAAGGAGAAAAAGCTCAATGATTTAAAATTTTTACCTGCTGTCAGTTCATATTTGTTAACAAATGTGTGTTCTGACCCGCGAAATTCATCTTAATATGAGGTCGGCTCTCTGGGACATGTTTTGTTTTTTTAATTTTTAATTTAATATTAGTTTTTGTTATTGATTTGGGGTTTCTGTTATTCTTCATTTTTGTTTTTCTCGGCATCCTTTAAAAAAAGTGAGACTAAATTCTCTATTTACTGTTTGTAAAGGTGTTCCCGGCTCTGTATTTCGTCGGTCGGAGAAGTTCGGTGGAATGGGTCAGCGCTGCATTTATGCTGAAATAAAATGGGAAAAATTATTTCTAGCCTGTCCAGTAGCAGCTTTACACTCTTGCTCCTGTATCCTACATCTACCGAGTAAGCTAGAAATAATTTTTCACATTCCATCTAAGCATTAATGCAGCGCTGACCCATTCCTTCCAACTCTCCCTCAATTTTAACGGAGATTTCTTTAAAGAGTAAATCATAGTCTTGATTATATTTTTGCCGCAGTTGACATTTTTTGAAGAAACTGCCATTATTCTGACGGGAATACCTTCCGTAACAAATTTTACACTTGGATAGTTGAATTGGGTAAAAAAAATTTTGAGATCCGTATCCGCGGATCTTGACACTAATGATCCGTATCCGTATCCGCGGATCTACTTTTTTAACGATCCGGCACATCACTAATGTTAACCTCTAAATTAAGCAGAGTCTCATTCAAAAAAGAGGAACATGCGCATAACATTTTTACTTTTCCCCCTTATTCAGATAGACTCTTCTTAACTGGACATTTGCCAATTCCATTCAATCCATGGTTCGACTGTAATTATCGTATTTTTGACTCTATACCAGCTGTGGCCGAACGTTTTAGGAAGAGTTGGTTATTTTGGAGGGCGGGAGAGTTCTGCATGCAACTTTTTTTTCTTTAACATTGAAAAACATACAAAAGTGAAAAAAAAAAAGGATTTTTACTCACCCAATGTTTTTGCGATTTAATTCTGAAAGGTGGAGAAGCTTGTTGATATAGAACTCGAACCATGGGTCAAAATACGAGCTAAAGCTTGTATTTTGTTAATAGAAAACACTGCAAGGGTCATTAACAAGTTTAACTCTTTTGAACAAAGAGCTTCTTGACGGATATTACTGTGGTTTGCTAAGAAACGCTTCCAAATTAAGCAATGCAAAATATTCTCTGCTACCACTTATGCATGGTGCTCCGTTTGTGCGAACCATATCTAATTCGACTCTTTCTTTTCAATTGCATTTTTAAATTCTTTAAAACTGTCCTCCCTTGTTGTAACTAGTTGGTGCGAATCAAGTTTTTCAGCACTATTGAAATTATCAATTTTACTATGCACAAATATGTTTAATTGTCTGTAATGCTGTAGTTTCCATTCAAAGCTAATGAAAAGTAGTGTCTGGTGGGAGAAAGTGGTCGTACGTAAAATAAATAGCTATAGCTTGGAAATAAATATTCGAATGAATATGAAAATTGTATTTTAGAGTAGGGAAATTAGAAACTACATGTTGAATACAAAATTTTACAATTGGCCAAATTTTATTTGGTTAAAAAAAAAAAAATATTTTGTGTGAATATGAAAAAATTTAAAATCTAAAAACCTTTTTTAACTTCCTTGAGAAAATTTGTTTGTTAGAATTATTAACAGATTGACTGCACAGGAAGCTTCCTACATGTCTCAAGAACTCTTACTCATTAGCAGTTAGCTGAATTTATTTTAGATAGTTTTAATTTATTTTTAGATTAATTTTATTGGTAACTATAAAAATAACCAAAATATACAAATGTTAGGGTTTATTTATAATGGTTTGTGTCCATTTTTAACTATGACCACTTTAACCCATGCTATGACCACTTTCCCCCATCCCATGGGATAAAGTGGTCATAAATACAGAGGGAAAAGAAAGTGTTATAAAACTACTAAAATCAATATTTTTTTCCCTAAAATTCAATGCATCCTGTCCTTTAGTATTCCAATGTAAAATAACAACAAATAAAGTTGAATTGTTTAAAGAATTTATTGTATTTATTATCCACCTAAGTTAAAAACCTATGATTTTATGAGCACTTTACCCCACCAGACCCTACAGTTTGAAACTTCCTACAATTGATGTTATTTTCTTAATTTTTAAATTTGTTCAATAAGCCATTGCGCACCATTCTTAATACTCCTTGGTGCCACCCTGTGTTATATATATAACTAAATATTTAACATAAAAAGTGAATGGATGCATATTTAAAAACAGTAGTAACCACAATGGTATGGAAAAGAGATTAGTGACTTTTTTGACACAGTTTTGTTTGCTAGTTCTTGATTGCTGGCTCATTAAAGCCAAGCAAACTTCTTTTGTTTGTTTTAATGTAATTTACCACTGAGAACTAAGTGTCATAATAATATATTGAGTGAAAAATTAGATTTTCCATGTTTGTAAACTTGTCATCTGATTTGTTCCAAGCCCTAGAAATTTCTTTCTCATAGTTGCACTCTTCTTGTTTTCCTTAAATTATTCAAATCACCTCTTTTTAGATTTTTAAGTTTCAGCTGTAGTTTAACAAACACATCAGCCCAGATGTCACCTTGACTTCGAAATTGGTTAAATCTTTCCTTGAACTGTTACTAGAATTCTCTTCGTTGTTTACTAGAATTCTGGTACATAAGAATGAACTCTAGCTAAAAAATTCTTCAAATTCATTGTCAACTGATTTAATGTATCCAAATATAAGGTCAATACTTTTTTTCAAAATCTTATATAACTTTAAGTTTACCTCATTCATATGAATCCTGTGAAAAATTGCAAATTACCGACCTATTTATGATCACTGCTGCTCTGAGGCATAGGCGTCATATTTTTTAGGGTATTCTTGCCAGATCATCGTATGGGCTCCCTTCTAGTTTTTAATGTTGCTCTGGGCCTGGGCTCCACTGCTGTGGTAACCCTATCCTCCCCGACGTAAGGGCCATAATCTGCAGGAATTTTGGTAGATGTTTATTGTTAATAAATATTAACAATAATAATAAGGTCTGGTTGGGTAAAGTGGTCATAAAAAAACAGGGTTTTTCAACTTAGGTAAATAATAAATACAGGAATTCCTTTTAAAACTTCAAAAAAAATTTTTTGTTGTTATTTTATATTACATTAATAAAGATCACACTGCACTGAATTTTCAAACAAAAAAAAAATTGATTTAAAAGATCATTTTCTTTTTCATGTGTGTTGATGATCTGGGTCGGGGCAAAGTGGTCATATTTAAAAAAATGCATCTAAAACCACCATAAATAACCATATTTTTTTTTAATGCTCAACACACTTTTTGAAGATTTTAGCTTTAATTAAATAGTCTTGATGGTAACTATGGTGAAAAGTTGATTCACCAAGAATTTTAATTATATTTCACTCCTGGATTTCATCAATATCATCAGGAAAGGTGTGATAAGTTGCAATGTTTTATTTCTTTAGGAATATATTAAAGATAGCGTCTAAATGACATAAATTACGTAATCAGAAAATATTACAATTAAATAAGTTCGGAAAAAATACTACGTAATTAAAAAGCTTAAGAGAAAAAAATCTTCAAGCTTTATTTATTCATTATTATGAAATATTCCAAGTTCTAAGTTTCTCCTTTTTACTGATATTTAATATGATTTTTTTTTGGAGAGGGGAAGGGGGGGGGGGGGTTGCAGAAAATTATCTATGATTTTTTTTTTTTCAAATATTATATGAATACTATCTTGCTTTAATTCAATCGATATGCTATATATCAAATTCTAACTCAGTTGTATTTAATTCAGTTTACCTTAGAAACAGTAAATGGCTAGTAAATTTAATATTTCACTGATATCTGTCTTATAGAGAAAATTAAAGGATTTTAGATGAAGGATATAAGTTAATCTTAACCTATGACCACTTTACCTCATCTTACTTAAGTTGTTCAACATTATATAAAATGAATCCAGCTTAGCGGTTTATGCAGACCTGTTCTAGAGACAGTTGTCCGGGAAGCTGCCTGCCCAACCAATCTGCTCAATATTTAAATAAAATTTTACAAAGAAGTTAAAAATTGTTTTGATTTTAAAATGTTTCATGTGGACACAAAACAATTGTTTTTCTCGCAGAATAAAATACTGTCTCGGTTTTGGAATTTTGAATATACCTCTTAATTGTAAAAACCTAAAATAAAAAATTTACCCTCATTCATTAATTTTTAATACTAATTCTATTCTTTATTTAATTTTTGACCACTTTCCGCCAACAGACCCCATTTAAGTTTTAAACCCTTTGACGGTCCTGGGTCATGAGTAAGATCTATGAAATTCTTCCCCATAAAAATATTTTTCGGACTAACTTGCCATGCAAATCAAGTGCTCTACTTTCTATCAATGCCTAGCTACTGCCCTGCGCCTCTGACAACAAACAATTAGCATCAGAAAAATAAGTGTAAAATGCTTTTGAAACATGCTCACTAGGGCATGATAAGACATTCAAAACCATCAACGAGTTAAATAACCATTAAATAATAATTTAAGTTTTTTTTTTTTTTTTCATATTTTGAAGCACTAGTAATGTGCATGTCACTTAAGATGAACATAGATTCGCCATCACTGTGTGAAGACTCTTTCTCCTGCATTCTTCTGTTTCTCTTAAGCTTTGTGCTACAGGGTGTTTTAAAACAAATGAACCGATTTCAAAAAATCATAACTTTTCGGATTTTAATCAGTTTAATTAAATAAAGGTATTGTTGAAAAAGGGAAAAATCTAGAGTTTCACGGAGTTGCGGACAGGTAGCGCTAACTCTCTTTATTGGCCTGCCATTTCAGTGTGTGTGAAAATCGCGACTGCACTTTGAAAATTGTATTGTGTTCTATGCTTTGCTAAGTGCGAGTCCGAAACAAATGTTCAGGGGATTTTCATCGAGAATACCCTAGTATTGAACCTCCAGCCCCAAAGAGCATTAGAATATGATATAAACAATTCATAGCAGTCAATGCAGACATGCTGGCAAAAGTTTCGGACGAATTTGAATACCTGGTACACATACGACATCCAAAGGTGGACATATTAAGTACCTTTAATTTTATATGTAAAAAAACTTGATCATTATCTATGCAGTATAAAATTATCTGAAGTATTTTCAATAGTTTTCATAATATAAGCATTTCAAATCAGGTCATTCTCTTTGAAACACCCTGTATATTTAATATACTAAAGTAAATATTTAAAAATTTGAATATTTATTTTTTTCAAATTAAGGATATTTACATTCAACCATAAAAGCATGTGTAGCTGATGAAAGAATTATAAATATATCCTTTACAATTAGCGATTGCAATACCAGTATACCAAACATCAGTATATTGCAATTTAGTAATGCCGGTGTTAGCTGAAAATAATAAATAGTTTTCAATTAACGAGTTTTAAGTTTAATTTATTAGATATCTACTGTTAATTTAGATCTGGTTGCCACCGTGACCTTTCAAAACTTTCCTTCTTTGACAAACTTTTCTTTCATGAAAGGAAAAATTTGAAGGAATAGTATTATTGTAATACAACATTTTTCTAAAATGATGCCTAATAACTCTTCTCATTAAATGCATGTAAGTGGGCATGCACGTATTTTAACCTTCCGTACATTTCAGGTTTTGGTTCGGTAAATGAATTTCCGTTTTCCAAAAAACCAAGTTCAAGCGCAATGGCAATGCACGTGTCATAACACTCATCATTTTACACTACATTTAGTTTAAAATGTATAAATGCAAAAGAAATGAAGTCAACAGAGACTTAATAATGAAATCAAGACATTAAAGACTTTTAAAAAGTTCTGAACGATGGTGCTTTACTGGTTTATTTTTTTACATTGGTGTTCATTTAATCTTCTAGTTATACTTTTTAAGCTCTCTGCTGTTCTGCCTTGGCTCTTTTGATGCATGTCTTCTCATTTATAAACTCAACTCTTTTGTATTGAAAAAGGGATCCTTGTAACCCTGAAACATGTGTATGCATGTCTCTCCAAATTTGGATTAAGTCGCAATATTTTCTTTTTTTCTAATATTGGTACCACAGCAGCCAATAAAGTTTTTTGAAATGTTTTGAGGTAGAAAAATCATGCTAAATTTCATTACCGATGTTTAAACTTTCAAGGAAAAGCTGAAAGAGATTAAATGCAATAGTGAAACCTGTATATAACGATACTGTCTATAATAATAAACTTGTCTATAAAGATATGTTCCTCAGTCCCAGCAAAATATCAGCATGAGTAATCAAACTGTCCATAACAATATTTTTTTAGGTCCCAACAGTATCGTTGTAGACAGGTTTTACTGAAATACATTTAAATAATACTAGAGCATCCCTTTTATGCAAATTTGTTGCTTTATATTATATTTGGTCCCAAAATAATGGATCAACATATGTATCTCAAATATAATTTTTGCTTTATTATCTGATTAGAAACTATCTATTGAGCCTTAAAACCTTAATGTTCAAACCTTAGTCAAGCCCTTCATAGTTTTTAAAATAGGGTACTTTCCTCCCAAATTTCAAAACCTACTTTGGTTTTCAATATTGCTTGCAAACCATAAACAATAATGCAATGATACATTACGTTTTAAGAGTAGTAAGTACTCAAGGCAAACTATAGGTTAGAGCTTTATTTCGTAAAACAAATGTGTTGCTACCTCTATGTAATAGGTAAGCAAAATTGAAGCAGTTTTTGAGCATTCATATGCAGACAATTCTTAAATGATGCAATATTTATTTTACTGAGAATGCTATCAAATTGTAGAATCATGACTGAACTTTTATATCAACAGAGTTAAAATAAAATCACTCATTAAGCATATAATTCATTTAAGAGGAAATTATGAAATTTTTTCAGACAAGTTTGACTATAGTTATATCAGTACTCAAGATTATTTCAGCACCAAGTTATACCTAGTTACCACCTAAGTTATTAGAATTTTTTAAGTGTTCACTATTTTAATCTTGAATATGCTTCATATTGATACTAAGATAAAAGAATTAAAATATAGCACAACCAAACCAATCATACAGGTTGTGATTGATTTCATTGGTTCAAATATTTTGCACTCAAAAGTAAAATAACAAAATAAAATAAATATTGCATTCAATTACAAGTACTTTATATTCCACATGAGCATTTTTAATTAAAAAAAGTTAAAGAATGCAATCATTAAGTTCTGCCATTTTCTAAGATTGTTTCATTCCTATGCTAGAAACATTTAACCTTCAAACAATGGAACAAAGGTGAAAACAATGGATTGCTTCGGTTCTAATGTTATCTGACTGAGCTGAACCTTTGGTCGATCTCCTTCTGCCAATGGCCCACTGAGTAAATTATGACTCCTAATTTCAACATGAGCCATCTCTGGTAAGTGAGGATTTTTGTTAGAAAAGTCTATAACAGTTGTATTGGTGCCCGTGTTCAGCACTACCATGTAACCTGGGGATCCTTTACGAACCCTGATCATTGAGAAAATGTCGTTTGTAATCACTGGATATTCTTGCTTTCCAAAACTGAGAGCCGGCTGCCCCCTCAGAGCCAGCAACTTTTTGTAAATATTCAAATGGGATTGCTTCTCATTTTCCTGAGCCTAAAGAGAAAAGAAAAAAAAGTGTGAGTTTCATTTACAGTTGAGTATACTACCTTGTAGAAAAGTATCTCATTTCTCTTTCCTTTCTTTTTTAATTTTGTTGGAGGATCCTTTTCTAAGATATTGTTTAAAATTTAGAAATATCTATTGGTAGGATCAAAAGGTTAATTAATAAAGGGATGCCTTGCAATAGACACATGAGGCACTGAGAAGCAGAGGGATGTAAGTGGCAAAATTAAAAATTTGAAGATAACCAGTACAAATGGTAGGTGAACCTCTCCTCTGTCTTGGGGAAAGAGATGGTACTAGTAGCCCTAGTAGGTGCTGCTGTACAGCACGATTTAGAAAAAATTTTCAATGAAAGCCTACTTAGAACCTAATCTTAAAACGTGCTTTACTCAATACTTGAAAAGGTCGACTTACATGCCTTTGCTTCTCACTGCCTCATACATAGACATAGAATTTCGACTTTTGCGACTCCCAGGTCAACTGATTTGCTTATCTGCATTTACAGGTAGAACTCAGAATCATATCAGAGCTAATATGAACAGTAAATGGATTCTGTTCAGTTTTTTTAACTACAGTGAAACTTCAATAAGTCAAAGTTGTAGGGAATGTGAAAAAAATTTGAGTTATCGAAAATTCAGTTTACCGAATACAAAAACAAAACCATAGAATTACCGCCACTGACGCTCATTAAATTTATAATATAAGCGAAAAAGTGACAGAGTAATGTATCAAAGATAATATCGCAAAGCAACAATAGGATATCTTATTGTTATTCTTGGAACTAGATGTCTTGCTGTTGCTCTGGGGTGATGATATACACTTGCACATACTTTATAATTGCACATACGTAATTCTTGAAATTTAAGAGTTTGTATGATTTGGAATACATAATTTTTATTTTATGTAGGATATAACAATTTTTACTTGCCAGAAAAAAAGATATATTAAAAAAAATCTGTTATCAACCTTTGCATTGAGCAGAAATCTGTTCTTTCATTAAGTAATCCTCGGATACTTTTAAATCATCAAAGATGGAGTAGAAAACATTCAGATGGAATTCTATTAAAACATGCAATGCATCTGCTGCTTTTCTTGCAGTTATTTTATCTGAACCGCCAATCGAAACTATTTCCGATTTTTTAAAATTGTTGAAAACTTGGAGGCACACTCATTTTCAATGTAATTTCCTTCGTTTTTGCTACGCTACAATCGAAAAATAAACCCGAGTATACGTACTCCCGTAATTTTTTTACATGCTATTTACGTTCTGGTTTCCCCCATAAGCAAGTTTTTCTTTTCTATCAAAGGAAATGAAGTAAACATTAATTTAAAAATTGGCTTCAGAGATTTATTTCATCCACTTTGTATGGACCCCGTTTGATGCAATGCAAGGGCAGATTTATTTATTTTTGTTCATTCTTTTTGGAAGAAATAAATATAACAAAATTAAAAAAAACCACAATTTCGACTTATAAAGTTATGTTAGCAAGGAAACTTTGACGCGAGTCATGAAATAAAATTCGACACATCCAATATTTTGACTCGACAAAATTTGTCTTATCAAAACTAAATAACATTTATTCTCCATTCAGTTAGACGAGAATCAATATTCACTTTGACTTATCGAAGTTTTCGGCTCATCGAAGTTCGAATTACCGAAGTTTCACTGTATTTATTTTTGTTATTTATCAATAGTTGTTGCTATTCATTCCAACATTCAATTACTATACACTAGACTTAGATGAAATGGAAAGCTTTCTGCGAACACAAATTCTAACTGGAAAATTTTCTGCAAATAATTACTTTGCCTAACTCACCCTTGAATAAAGAATTAAATCTATATTCAAATATGAAAGAGGCCAAAAAGAAAAAAAAAGCTTTAAATCGTTTAATTTTTTTTTACAATAATAAAGTTTGCGCTTATTTTTCACCAACTGAAGAAAACTGTCAAAACCATTATTTTTTTCACACATGTACTTTCAAAGGATTTTGGAAAAAAGGCTTTAACAGAAATAAACAGAGTTTTTTTTTTTTTTTTTTTTTGAAAATTCCCTTAAAAAATTATTTTTTTTAATGTTAGCAATTTGAAAAAAATTTCTGCAGAGCCAAACATTTTCTGCGAATTCCGTTCGCATGTTTGTCTATATTATGCAAGACTGCTATACGCCACATAAATACACAACCTTTTTTTCTACACTTTACAAACCAAAGAAAATAACTAAAATATACTTACTTTCACATTAATCTTTGCATAATCTGGATGCAAACTCAATGCATTAGTACCGTTCGTAAAACCACCAGAAGCATCATCATTCCAAGGCATTGTAATTTTGGACTGTAAAGTGTATTAACAAATTAATGTAATACAAGCAATAGAAGTAACGTGAAAAATGAAAGCAACATGCAATATTAAATGTAGCAGAATAGATTAGACACATTAACAATTGTCTAATTCTTTAATCTTTCACTTATGTTGCTGATATAACTGTTGTACCAGCAAAAAATACTCTCTTTGCAACCATGCGCTTGGCAAACCCATGGAATCATAGGGTATACAAAGACTGGTTTTTACACGGTGATATAAATATGCATAAATTTGTTTTATACAATAACATCGCTGAAATATATTCATTAACTACTACATATTAGCAAAATATGCTAACAGTGAAGTCTCTTTATTTCTGCTGGGAGGAAAAAGTTGAACTGTGCTGTTTGAAATACATGATCATTAAAAAATTTCAGATTTAGAGCTTTTGGCAAATTTTTAAAAATTAAACTCAAATGAAATTTCCTAAGAGTGAGTTCTTGCTTAGTAGACCCTGTTTTACTATCTTCTTTGTTTTTGTATTGAGAAAGAGGGGAAATGGGGGGGGGGATAGTTAACTTTTGTTTGGAAAGACTTTCACAGCAGTGAAATTATCTATATTTAAAAATAAAAAGTTTTTTTTTTGTGTGGGGGGGGGGGACAATATAAAAGGATCTTAGGGAATTTATTTTTTTGCAAATTTATAAATGGTATGGCCTATTAATTAATCATAGAAAATCTCATATTTAGCATGAAATAGTATCAAACCAATAAAAGATAATGTTCACAATGGGGAAAAGACTACAAAGACCACATTTTTTCTACTTGAGAAAATTTTCAAAGCACTTTCAAATTCATTTCTATTGAAATTAAAACTCTACTAGCTGCATTGCTTAGCATTACATGGTCTAGATCAAAAATAAAAATTGTGTCAGTGATGCATATTCAACAATCAGGTTTAATTAACAATCTAAAAAAAGTGCAAAATTTCCAGTAAACATGTAAAAAGGAGCAATTTTCTGACTCAAAATTTAAATTTAGACCTCTCTGGATATCTTATCACATTACAAGATATAAACATTCTGTTTCATGGATCTTCTGCCCCCCCCCCCCCCAGGTGAATTCCCAAACATGAAAAGATATCTGTGCCAAATTTGGCAAAGATCCGCAACAAACTGGATTTGTACAAGGAAAAATACAAAATAAAAATGTGATGATAATACCTGAACATTAAATTACCTGCAAAATTTGGCAATCAGATGTTTATCTGATGTAAACAATGGATTTGTGTAAGGAACACACATAAACATGCATCCATTTCTACATATGAGTCTGTGAGAAGCGAAGGGATGTAAGTGGCTAAATCAAAAATTTGGTGATAACCAGTACAAATGGTAGGTGAACCTCTCCTTTGTCTCAAGGCAAGAGATAGTACTAGTAGCCCTGCTAGTTGCTGCTATACAGCTTAATTTAGTAAACGTTTCAATGAAAGTTTACCTAGGACCTTATCTTTAAACGCATTTTACTCAAAACTTCAAAGTGCCCACTTACATCTATTTGCTTCACACTGCCTCATATATAGATGCTAAATATGTCAGAACATACGAGCTATATTAATTTCATCCCACTGCCACAAAATCTTTGATTTTTGAAGACAAAAAAAAAAAAAAGCAAACAAATGTAACATAGAGCAGAACACTTACTTGAGTCTTTTCTCCTGGTAAATCTGTAAGACCTAATTCATCTCCATAATATGTTATTGGAGTTCCTTTTGCTAAGAAAGAAACCATATGTATTCCGTCCAATAAATCGCCAACTCTAGTAGCTAAGCGTTTAAGGGATTTGCTTCCAAGCTGTAATAAACAATGAATCAAAACATGTAACATACTTACTCACATTATATATGAAACAAGTTTTCAAACTGTGTTTTGTGGACATTCCTGGAGATTCCAAGAGTCCAAACAAACATCCAGAAAAAAAATTATAAAAGATTCACACTAGTTGACTAGTGTTTATTAATTAAAAAATAAGGACACTGAATATGAAATGTGAGTGCTAAATAACATCAGCTCAGTAGGCTTAGGTTTTGATAGTTAGTGTAAAAAAAATGTAATTCAATCTGATCATTAAATATAGTGCAAGCATTAGTAAAACCAAATCAATGCTATTTTACAATGATTTTAAACAGAAATGCTCAACTTTAATCATGTGAAATACAAATTTACCTACATTAGTTTATTTTAAGGACATTCAAGTTTCTCAACCATAACTAATTCAAATTTTGGTTACATAAAGATTGCACTTTCTGGGGTCAATTTAATAAATTATATTAGGAATAATCATGGCTAATTAAGATTTAAAATCAAGTTAGAGAAGCTATCCTTTACATTAATTTCTGCTCATGACTATTGAATCAAAATATAATTTTCAAGGGTGCAGGTAAAGAACATTAGCAGGGGTGGATCCAGAAATTTTTGGAAGGGGAGGTTGAGTTTAAATAACCAGGTTAATATCTCCTACTTAAAAAAGTACCAGCTATTCAGGGGAAATGGGCAACCCTCAAATGCTATGGAGCACCCCCTACCCCCAACAAAAACCCTTTCAAATTACACTCCTTCCCTAAATTTTTCAATTGCACAAAATACGCCATAGATCAAATTTATTAAAGTCATATTTCTTTATGCTAACAGGCTGGTTAAGTTAATACATGAGATTAAAGCTATAAAATAGTTGGGAAAAGCACTCAAAACACACATAACAAGTGTGTTTGAGATGGAAGAGTGGTCTGAAAAAATGGAGGGGGGGGGGGGGGGAGACAGATTTCGATATTTATTTAATTATTTTATTTATTTTTGACTTTTTTTTTGCGATATTTTTAAGATGCATTAAGCCTTCTTTCATGCTTTTTTCTTTCTTTTTTGACTGTTACTGGGAAAGTAGGCTAAAAAAGGATATAAATAATTACATAAATTGAGGCAGTGAGAAGAAAAGAGATGTTTAGGTGGCAAATTAAAAATTTGGTGATAACCAGTACAAACAGCAGGTGAACCTCTCCTCTGTCTTGGGGCAAGAGATAGCTTTTTTTGACTCCTCGCTTGCACCCTGACTATATTGTGAGACGTTATATGGAACACATAGATGCAGAACTAACTCAAAATGTCTGGATACGAACTTGATTAGTGCTTGACATCTACACACTTGGCGCAGAGTTGCGCTTCCACGAATACAAAAAAAAAAAAAAAAAAAGCCGACTACCTGTCAGCACAAGGTATTATTTTATCTGCCGCCATCTGCCAGATAAATTGCCTTACAACAAAATTTGCATAAATCACAATAAATAAAGAATTGAATAATTAATAAAAATAGAAAACAGTTCAAAGTTCTTTTCTGATCCATTTCACAACAGTTTTCCTAGCCCTAGTAGGTTCTGTTATACAGCATGATTTAGAAAAAAATTTCAATGAAAGCCTACCAAGGACCGCAATTTTAAAGGTGTTTGACTCAAAACTTGAATAAGTCTCTTTGCTTCTTACTGCCTCAATTGTTAAAGAGTTGACATTTTAGCCACCTTAATGATGAACACAATATGAGCAAAAAATTACTTCCGGCCCTACAAAAAAGGTTTTGAATATTGAAATATGGGATATTCTTCAAATATTAAAATGTTGTTCAATTACTATTATCATTTTAACACAACAATACTTACTAAAATTGCAGACCAGCTATTTTCGGGCAACATTTTGATTTGTTTCTCAAGGTCACTCGCAGATGTATCTTCTTTTAGATTCGTTAGCTGTGTACTGATTGGCAATTCTACAAGAGTTACAGTCTCATTACCAGCTTGCACTGTATTGGTACCAAGTGAAACAGGAACATCAGCAAGCAAAATCCTAGTAAAATAAAATAGCTCAAAATCTTACACCATACAACGTTTTCATTTAAAAGAAGTTCAACATCATATCAAAACACTTTAATGTAATTTAAAAAATTAACAAACAAAACTTAAGAAAAAGTACTTTTAAACATCATTCACATTAACTAGAAATTTTCATACAAATAAGAGAATTTAAAATTTGTAACAATATTTACCACTGTTACTACCAAGTACTCTGTAATAGAATAAATATAAAGGTGAAATAAGAAATAACAACGTCAAAAAGCACAAATTGCAGATTACAGCAAACACTTGTTTCAACATTACAAGGAACACCTTTTTTTAATGCAAAAGAAATTAGCTTATGGATGAAAAGACGTCCCACAAAAGCCTCCTTTTGTCGGATGTCTTTTCATCCGTAAGCTCGTTTCTTTTGCATTGAAAAAGGCGTTCCTTGTAACGCTGAAACACACGTCTGCAGTAATCTGCAATTTCTGCTTTTTTCACGTTCTTATTACTTCACTCTTCAGCACAAAGGTATTTATTTTTTTTATCTTAACTATATAGGTGCTTTACCCTGACAGTTTTTGCACATTACTAACAATAACGTAGTTAAAAAGTTGCCAAAATTGTTAAAATTTAAAAATATAAAATAAAGATTGAAAAATTATCTTAATGCATATGATTTGGAAGCATGAGAAGCAAAAAGTTGTAAGTGCCAAACTTACAAATTTGATAGTAACTCATACAAAGGGTAAGAGAAACTCTCATGCAGTATAAGGTAAGAGACGGACCTGGTAGTCCTGGTAGATATTGCTATACAGCAAGATTTAGAAAAGCATCCATTTTCACCCTCTGCTTCTCACTACCTCATTTGTGTAAATTCTAATTAATCTCTTCATAAGTTTTATTTATAATATTTATGCAGAAAAAAAATGTATTATTTTAATTTCTATTAACTATGACTAAGAAATACTTAAAATAAAGAAAACACTTTATAAAGCATTTGTTATTGTGTAACTGTTAGTCTAAGTACATAAAATATTTACTGTAAATAAATTATATACTATTCCTAGCAGTATATGATATTGAAGTTTTTGAACAATGTAAACTTCGAAATTAAGTAATAAATATCTTTTTACTTACAGAGATTTGAGAATTTTAAATACGCAACAAATTAATGGGAATTACACAATTTTATCGAAAAATATTGTGGTATAAAATCACAAATGAATTATTCTTTCATATCAACACTCACTTCCGGTAAAATCCACAATTGAACGGGGTGGTTTCTTTCAATCAAAAGTCCTAATTTTAGTCATTGAAATGGATAGAATGAGCAAAAAAAAAAAAAAACATGGACACAGAAAATACTTTCATTTTCCCCAAAGTTTTTTTTTTTAAATTAATTTTTATAAATGTCTGATTTTTCAAACAAGGCATGGTCTTGATGATGTCACAAATGATGCACTTTGCCGCATCTTCCTACTATGTTTCCACGTTATGATAATCAAGCAGCAAATTAAAATTGCGCTCTACGCTTGCTATCAACCATATCGTTGCCAATGCACATGAGTACAGATGCAAATTTAATATTTTGATCTGTGAATGGCAACATTGAATGGCATTTCATCATTTGTGATGTCACA
Organism: Uloborus diversus; assembly: GCF_026930045.1. Taxonomy (NCBI): domain Eukaryota; kingdom Metazoa; phylum Arthropoda; class Arachnida; order Araneae; family Uloboridae; genus Uloborus; species Uloborus diversus. The sequence goes on from NC_072736.1 coordinate 30,202,947, forward strand.
CGACAGAAGTGTAAACAACGAAAACGCACCGATTGAAGTAATTCTTTAAAAATATTAAACTTAAATAAATTATTTAAAAAATGGTCGGATCCTGTTTTTAAGGATGCTCTTTCAGAAAAAAAAAACTTTTAAAACTTTGGAAACTACCCCCATTATTCTTTCATACCAACACTCACTTTCAGTTTATCGGCGGTAAACCGAAAGTGAGTGTCGGTATGAAAGAATAATACAACTGTGGATTTTATACTACAAATGTGATCGACTTTTTTTCAGTGTTGCATAATATGGGTTGCCGTACAAATTATTTTTAGCACAATTTCAAAAAGTTCAAGTTAAAAAATACATTTGTTTCCAAAATGCAGTATACCTGATCATGCTAAGTCAAAAAAAAAAAAAAAAACTAAACAGAGATTGAAAATTAAATTCCCATATGAAAGTTTCACAGCAAGCTTTATTGTAAGCTAGAGATGTATAAAGTTTAAGAAATTAAAATTGAAAAATTTAAAAAAATGATTTCTGTGTTCAAATCATGTATTCTTGCTGGGAAGATTTTTAAGCAAAGGCAGGGCCCAATACAGGCTGATTTTGCTACCGTTTTTCGGTACCTTCACAAAAATCTTGTTTTGAAATAGGTACTTTCACAAAAATCAAATAGTAAAATCAGGTAGCTTCACAAAAACATAGAAAATTTCGCAAAAATTCGCATTTTAAAATATAAAATTTGTTTCTCTGTTTAAAACAAAATTTACTTATAAAATAAATTCTAAGCAAGTTTATATGTACAATAGCTTAAATAGCAACCTTTTGGTGGTATTTTAACTAATTTTTAGCCGTTTCTCGCCAAAGTGTATTTATGCAATATTATTGCAATCTTTTAACATGTTTTGGGGAACCATTTTCTCATAATTTCCAAATTGTACACAGTACATAGCCCATTAAGCTGAAATTATGATGGTATTTTCGGTGCTTCTTAGGTTTTTAGCTCCCCTAAAATTTCACTTTGTTCTACTTCTCTTTTACAAAAATAGGATGCCTCTAAAAGTTCACAAAAACAATGCTGATGAAAAAAAAACTTTCACAAAAATAGAATGATGCAATACTTTCACAAAAATAGGTAGCGAGAAAAATATCCTGGATTGGCCCCTGAAAGGTGGCAAGAGCACTAAAAAAGGGTGAACCCCTTAAAGCTAGGCTTTTTTTAAAAAAAGGAATATGGGCTATATTACTGGATTTCAACACCGTTATTGATTCTAAAATATTCAAAACACTGTCTCAGGATAAGTCAGTTTTAAATCAAAAGGTTTTGGCATGATTACTCATGAGACCTTTTTTAGTGTGAGACCCAGACTCAATTTAAAGAAAAGGGAAAATACTGCAAACATAGCAAGATTAAAGATTTTCTTTAAAGAGAAGTTATAATTCTATCCCTTAATAAAAAAGATTGATTGAAAACACATAGTATATGGGACATTTGCTTCGCAGTGTATACCTTATATACAGTAAAGCTACCCAAGTAAAGCCCTTTCCTAAAAAAAGATCATTACTCACTTTTGAGTTCCAGATGATACAGTGAAGTTTTTCAAAATTTCTCTCCACTCTTTGAACAAATTCAAATACTCAAACTGATTGATGGTGTATTTATCTTCATTCTAAATGATAAATGAAATAATGAAAAAAGAAATAAATTAATGAAGTGAACAGAAAGTGATTCAAATAACAATACCAATACATTAAAATTCTTTATACATACCTCAGTAATAAACATCTATGAGTAAGCATCTATGATTTATTTTTAACATCATATCAATTATTTGGAAGTACCATAATACAAAAATTTTTAATTTTTTTTTTTCGCTTAAAGGCCTTTAAAGGATGTTATTTTCTTTGAAAAATAATGACAGATTTTTTGTTCTAATATTAAATGCTGGAGAGCATGGCAAATTTACTTTTCTTAATGCAAATTGCCAGAAGAGTTCAACTTCAAACGCTTATCCTGTAAAATTTCATTTCTTCGCATTGTGGCACTTCTCCCAAATGAGCAATATAGCTATATTAATTTAATGTTTTAAATTAATTTAATTATTTTTTTTAATCGTATTTTCTTTTCCTTTTGCTGAGTTACTATCTGATTTTAACAGAGGTGGAATTATAAATTAAATTCAAGGTAACATAAAAACATACCTGATTTTTAACTTCCTCGGATTCTTTCACAAGCAAATGAGGGGCTCCAAGAACTCTAAAACCACTGACACCTTTTTCAAGCCAAAATCGCAAAGTATCCTAAAATATTAAGTGTAAGAACAAGGATTAGTTGATTTAAATCAGTTTGATTTAAATCGCAATTTAAATTAAGTGATTTTTTAAAATCTTTCATTTAAATCAATCAATTTGAATTATTTTTAATAAAATCATTGATTTAAATTAGTTGATTTAATCTTTATAAATGAATTTTGCATTTTTAGTATGTGTGGCTCTAAATTTAATTATTCTGCATTCTACAATCTTAACTTCAAATGACAAAACAAGGTAAACCCCTCTTTCTGTGTGCGTAACAGATTTCCAGACACTTGCAATACTGTCGGCCCGGCTTAAACGAATACCGTCGGTTCCAAGAAATATTATTCAATTAAGCTGGGAAATTTTATTTACCTTTCTTGGTTGACAACTTTTGTCTTAAAACATAATAATTATTCAATCTAGGTAATAGAAGAAAAAATGTTTTTGATCAAAAAACATTTTAAATAAGCTAAGTAATCATCAAAATAGTATGATAATTAAGTATATATAATACAAGTTCATATGAAAATTATAAATATGTAATTTACAACTTGAGGTATTAAATCTTCGTTTAGACACCTTTTTTCAAATTCATATTTTTTGGAGAAAGTCCTTAATAGTGGATTCCTAGCTTAAGGTATTATGAGAACACTTTTCTAACTTCAATTACGGTGTTTTACGTAATTAATATTTATCAATTTCTTATCACCTACAATGTTAATATTTCGTTGTGTTTTTGAATTTAATTATCGATTGTCTGTTGGTAATGGCAACGATTACAGGGGTCTGTCCAGGATTTTTCACAGGGTTTGTTTTTTGTGAAAAATCAAATAATTTTGTGAAAAAGGAATTAATTTTGTGAAAAATCAAAAAATTTCGCAAAAAAAAAAAAATTTTTTTTTGTTAAAACGAAATTTTAGAATTTAGAGATGACACAAACTGCATCAATTTAACTTAAAGTTGAGTGTTTTCCTCTTCTACGTCGATAAAATCATTCTGGATTTTTTTTTCTGATATTTGGCGGGGGGAGGGGGGGCATCGCTCTTTCAAGTATCAATATTTATCTTCCATTCTACATTATGTTAAATTATACTAGATATATTTCTGTACAGTACTTTAAATAATTGTAACAAAAATATAAATAAATAAAATAAAATTCAGATTAGGGTTCAGCATTCAACTTTTTGACCCAAGACATTCTTAAAAAGCACAGAATTTCGTTTAAAACTTATAAATTCCGTGATTTTAACAAAAATAAAAAGATATTTCTATTGTTTACCTCTTAACAAAGCGTAATATTCATCAAAAATTCGAATTCCCATAGCGGATGCAAAGAGATCGCAATTCTCAAAGTGAAGGCATCAAAAGTATAAAAACGGCTTGTAAAAGAAATGTTTTTGATAAAATTATTTTTAAATTGCATTTTAGAGTCCTATGATAAACATATCATTAATATCTGTGGACACAGTTGACCCAAAAAATAAAATAAAATAAACCATCTATTCAGCATTTTAATTTTTGACTCATAACAGAAAATGGAATTTTGCTTTAAAAACTTGAAATGAGAGTTCTAGCAGAAATAAAGAGACCTTTCATTTATTTGAATCCTAATAAAGCGAAGTTAGCTTGAAAAAAGAACAAAATATGATTCTCATATCGGATGTTAAAAGATAGCATTTTTCAAAATGTAGACATCTAAAGAAAAAAAACGTTAATTAAAAGAGTTTATATAAAGTTAATCATCCTTGTTAGCATCGAAAAATCAAAACCCATATAATTTTCTCCCAAAATAACAATTAACCATCTCACCGCACCCCACCCCTAAAAACCCCACCGTAAAAACGCAAATATTGACAAGCTAGCAAAATTATGAGAATATTTTCTAATCAAGTCATTATAAAGGTTCAACGCCAGACACTAAGTGGTGATAATTTTGAAGTTGGTAACCCTATCTCAAGCGATCATCAGATTCCTCACCCTTACTATACCTTTGCAGTTCTAAGTTCATTTCGCAGATACATATTATTGTTATTGTTTATTAAATCATGAGCAGAGAGAAAAGTTCTTACCAATGCCTTTTCAGAAAAGTTTACAACACCACTGCTAATTAGCTGTGATAAAACAAACAACCATTATATTTATTTGGCAGTAGCAATTATTTATCCCTTGCAGAAGCATCCCAAGAGTGCCAATTTTTTTTTTTCAAAATTAGCCGATTTTGTGATTTTGTATAAGCTGATGCGTTATTTTGCTTTCAGATTTGCTCTTTCAATAAACAATTTGTGACAGATCCGATCTTGTTTATCAGAATTTTGTGAAGGGTCCGTTTTGTTTGATCAGGATTTTGTGAAAGGTCCGTTTTGTTCGATCGGGATTTTGTGAAAGGTCCGTTTTGGTTGATCGGATTTTTGTGAAGGGTCCGTTAACGGACCCAAATATCCTCTGGCTAGACCCTTGTATAAAATAAACTAAATAGAATAGTGGAAATGCTTTGACAGAATGTGAATGTTGTTTTTCCCACCTGTTGTTTGCCGAAAAACACTAGTTTAAATTTTTATGTCAATAATTGATCTTATTTAATTTATTTTTAATGTATTAAAAATTTTTCTCAGCAAAAATATATGCGAAGGCTGATCACTATTATTAGATTATGCAGGGAAATTATTCAAATAAGCGGGAATCTCTAACATTACACTATGGGGAAATATTTGGTTACGGGAGATTTTATTCGTATAAGCGGGGTATTTGTTTATCCTTTACCCGATTAAGCGGAGCTGACAGTATTGCTTTTACTCCAAAATCAACTCAGAAAAATTAAAATTTGCAGTTTTTCTAGGGGAAAAAAGTAAGCGTTGTTAAAATATTTTATCTTGACACCAACATAAAAAAGTAGTAATTAATTTAAGAAGCAAAAATACATTCTTTGTTAATGCCAGATACATAATTTTCATGAATATCATCTTAGTTACCTTTAATTCTTCTCTGACAACTGCATTTCTTAAATTGTAATCAGGTTTTCCTTCCCCATAAGTAGCAAGATAATACTGGCTCCGTTTGTCATTCCATTTCCAAGCTGATTCTCCATCTGTGGATTTCTGAAAATGTATACATTAAATAAAGCAAGTTTTAAATTACTTTCACAACAATCGAATGAAGGCAAAGTGAATAAAATTGCAATCGAAATGTGAAACAATTCAAAAGTACTACAAGAACAACAGGTAAGAACTGTTTTATTCTTAAGCAACAAACATATCATTCAAATGGTTCAATAACATTTGCTATGAATGAACAAGGCTGTCAAAACAACTGCGTTGAGTATCATTTTAAGGGATGCAAAACTGTTATTTATAGAAAGCTGGATTTAAGACTACAAGATGTCAGAATACATGGAAGCAATTTTCATGCAAAATGACAAAATTATTTTTTTAATTTTATTTTATCTATTCATTCACTTTTTATAGAGCCTATGTTAACAAGAAATACTAATAAATTTGGAGGCATGCCTATGCAGAATCTCTGCATACTGTATATAGTCTAAATTGGACAACATTACAGGCTTTGAATGCATAAGTGGAAGTAATGCATGGGTAAGTAGACTCAAGTAAAATTTCCTGAAAACAGGGGGAAATTTTCGGAAACTATGAGGAAGCTAGACCCCCCCCCCCCCCCCAAAAAAAAAAACTTTTCAAATAGGTATACAAAAATCATTAAAAAAGATCATTTAAAAAAAAAAATTTCCAAATAATTTTTCAGTTTTAGAATGTGCTGTTAACCCAAAATTTTCAGAAACCGCAACCAGGGCTGCATCCAGGGGGGGGGACGCCCTCCTTCCCCAAAATGTTTTGTACCGTAAAACAGAAGAAATTTTTTTTTTTTTTTCAATTTATAATGTCAGAAAGGGAAAATAAAGTTTTTTATTCTTAATTTTGTAACTATTAAACAAGTGAAAATTTGAAGAAATACAGAAAAAGCAATTCTAGTTCTCATTAGATGCAAAGCATACTTGAAATTTAGACCCTAAATTAGGGCTTCCTGCTCTCTTTCCCAATTCAATTCAGGGCCGTCCTGGGCTAAGGCAGGCCCTTTGTCAGTTTGGTAGACTTACCCTCCTCGAGGGGGCATGCACAGAAATTTTGGGGCCTGTCACAAATGACTGTTTTGGGCCCCCCACCATATTGTTTACCCCTATTTTCAACCCTAGTTTTAAAAATATTGGGCCCCTTTCAGGCTTGGGCCCAGTCCAACAGGTGTCCCTTCTCCCCTTGTGCACGCCCCTGCCCTCCTCCCCCTAAGACTCTAATAAAACTTACACTGCACCGATTCTGAGACGGGGACTCTCCAAGGGCCGGGCCCCTAGTTTCCTATTAGGTTATTATCTGGTTACCAAGATGTGCCAAATTCAGCTCCTTGATACATCCTGAGTAAAAAATGCAAAAACCATGATTTTCGCATTTTTGTAGCATGTTTTTCAAGATGAATTTTTGTGACTGATATGTTCCATGTCTTGCCATTTATTTAATACCGAATTCAGTATTTTGGAAGTTCTTTTGTTATATTGCTTGTTTTTATCTTACTTCTACTGCTAACTTATAATATCTTAAGCATGAGGGGAAAAATAACACTAGCTCTACTCTTTTTCCATTTCCTGCACTACTTGTGATTGAATAAAAAAATGTTTCTTTTCAGAAATATATCATTGCATTTATTTTTAACTTAACACGGGTGTGTCTTACAAAGTTATAACTCTTTTGTAAAACTGTGCAATCAACTTCTGAAAAGTGCAAATAAAATGCTTTAAATAATTTCAACTGTTCCAGAGTCTTTGAAAATTATTCAAGTTTTTGAAATTCCTTGAAAAGTTCTTCAATTTTGTCTCTTATCAAGAAAATAAACTATGAATTTCCAAATGGCCAGAATATTACCCTTTCGTTCTTATTTTCTGAATCTCTACACCATTTCTTTTAAACCATTTTGTACAATTTTTATACTGTAGGGCATTTGATGAAAGGGGGGGGGGGGGGAAGTGATCAAAAACAAACTATACTAAAAGCTAATATGAGCAAATGACTATGTGCTTCTCTTTTCTCTCTGTCGATTAATGTCAAGGATTTGTTGAGCAAGCAATTTTTAATTTGATTGATCTTGATTTTCAAAAGAATGTGTAACTTTCAAAAGATTTTGGTAGCCTATTTCTCTTCATATTTTTGTAGTCTCAATTACCCCATATAAGGCCTCAAAATACAGATTTTTATATCTTTTTTTTTAAACATTTCCCGGGGAAGACGTCCCTGGACCCCCTGAAATTATGGATGTTAACGGAGCCCAACTTAAATGGACACTCTCCTGCTATCCTTATCACTATAAGTGAATAAAAAAATAATAAGAAATTAAAGTAAAAATAACAGTCCACAGTGTTCGCGCTCAACTATCCGTAACATGGGTCCCAGGGACCCATTAATGAAATAGATTTGGGTCCTTTGGTGGAAAAAATGAGTCCCTTAAATTTTAAACAGAAAATCTTAGTGCGTAAATGAATAATATAAAAATATTTATACTTGGGGGGGGGGGGGGGGGAAGGCATGAAATAAAATAAATTGGTTATTTTTGCCCTAATTCTTTTGTGATTTTATCATTGTAAAATTATTTTCAAATAATACACTTGCAAGACTCAGTTATGTGAGAAACTATTTGGTCAGTTACAATGAGATTAACTCAAAATTTACTTTAAAAATGGGTTTTACCATAAAATATAAAACAAGTGCCTCTGATTGATCAAGCAAAAAGCACTCCCTTAACTTTTGTTTTCCTGGAAATTTTTCTTAGTGAAAAAAGCAAACAGACCCCCCCCCCCTTCCCAATTATCATTGGCAATTACATAATAATAATAATAAATCGCAAGCGAATAAACCCAACGCAAAAATCGCGATCGCAAAAACGAAACATTTTCTCATATGAGTGTGAAAATTGCTCATTTGCAATCTTAAATCAGTATATTTGACTTTATTTTGACTTGTTCAAAGCTGCGATCGATTAATACCCGACTTTTGCAAGTCCAAATAAAAATAATCCATCAGAAAGAGATGAATTATTAGAAAAAGAACAAGGTTAAAGTGCTTTTGTATAAAATTCAAGTATTCATAAGCAATTTAACAAGAAAAATGTAAAGTTCCGAACTCTTTGTGTTTAGCACGATCTGGAAAATATTCGCCATTTTTTTTTCTCCCCTCTTTTTTTTGGGGATGCAAAATGATGATTTTCAAAAGTAATTCTGGTTACATGAATACCAAATTGCAATATTTTTACTGTACAATTGTCTTGTATTAATCCTGAAGATTGCATTGAAAACCTCTCTCATTTTTAGTCTTCATTTCTGTTTTTAGGAATTTCCTCAAGACAAAAGTTGAGGGAAAGCTTATTCTTAGAATACAGTACAATGGGCTATTTGTGAACTTGCTCCCTGAGCTCTGCCCAGGAGGTCACTGTAAGCTCCAGTCTTATCACTAAAATTCCATTGACTGGTCCACAATTGGGGTGTGTTTGAATAGCTGATAAACAGATAGGGTCATTTTAGTCCCTTTATGTTGATTCTCCTGGTCATTTTGAAGCTTAAAAGCATTTACTAAATAGATCTTTGGCATTTTCTCCCATTTTTTTTTTTTTTCTGGTTCTTATTTTTTGGGTTTTCTGGGTCCCTGGGACCCGATTTTTCGCGGAAGTTGCGTCCCTTTCCCGCGAATTTGCGTAAAAAACCCGCTATAGCGCGTAAACGCGAACCCTGGTCCAACAGTGGAATCTTTAAAAATCAAGACAAAAAAAAAACATCTTCTACAAAAATATTTTTATGCGTGTGTGTGTGTCTATGTATGTGTTAGGGCAATATGCGAAACCGGGGCCCTCCCGAAAATAAATTCTGGATTCGGCCTTGATGGCAACCCCAACATTTTCTGATCACAAACACCGTGAAAGTGAACGAAGTAATGTGAAAATATCATGAACACATGAAAATATACAAGAGACTTACCCAATCATTTGGTGGTGATTCTTCATCAGCCCAGATATAGAAGTCTTTATAAGCTGGTTCACTATTTTCGCTCTGTTCAAACCACTTGTGTTTTGCACTTGAGTAGTTTGGATTGAAATCAATAACAACCTTCAAATCTAAAATAATTGAAGCAACAATTAAAATTGCTTAGTAAAAGACACCTTTTATTTAGGGTCAAAGAAACTGCAAATTGCATTACATGGTGGTAACAACATCCAGGAAATAAAATTCCTTGATAATTTCCTGATCCAGCTCTAAAAATGTCCATGATTTTACAATAATGACTTTCATGCAGCTCTATAGGATAACATGCATAAATAATGTCAAGTGAGGAGAAACCATAATGAATGACAAAATCAAATACAGCACAACTTTGTTAATGCAAAGACAACTTGAAGAATCAAACATCCAGATCATTCGGGAAACATTGGTAAAAAGCTAAACAAATCCAGAAATAAAACTTTTCATCTATTACGATAAAAATTCATGTTGTGAAACAAAATTAAATTGAATTATTTAAAATGAAATACCTTGCTTACTTTATAAAAAAAAACTTTTTTTATTTCAGTATCAAGTGAAAATCCAGGAAATGTGCACTTTGAAGTAGTTTTCTCAGAATATGAAACATGATTATGCTTCAAAATAAATCCAACTTACCTTTTTTGTTCATCTCAACTAAAAGCTCTTCAAAATCTGTAAGTGTTCCCAGTTTTGGCTCAATATCTCTATGGTCCACAACTGCATCATCAGAAAGTTTATAGAAAGCACTTAAAATCAATGTTCCAATGTTCTGAGTTTTGAAGTAATCCAGTTTTGAGATCAGACCTAAAAATTAAGAAAATACTTTCATTATCTGTCACAGAATTGGAATAAAACTTTAGAAAAACAAAAATTTCATACCAATACAACTAAAAGTAATAATTTAAATGAAAGGTAGGGAGAGAAGTGATAAAGAAAACGAGTAGTTTTAACACATTTCTAAAAAAATTCTTTTTTGATAATAGATGAGCCTAAAAACTTTCATGTAAACTGATTTTTTTTTTTTTTTTTTTGCTTTCAAGTTGATTCACTATTTTTTAAAGAGCAAAGCATCTTTGATTTGGGCAATAATTTAGAAAAATGAAATTCTCAAAATTACTATTTGTTAACAACTATTCAGATTAGGTCACACGATTATTTTTTTTTAATTGATAAAAAGAATAACAAAATATGCTTTTAATTAATAAAAAGTAAACAAATTTACAGTGAAAGTATAATAAACTTTAGAGAATCATCTAATAAGTGTAGTAAATAAAATAAATATTTAAATTACGGGGGAGCAAGGGGTTAGCAATTGCCCTTTCACTTTCTATAGTAAAGGGATTCAGCCCCTCTACTTTTCTATATTCAAAATTAAAAATAAATTGATTGATTCACAGGTCTAAAGAAAGAGGAATGGACTTAATAAGTGTGTTTCATATTTTTACCTGTTATTATTTTATGAAAATAACCTTGGAGCTTTTAATTAGAAGGAGGGAGTTTACTGTTGCCATCTATCCTGATTTTTGAAGCCATATCCCAAATTTTTTAGAGAAGTTCATTTAATAAATAATGACGTACATCCATCATTTTCTCTTTTGTTTTAAAGTCTGCTTTAGGGGGCTCCGCTCTCCTAACCTGCTCCTCCGCACCTTTTTTGACCCCACCTTTTTAGTGCAACCATGGCCTTAGTATGCCTTACATAATTACGAGGTTCTATTTTAAAATTACCAAATCAAAGGCCCTTTTAATTCAGGGATCACACTACTTCAATCTTCATTTTATTCCGAATTAAGTTAAAAAAAAAAACATTATCTGATTTTGAAGGCTTAATGATTTGGAAAGAAGACATGAAATCATACAGGCCTGTCAAATTTTGGGGGTCAGGAGTGGGCAGGGCAGTTGCCACTAGAATTACATATTTAAGCAGGCTGGTTTTTTCCTTTTGTTGTTGTTGTTTTTTTTTTTTGGATATAATATGTATTCAGTATACAGGAGGGTAATGGCGCAGGCTGCACACTTGAAACTTTTAGAGAGTTGTGTTAGGGGCATTTTTTCCTTTTTTGGGGGGGGGGCGGGGCGGGGGGGCCTTGGTTTTGGGGTGGTTCCTACGGTATGACGGGAGGAGGGGGATGTACGCTGTTGCGCTTGGGGGGGGGGACCACCCCTAGAGTTTTTTTTACTCTTTGCCTCCAGAGCCTGATTACCGCAGGGGCATGCGGGGCACAAGCCCCTCCTCTTATATTCAGCAGGGCACAACATCCCCTCAATTTATCATGCTAATTAAAAATAATGATTTCACTCAAAATTCAGAGTATTATAATGATATTATTGATAGTTTTGCAAATTCCAAGACAAGGGAAAAAAATCCTACAAAATAAAAATTCCTTTTCAAAATTTGATTTTTTTACAAATCTCAAAACCACTCCAAGTTTAGTCTGTATTTACTATTAAAAGTTATATCATAGATAACTTTGATATTTACGGAACTAGAATGGCAAAGTTTAACCACATCTTATAGAATTATCGTATACTATATCTCTTCTACTTTTGTGATATGAGGTACCACCAAATTTAGCATGGTTGTGTCAATACGCAAGTACAAGGGCGCCCATATGCAAAATTTTAATGGAGGCTCAAAAATTTTCCCCATGGTTTAGCAGTGTTTCCCCCCATAGAAACCGATTTCAGTACAGATTAGAGATATTAAAAGTTGACACTTTTATAACTTATTCATTAATGGCTGGAAATAAAAAATTTTCACATTTGCGAAGAAAAAGCTTCAGAATCAGCGGAATGGGGGGAGGGGGCACAAATTGAATTTTATGTCCAGTGTCTTTAAAAATCTTAGTCAGGCTCTAGAGGGGGGGGGGGGGACTGAAATAGAAATGTGCCCTAGGTCCAATATCAGAATGATCGGACACTGTTTTCCTCCTCCTCCTACGTAGATTGAAAAGATGGGCGTGAAAACATGACATAAAGTTCTTACCTTTGAAATCTCCAATTCCATCTTCATCCGAATCTTTGAAGGCTTCCACGTCAACTTCATACATTGAAGTTTTCTGGTACCAATCAAGACGAGGTGCAGGGGGACAACGTGGGGCTAATATGATGATCACAACAGCCCCGACCAGCATCGCGATCCACAAAAGCCAGAAACCCACGAACAAGAACATTCTCAGCTTCACCCAGAACGGTTCGTTGGCGTATTTCATCAATTCATCTTTACCCATTCCGACCGTGGTGTGGGATAACTGAATATCCACTTTTGCCTCTCCGTTTTTGCCATCGTAACCATCCAAATCCACGCTCGTGAATTTCACTTTGTTGGGATCGCTCGTCAGCTTCTCCTTGGCCGCAGCATCCTCGTCCATGTTGTCGACCTGATCGTCGTGCTGTTCGCCATTGCACGGGGCTTGCTCGTTGTCTTTATCCATATTTCAATCAACTAAAAGTTTTTGCTTACCCTCAAATTCACTATTTTGTTGATTGTGTAAGAGTACAAAGCTTAGCGAAAAACAGTTCGTTGATTGATAGAAAAGAGAAAAGCACGGACCACAGCGAACGTGTTCTGCTAAAACGAAACGAGGGGGGAAAATGGGGTGAGAAACTGAGAAAGTAAGAGCAGCGGTTCGCTCCTAATGGCTGCTGACGTAACCACTTTCAGCTGACAGCTGTGATAGGCTAGCTGCTCACTAGTTCCGGAATTGGAGCTCGATCCAATCGTCCTGCTCAAGATTTTTAGATATAAGAATTTCTAGTTGTTAATTTCTTCGACTTTCGATTAGCAAGCTGCTGCTTAATTAAAAAATGAAATAATAAAAAGAAGTCTGTCATGTTCGTATTTTGAACTATGATGCGCTATTTTCCCCTTGGATCTGTTTGGATGATGCAATGTTTCAAAATATTAACACAGAACAAATTTCATCAGGATGGAAATAAATGTCGATTTCAGTTAATTATATATTGTAGGTAGACAAATACCCTAATTTTCGAAGAAGCCAATTTTGAGACTTTGAGAAATTTAGATAGCCCTAAATATTCATCTTTCTAAATCTGCAAAAAAAAAAAAAAAAAAAATGTCGAGATGTATTATTGAGAAAACTAGAACAAATTTAATGAACTGCTTGTGATGGAAATTTATTTTTTCTTTCTTGATTAAACCATAACAACGTTTTCAAAGTTTTTATTTACGTGAACAGCTCTAGGTAAAAAAGTATTAACTCTATATATTTGAAAGTTTGCAAAAGTTATATAATTGAATATATTTCTGTAACATAAACCTTCTGAAAGCTAATGTCCATGCAGAACCGGCCTTAGCACATGCGGAGCCCGATTGGAGAAATCTGGAGGTGCCCTTTACTGAATGGTTGTACAAATTCGAGAAATGCCGACCGATTTTTCTGATTCGGGCAAGGATTCGAAACTGCCGCAATTATCCGTCTTCCTACGAATTTCTACATCACGTTTGATTTTTGCTTCTTTTTTTTTTCCTTACGAAATGAATGAATGAATGGCTACAAAAATAAGTGTATATTTTAAGAACATATTCGATAATTTCAAGAACGATTTTTTCTTCCTTTTTTCTTTTTTTTTTTTTTTTTAAATTGGACGATATTATGGGATTTTAACATGACTGATTAAATGACCTCCAAAAATGGAATATGGCCTCCAAAACAGGGACGGATGGCCACCGTAGACTTCCTTCTTCCTATTCAAAGTTTGATTATCGTGAAATAACATGAGAAAAGTCCTTTCTTGAAGTATTTAGTTTAGAATAAATCAATCCACCCTGCAAAAAATAATTTTTTCTATAGATCATTATTGTGCAACTTTGAGAAGTGAGAGCCCCTTCACAATTGAAATGAGCGGGTGATTGCCCCCCCCCCCGTACCCCATAACGAACTATATAGCTTTGACGGGAAAGGAAAATACACCAAAATTTATCAGTTCTAAAAAAGCAATATTAGACTACATGCAAAAAACCAGACGTCTTTCTGATGTCAGAAGTAGAATGGAATTGAAGGGAACGAGTTAACTGTTCTTGGAAATTTTTCGAAATTTAAGTTTAAAAAAAGCAATCTTGATACGAAGATGTTTTTTTTTGGGGGGGGGGGGAATGCGTTAGAGTTAACCCCAAAATCTCCGGAAGTCTTCAAAGCTGACGTCTAAAATTGCAAATTTGGACAATTTTGTGTAAAATGAATTGAAAGGGGAGAGGCGGAGGTTTCCTGCCTACCGAATTATTTTTTAAACTTAAAATAAGTTTAGATTGATTTTGGTAACGATAGGGAATTAGGGGCTCCTCTCAGAAATTTTAGTTCGAATTAGGTGATGTTTGATGAAAATCGAGAAGGAAGGAATTTAGTGATCTCCTGCAGAAAACTTTCAAAATCGAGGGCTTTAAGGCGCAGTTTTAGACTATCATTGGTGACGTTAGTAGATTCAGTGACTCTTCGAACATTTTACGATGTTGAAGTATTAAAAATTCAATTTTAGACCCTGTTTCGTAACGATAGAGGAAAAGGGAGGAGATTCCTCCCGGAATTTTTTCGAAACTGAAATCAATTTTATGCTATCCATGAGAAGGAAGGGTTCGAGGGTTTGCTTTTCTCGTGGTAATATTTTCTAAAAGGGAAATTTTAAGCTATTGTGCTGGTGCTAAAGAAAGGGGTCATTAGTTACGAAAAAGGTTTCAAAGACTTTCCACATAATATATTTCGAAATTTATATCTTAAAAAACACTATTTTATGCTACCTTTGAAGACGTCAAAGGAGGAGAAGAGGGAGGAGGGTTGTGAAATTTATGAATCTTCCTTCCTTGGAACTCCTTTAAAATTGACAACAGAATGATGTAATTTTAGTCAGCTTTTTTGTGATAAAGTTGAGGTAAGGGCGTTTGAGTAGCCTTCTCCTGAATATTTTGAAATTGAAGTCTTAAAAACGCATCTTCAGTCACGTTAAGAGATATGTCAGGGTTTGGTGGCTGCCAAAAAATTATTTTTGGCCTTGAAGATTTAAAAACCAAATTTCAGGCTATATGTATAAACGTTAGAAGATGAATAACATTTTGCTTTCTTTAGGAATGTTATGGAGATATTTTACACGTATTAAGCACGCAGTATTTAAATTTTATCATTTATTTATTTATTTTTCAGAATTTCACCTATGCAGAGCCTGCTTACTGAATAAGCCAAATAGACCGTGGCCTAGGGCCCCCGATATTTCGGGACCCCCAAATGCATGAAATTACTTCAGTCTGGTTAAAATTGTTTCAGCCAATGGCTAAAGTAATAAAAAGGTTTAGTAACTGGTAAAGTAACTGGCTATACGTTATATTTTTTTTTCTTCCGGAAATTTATTTGAGACTAGTAGTTTTGGACACATATTTTCTAACTTTAATAGGGATGCTAAAAGGGTCAGGAAACTCCCCATACTCCCTTAATCGCACTGAAAGTAGCTCCATACCCCCCCCCCCCAGATTAAATATCAGTTAAGCAAATTATTATTAATATAAGTTAAGTTCATTTGAACTTTTTATTTCCTTTATTTTCTTTTGTGAGGAAAAAAAAAAATTTTTAGAGCGGGTCCCCTGCTGCCGCTGGGCCCCATTTGGCTCTTTTGCTCTAATCGGCTTAAGGCAATCTCTGTGTACATGCAATATGTGGTTTTGAAATAATGATTAATTTTAAGTAAGATGGCAAAAACCACGTTTTTTCGAGTAAAATGGTCTACAACTTAGCTATAAACTTTGTCTATAGTTATTAATTATTTCGAATTTGGAGGATCATATCATTCTCTTGAATCTAACGTACAGTTAGACACAAAAGAATTAAAAAATTACAAAACAGTGAATACATTGGAAGTGTTATACAAACAGTAGTTTTTTAAAAGAAAAAAGGGATTTTTAATTTCAAAATACTACTAAACTTTCAGAAAACCTTTAAAAAAAATTAAAAAAAAAAAAAAACTTTTCCCCCAACAAATGAAGTTAAAATGTTTTTCATCTTAAGTGATAAAGTGATGCAATGATTATGAAAAAAATAAATAAATAAATAAGTACAGTCGAGCCCGCTTAATGGAATAGGCAATTTGCCAGGAAAAATTATTCTAATAAGCCGGATATTCCATTATCCGGAATAAAAATAACACACATCAACGGTGTAGTACATGGGAATTTTATTACATTAAGCGGGATATTCTATTATCCGATATTCCATTAAGCGAGCTCGACTGTAAATAAATAAATAGGGTATTCGTCTACATAAAATTCTCTTCCACACACTTTCTCAGTGGGGTTGTTTCCTTCAGTCAAAATAACGACTTTTAGTCACTGAAATTGATAGAATAAGCAAAAAAAAAAAAAAAAAAAAACATGGGAGCGAGAAAAAAACTTTTATTTTCCCAACGCTTAATTTTTAAAATGTCCGATTTTAAAAATAAGGCGTGGTCTTTATGACGTCACAAATGATGTACTTTGGCGCGTCTGTCTAATGCGGTTTCCATGTTCTTATGATAATCAACAGAGTCGTAGCGTGACCATACATTTTGAGGGGACACCAGGGCTTTCGCCAAGAAAGGTGCTCCCCCCCCCCGCTTCCCCTAGTTTTTTCAGAAATCGAGTCACCAACTTCGTGATTTAAAAAACCAGAAAGTAAAACTTTTCGATCTTAAAAGAAAATGGAATAAAAATAATAAGTGAACAAACAGAATAAAAGTTTCAAAAAAGGTATTTTTTTCGGCGAAATTCCGAAAGCAAACGCAATTTTTGAATAATATTTGAGAACATTCAAGGTTCTGCATTTTATAAATATTTTTTTTAAAATATTTAACTTAAGTCAAGTTATTTAAAAAATGGTCAGATCCTATCTTTTTAAAAATGCTCTGTCAGAAAAAAATACTTTTAAAATTTTGAAACGACCCCATTAAGTTTCACACGCTAATACAGTCGGACCCCGGTTTAACGAACCTCTATTTAACGAATTTCGCGATTTTAACGAATTTTTTTCCCCTATACTAAAATGAAGGCAAAAGCCTCCATTTACCTAATAATAAACCTCGAAATAACGTATTATTTTAACAGCCGAAAAAAATCCTTTTTGTTAATTTGAGTTCGGACATATTGGATGTTTTCCAAATGTTACATCCATATTGTCTGAAGCAGAAAAAAGACTTCTTGGAATCAACAATTTTTGACGGGCGAGGGCGAGTTACGGGGCGAGGCGGGAAACCAACGAATATGGAATCTTATGCAGAAAGCGATAGTGAAACTTCCATTAAAACTTTCGTTTTCAAATGCTTTGCTTGGCCTATAAACTGTAAAAATGTACCGTAAACTATGGGGGGGGGGGGGGGGGGCTTACTTGAGCCTCCAAGGGCTACTTGAACCCATAAGAAAAAAGTGTTTAAAAACCGTCCTGGTGCTACATAACTCAATGTATTGACTTAAAGAACTTTTTCCATGACAGGTAGCAGTACTAGGTAAAGGCTGGAGAATGAAACAAAGTTTCTGCTATTCCCGCCTTTTTCTGATTGAGGGTTATGATTGCAAGTTGTCTAAACAGTTGTTTTTTTGTGTCTGCAAACTTTCATATATAAGTTCATGGAAACATCTGATATCATCAAGGTCAACATAGTTTTATGTTTGCATTCTATTTCTTATAACAGTGCTTTAAGGTTATAGCTATATAATTAACATAGTAACTAATATAAGCTAGTAAAAGTGCAATTGTTGCCTTAAAATGCTGCTACTTGAACTCAGCCTTCAAACAGCCCCAAACCTCATTTCATCACTGAATTGTGTTAAGTAAGGTATGTAATCTTTTAAAATAAAGAGGTTAGTTACTATTTATAACCGTTTTTTGCAGATCTGGCCATAAATAGGGTCCGAAAGTAAAAGAGAACCCCTTGAAGTAGGAAATAATGCGGATTATTAAGAGGAAAAATTAATTGTGTCCAGACTCAACAATTCCGGGAGAAATGTTTTAGAGAGTGGCATCAGCCCATTTTGACTTAAGTATATCAACTCTAAAAAGGAAATTAAAAGGTCGTTAACAAAACAAGTCTGGACATCCTGTAGTATTTAGTAGCTAGGAAGAGCAGGTATTAAACAATACCAGAGAAAAAAATACATCCAAGTAATTAAATTGAGGGGTTTTCATTCTTTCTAATGTTTAAATAATGAGCCTTTCAATTGATTTTAGCTGTAGTTAGATTATGATTCTATTTGTGAAATTATGTTAGCCTAAAAATGTTTTTATGTATATTTTGATTTTATATTAATTTATATAATTGCAATTTATGTAAATAGTTTGCTCACTAGAATGTACGTTTTGAGTTTATTTTTCAAAATCATTGGTCCTTCTTGATACCACCACTTATTTTATAGTTTTTTCTAATAGATTTGCTGAGTGGGGCCAAGTAGCCCCAGCGCGGGGGCTACTTGAACCCAATTTTTAAAAATAGAAAAGAAAATATAGAGTTAAAATTTTTGTTTTAAAAAAGGCTTTAGGTGGTAGCAAAACGCCTGAAAAGTGGTAATAAAACAAGGTTATCAGTTCACATTATGGGCTTAGCAAAGCATTCAGTGTAAAACTCGCAAAAAGTATGAATTTTCGGGTTCAAGTAGCGTCATTTTACGGTATCTCATGCAACAGGCTGCAAAAGGACACAGTATTTTCCTCTCTCCATCAAGTCGAAAGAGAACTATTTCGAGTCAAGTATCAAGGAAGTTTTCAAACATCTATTATACTCAGTAGTTTAAAATTACAAATTAACTTGCGTGTAATAAGTCGTGGATTGCTGAATAAAAAGTGCATACTTTCTAATTCGGATATTTTTGAGCAGTTGCTTATTAGGAGTTTTACGTAAGATAAGTGCCTCTTTTTTGAAAAAAAAAAAAAAAAATCGCACCCCTATATTACGAATAACCGCGATTTAACGTATAAAAGTATAAAAGTTTCGGCCCCGGTGAATTCGTTAAATTGGGGTTCGAATGTATGTTTTTCTTCTAGATAGGAGTCTAACAATTCAAAGCGCTTCACTGTAAATATTGCTTTTTTTGCAGAGATACTTCGTGTGCAGGGAAGTCTAAGAAAGTTTGACTCCTGCTAAGATTGTATACTATGTTGAAAGATGAGATGAGTCAACAGTACAACTGAACTCTGACAATGAACATGAAAGCCTTGTTAATGTTAAGTACACAATTGAACCAAACGAATGAATAATTAAAATAAAGTAAATAAAATGAATGATGTATTATCGTGGGGGGGGGAAGCAGAATTCTGATAAATAAATGTAAATTAAAGTTACATTAATGCATAAAGAAATACAAGGATACTACACCAATTCAGTCAGCCACGTGTATTTACATATCAGATAATACTTCAAATTTCAAATCGATGTGAAAGTATAGAATGTTTTTTTTTTCAAATTCGAGTGCTTCTGGTTGAGACTATGATTTATTGAGGGAAAAAAAGAAAAAAAAAAAATCGTAGAGAAAAATTACATCTATTTTTCAGACATCATTTACTAATCATAGATATTCAATCAAATTTTGTGAAAGTGTAAGTTTAACTTTCATTAATCTCGCAGTTTTTTTTTTTTTTTTTTTTTTTTTTTTTTTAAGTTCTTTTATTTGCAACAGAACTGAAATTAAAATCATGAAAATCAAAAGTATTTTGTGAGATATTCATATCATTTGTAAATATATCGGAACAAAAAACTAACATTTATGAAAAAAAAAAACAGTACTGTCTTTAAAAAAAGCTAATATCAATTTAATATTATAAAATAATTTTACATAATATTGCGCTGTTTATACACGTACTTTAAAGATGCACGAAAGTTAGAAATTTCAATACATTTTCAGAGCTTGATTATAATTTATGGAGTTATATTTTCCGTGCCGGGAGAAAAGTGACTTCAGCTCAAAATTCAAATTTTCACAATAGTACTTGTATTGAACATTGCAGCTAGGTCTTGAAACATTCTTATTTTTTTTTTTTAATTTTCATTTTATATTTATTTTTAAAAAATCTTCCCAATTCCTATGCACTGTAGTTGATTGCTCGCCATCCAAATTTTGCTATAAGAAAAAAAATCAGTTTATATTTTCAGATTTTTTATTCATACTAAATATCATAGGATAAGGTCACTTATAAATCGTAATATTCTAAAAGTTATACAATAAAACATGAAGCAATTATCAAAAAATAAATTATCCATTCTATAAGAAAAATGCGTAACATTAAACAAAGGATACAGTTGAAAAATGGGGGACTTTGGAAAAGGGAAAGCTCCACGTTTTTTACTCACAGGAGAGCTTAAATTCATAACAATTTGAAGAAATTTTTAAGTTAGACACGATTTAAAGAATAACTATTCATAATTATCGTTTCTAAGTGAGTAAAGTTAAATATATTCCAAAAATATGCAGAAACAATAAAAAGTACAAAAAATATCAAAATCGAAATAAATGGTTTAAAAAAAAAAAGTTAAGCACTATTTTTGCATGAGAACTGTCAGAAACGTGATTTTTCCTTCACTAATTTAACTTCCATGATTTTCGTACATCACACAATGGCAATGGATCATGTGACTCGCTATGTACTAATCACAAGGAAATAAGTGAAAACCAGCTTCAATCAAATCGACTTGGTGAGAAACGATTTCTATAGCTCAAAAGTCAATAAATATATAAAATGAAATAAAATAAAATAAATTAAAAGAAAAAAAAACAATTATAAAAAAAAACTATAATTTGGATTTACGTACTAACTGTAAGTTTCTTTTCGACTCGAATATTTGTTAAGAAAAACTGTAACATTCAACACGAAGTAGTGAAAACTCGAAATTCGGATTTCGGCCCCTTTTTCCTCATCCGAAAGTCTTTATCATTCATCTTAATACATATTTATTGGGGCCAACCCGACCACCAGAATGTCTTTCGAACCTCACTGGGGAAGTGGCGCAGCGAAGGGGGGGGGGGGGGTGAAAACACCCCCCAGAGACATTGCTTTTAACATAAATGCAAATTCTAATACAGTAGTTTATGCATACGAAAGGGATGTTTTGATCAAAAAATCCCCTCCAGAAGGTACTTTTGATCAAAAACTCCCCTACAGTAGGTATTTTTGATCAAAAAATCCCTCTAGAAGGTATTTTTGATCACCCCTCCCCCAAAGGTAGTTTTTATCAAAAAAAAAAAACCTCCAGAAGGAATTTCTGGCTGCGCTATAGTGTGGGAGAACAAACGTCTTTGTTTGGAATTATTACCAAAGTAGAATAAAAACACTTCATCAAATAAAAACTAAATTACTTTTACAGTAGGAAGAGCAATATACAGATTATAGCATCTTCAGTAAAGCAAAAGTTCCGTGTTCAATATTTGTGTTTTCAGCATTGGGGGGGGGGGGGGAGCGTTTTCAGATGTTGTTTAGTTTGAAAATATTTCATTGATCAATCTTAACTTGAATTTTTCCATCGTTATGAAAAATGCAGAAAAACAACTAAAGACACTTAAATGCAAAAGTAAGTTTGCTGATGTAACTTTTGAATTGCACAATTGGTTACATGAATCACGAAGAAATACATAACAAATTACTCTAATTGATTGCTAACAGTGTCAATTTTTGCTCTCAGTGTTTAGTGATTTTTTTATTAAATAGAGACGAGATACTGCGAAGATAAAAGAAACAAACACTTGAAAGTACAGTGAAACCTGTGTAAGTTGACCACTTGCGGTGCAGTACTTTGGTGGTCAACTTAGACAGGTGGTCAACTTATAAAGGGTGTGATGATTTTTTTTTTTTCATGTCATTTCTTGCACCATGTATTCATTTTTTGACTAATTGACACTTACTCTTTCCGTTCAACTCACTTTCATTGTTTAACATCACTTTGAAACAATAATTTAAAATGTTATTCAAATATTTTTAGAGGTTATTCACTCAGAGTGACGTATAATGTGTCGTGTAAATTTAAAATTTCAGTAAATTGATCAAAAAAAAAAAAAAAAAAAAAAAAAAATCATTGTTTATAAAAAGTTATTGGAGATTAATAGTTCCTAAAATTTCATAGCTAATCAAAAATAACAAATTTTTCGCTTATTTTTTTCTCATATTCATTTAATACATTTATAACCATGATAATCTACTTTTCAACAAAATAACTCCTTATTGAAGTTTGGCGCACTTATTCGACACTAGGTTTGGAAATTCCACATATGTTAGCTAATTTTCTCTGGGTTCCTCCCTTTTCAATTAATTTTAATATTTCTTACTTTTTATCAATTTCAAGTTCAACTAACTTTCTTTTTGAAGCCATTTTATTTAAAACACAAAGAGCAACAAGCTGGACTCTCATAGTTCTAAAAGGCAGTTGGAAATGAAAATGTCCTATTTCTTAATCCCTTGCACCAGAAATACTACTATGCAAGTAACTTTTACTATAGCACAATTCCAGTGTTGCCCAAAATATTGCAACTGGAAAAAAATACTTTGTACTTTTCTACTGACACATGTTTTCATTGAACAGAGAGTTTAAAAGGTAATCTCAAATAGAATAACAAAAGAAAAACAAGTTTGGAGAATAAAAGGGTTCTTAGTAGTTTTCCAATGTAGTTAAACTTACAAGGAGGTTTAGTTATGCTGCTGTTTTATTTAGTTGGTAAAATGCTGGTCTGGCATCAAAAATATTCTTGGAAAGCTATAAAAAAAATAAATAAAATAAAATAAAATAAAATAATTTTCTAAATTAAGTTTTAAAAAATAAACCAAGTGATCAACTTACAAAGGGTTTTTTACAATACTCCAAACCAAATTTGGGGTACATTAGTGGTCAAGATAGACAGGTGGTCAAGATAGAAAGGTGGTCAAGTTACAGAGGTTTTCCTTCATTATACAAGATAGGACTAATTCCGTTCGTGACAAAAGCGGTCAACATAGACAGGTGGTCAACTTACAAAGGTGGTCAACTTTACAGGTTTTACTGTATCTTAAAACAACAAATGATGCTGAATCAAAAAAAAATAATAAAATAAAATAAAATAAAAAAAAAACTATACGATTTATTTTACATTAAATCATTAGTAGAAACATTCTGTGCCAGATAGGGGAAGCTGCTGTACCCACGGACAAAATTTACTTTTTTAATTTTTGCTGGTCTCTAGAAATGGATAATCGGAAAATTTTTCTGTCAGAATCTACAACTTATTATTTAATTTGGCAATTTTTGTCAGGTGAAAATCTCAAAGCTTTCAACTTCAAAAATTTTTTCTTAAAAACCATCTTTTTTGTCCGTGGTACAACACCCCGTTCACCCCGCGGACAGGTGCCTTTGTACCCGTGGACATACCAAAAAATAATATATAAATAGGTCTGAGGAATTCAATAATACTCAATACATTTTCATAATCTATTTTATATTGAAAAACTTCAAATAGCCATTGAAAATAACATTAAATAAAATATCTAACAGAAATTAAACTTTGAAAATTAATCGAAGGTTTTTCCTTTTGTTAAAATTTTCCTTAATTTTTAACATCAGTGAATTCTTTAAATAAGTTATTACTCTTAAGAGAGTTAATGATGTTATGAATAATTAATATGTTTTTAAACAAAAAAAAAATAACTAGATTCATGACATTATGGCTCTCTATGTACCTATATAATAACCTGAATTTATATGCAAATTGAAACCTTTAACTAAAATTAACCCATTACAAAAAAAAAAAAAAAACTCAATTTAGATTAAACCAATAAAAATCTAGAAAAGTTGACTTCAAATGAAACAGGTGAGATCGACTGCCTGTAGATCCTACAATAGGTGGGAATTACTTCAACATTATATCTTCAAGCCCTTCTTCAAATTCATCATCAGTTTTGAAAGCAAATTTCGGACGTTGATGACAAGACACCATTTTGAAGTACTTTACATTGTAAGAAGACTCACGTGGGACCCAAGGAGAATAAAAATTGCCGTCCGTGGTTACATATGGTTATGTGTGCTTGTGTACGATCGTACGCCATTTTGGTTTTGCAAGCCAGTCACATGGACAAGACCACAGTTTTACAACATTAATAATCAGAAACAAAACCTTCAAAATATATGGAATCATGATACCTACAACAAAAATGAATAATACAATCCACGACGGACGAAAAAAAAAATGAAATTGCTCATGTTTTTTTTTTTTACTTAGATCCTACTAAAACTGAAAAAATGTGATAGAATCTTAAATGTTCGTTTGATGGCGTTGAAACTTCCTGGGGTACTGAAGAAGGCTGTGACACACAAGTTGAACCCCAATTCCGATCTCTCTCGACGATACCTGGAATTTCCGGACCAACGTCCGTAGGTACAACCATCCGTGGGTACAGCAGCTTCCCCTACACTTTCAGAAAAAATATTAATTAATGCCAGAGGCAAACCTAACTAAAGATTTTAGAGGTGGGAGATTCAAACGAAATTCTAATTTTACCGAATGATAAAATACGAGCTTGATATATATGCATAACGATCTAATGCGAAAAGGAGCATTAGACATCATTGAAAAACAATGTAACAAACGACAAAGAATCCAATGTTTCAATATTACCTCCAAATTTCCCGAATCTTTTTGGGAGGTCACAATGACCTCCCATCGGGGGGTGTCTCTGTTTAAAGTAGTTTTCATGGTGATTTTGAAGTGACTGAAATTCAGTCGCACAACTCTTTATTATAACTGGAAGCAAAATATTTTTCCAAAACATTCGTTTAATGCTGATACGAATAACTTTGGAAGAAGCTCTTAAAAAGAACTTAGGGTAGACCGACCAGTGAATGAACAGTTAAGCACTATTTCATTTTTTAAAAACCCCAGTAATTTTAAAATTCTATACTATACAGATTGTGATAGCTAAAACATTTTAATTGATCTATGTAAATATCTCTAAAAAATCGCGGGAACATAAATGGTTCCGTTTCCGACTTTTTTAGGTGTTTAAAGAAAAAATGGCACAAAGACCCAGTGAATGAACACTTCGAACAAGTAAATGAACACAAATTGGTCCAGTGAATGAACATGATAAATTTTTTGATTCAAAAAGAAACTAAGTTTCTTTGAGATCTATCTATCTATATAACTACTATATCTATTTATCTATCCATCTATCTATTTAGATAACTATTTATATCTATCTATGTATCTATCTACTTATCTATCTATCTATCTACTTATCTATCTATCTATTTATATATCGTATCTATCTATCTATATATCTATCTATTTTTATATCGTATCTATCTACTTATCTGTATCTAGCTATCTATAAAATATTTATCTATATATATTTATCTATCTATCTATCTACCTATCTATCGATTTATTTATCTACTTATCTATCTATATACTTATCTATCGATCTATCTATCTATATATCTATCTATCTACTTATCTATCTATCTAAATACTTATCTATCGATCTATTTATCTACTTATCTATCTATATACTTATCTATCGATCTATCTATCTATCTATATACTTATATATCGATCTATCTATCTAATTATTTATCTACTTATCTATCTATCTACCTATCTACTTATCTATCTATCTAAATACTTATCTATCGATCTATTTATCTACTTATCTATCTATATACTTATCTATCGATCTATCTATCTAATTATTTATCTACTTATCTATCTATCTACCTATCTACTTATCTATCTATCTCTCCACTTATCTATCTATCTATTTATCTATCTACTTATCTCTATATATATATATCTACTTATCTCCACTTATCTACTTATCTATCTACTTATCGATCGATTTATCTACTTATCTCTCTACTTATCTATATACTTATCTATACATCTATCTACTTATCTATCTGTCTATCTACCTAACTATCTACCTATTTATCTGTCTGTGCATCTAAATATCTACCAATCTATTACCGTTCCTCCTAATCAATCTATTTATCTATCTATCTACTTGCTTTTTTACTTGTCTATCTACCTATCTATCTATCTATCAGCATATCTACCTAGCTATCTATCTCAATATTAGTCTCTCTATCTACCTATATATCTATTTACCTATTATTTTTTATATATCTATCTCTTTATCTTCCTCTATCTATTTATCTATCTATATACAAACATACATTCATATCTACCTATCTATTCTCTCTCTTTGTATATATATATTTCTATTTCTCTATCTCTCTATCTATCTATCTATCAAGAGAGATAAATATATAGAAAGATAGATGTAAGTAGGTAGGTTAATATACAGATAGAGATATAGATAGACAAAAGATAAAACTCAGTAAAAAGTGCATTGTTTACAAAGACAAAAATAAAGAAATTATAAAATATATAATGAAATCTTTACTAATAATAAAGCTGAAAGTCTCTCTGTCAGGATCTCAGTAACGCACATAGCGCCTAGACCGTTCGGCCATTTTTCATGAAATTTGGCACAAAGTTACTTTGTAGCATGGAGGTTTGCACCTCGAAGCGATTTTTCGAAAATTCGATGCGGTTCTTTTTCTATTACAATTTTAAGAACAAAAATATCATAAGATGGACGAGTAAATTACGAAATTATCATAACGTGGAACCGTAACATGGGCACAAGCCAATTGGCGAGATACGAAATTATCATAACGTGGAACCGTAACATGAGTACAAGCCAATTGGCGATAAAATTTACCATACATTATTTGTAAATATACAGGCGAACCAAAAGACCTTTTAATTTTTCTATTACGGGCAAAGCCGTGCGGGGTACCACTAGTACATAAATAAATAAGCATATAAAACTATCTGCATTACAAATAAGCAAGAAAATTAAAATATCTCAAAGAAACTTTAAATTTCTTTTTAAATCAAAAGAAATTTTGCCATTGTTCATTCACTGGGTTTTCGCAATTTTTCGAACCCAGTGACTGAACAATGAACTCTACCTGAAAATCTACGCATTCTGCATTGACTGAAACAATTTAAATCCATAGCCTAAATATGTATACTTAATTTTTCTTTCGTAAAGTTAAAAAATAAAATTTATCAATAAAAATAATATTCATCAAAATAATTGCTTGCGCGAAACCAGCCTTATTATTTTAAAAGAGAAAAACAATGATTCACGGCAGTAAAACTTTCAAATTTTTTTCAGGAAAAAAATACGTATCCAAAGTAACCAATCAGGTGTCAGATAACTTAGAATATCAATAACGAACACTTTTGTAGTGAATTTATTAAGAAAAAATTTTTTGGAAGCTTATTTTTTTTTTAAAAATGACGCGCTGTTCATTCACTGGGTGGTGTTCACTCACTGGTCGGTCTACCATACTAATTTTCAAATAAAAATTCGTTAGATACAAGAATTTTCCTTTTCTTTCCTAGTTCATTCTCATTTTCTTCATTTGTCTTCTTCTTTTTTTTTCTTTTATTTATTTATTTATTTATTTATTTATTTTGAGCAATCACGATTGCTTATTGTTCTCATTTGACTGTCGTTGGCGTTACTTTGATTTTATTTTCCCCCCGCCTTCCTCTGCAGCACCACCGTCGACCGGCCTCTTCCGGTGGCGTCCATCTCCGACACACACGCGCACCTTTATACATTAACACACACGCCTACATACAAACACACAGGTCTACGCACACACAAATGCCTACACACGCACGCACGCACGCCTACACACACACACACACACACACACAACTATACACACGTAACCGCCCTGGAGGAGGGGCACGCTTGGGAGGACAGGAGCCGTTTCTAGAAACAATAACTCCAATGAGTTTCGTCCTTTCGCAACTTGTGATTGCGAAAAACATAATTTGAATTCAAAATTTCAGAATTCAAATAACATTTTTCTCGACGCTATACAAGAGTTATATCCAAATTCTTTTTCTTTTTTTTTTGTTGCGAAAATCAGATGGATATGAATCAACTGCTCCTGCATGAGCTGATCAACCTTTGTGCTTTTGCAGGAATTTTTCCCGTCCGTCAATTACGCCAGTCGCTGGTAAACAGAGTTTGACTGAGTTACTGTGTAGGGCTTTCGTCAAATATTTTAATTTCAAAAAAAAAAAAAAAAAAAATGACGGAACGACTGGAGCAGTTCTACTGCATCAAATTTAGGTAGAAACTGAGCGACCGCAAAAGGGAAACCATTTGAAAGTTGCAGTAGGCTTTCGGTGAGGATTTCTCAGCACATTTCTCGCACTTGATTTCGAGTTTAGAGCGAAAAACCAGACGCGTGTAGTTCAATAAACTCCTTAGTCTCCTGATATGGCTCTTCAGCCATCTCCTGATATGGCTCTTCAGCGACTTCTGGCTGTTCTTCAAAGTCAAGAGACGATTGAAAAGTTACTGCTGCTCCAGTCATTTTGCCATTTTCCTTGAAATTAAAAAATTCGACGAGAGCACTACTCTTTCTGACAGTCAAACTCTATTCGCCAGCGACTGACGCTATTGCTAAACAGGAAAAAAATCATGCATGCACAGAAAGGCTCAAAATCGCTCATGCAAGCGCGCTTGATTCATACCCATCAGATTTCCACACAAAGAGTCTGATACTTTTCCAGCGGCCCTTGTGTATAATGTTATAACTTTTATGCCATTTTCAACTCGACAATTTTTTCATAATGGGAAGAAGCATTATATTAAAAGTAAAATTTGAGGAGTGTACTGCCGTGCTAAGCACAAAAATCATATTTGCACATTTTTATCAAAATTGAGTTATTGTCACGAGGTGGTTCTTTCAAAGGTGGTTCATTGTATATTTTACCAATATGCAATGTTTTGGGGTCATTTGTGAATGGGAAGTATTTTTTCAAAATTTCTGAAAAAGTATAATCTGAATCAAATATATGGCGGCCTAAAACTTTAAATAGCAGTTTCTCATTTTGAGCTCACACCAGCAAATACGACTTCTGTGTTTAGCACGGCAGTATAAGTATCATTATCCTAGTATAGTTTCTAAAATCTGAAAAATTGTCACCAAGGATTTTTTGAGTAATTTTTCAATAAAGTTATTCTTTTTGACCTATTTTCCTTTTTCTTATTGGTTGCGTTCGACGAGCACGACCGAGAGCGACCGGTTAGTTATTCACGTGACAACTAATGATCACTTGCTCCAATCAGCCAATCAACTGCTTAGAATGGTAACCGGTGAGGTAACCGGTAGATCATAGAACGTTGCGGTTTGTAACCAGTTACTTACCGGTCGACCGGTGAAGTTCGTCGAACGCAACCATTATGGTAAAAAATGTTGACATTGATAGTTACCATCTTGCCAACACAAGCTTTATTTTAAAAGAATCTTTAAATTCGAAATCTTCAAGGACATTAAAGAATTTTAAGATAAACATTAATTAAAACAATAACTTCTACTTCAAGTAAATAAATTGCTAGAGTTTTAGTTCGAAACACATTCAGTCCTCACTGTGAATATGTCAAGAAATTTGTCTAATTGACTGTATTTTCGAGCTTCTAAGTATGGCAGTATTATTTTTTAAAAATGCTCTATACAAATGTTCTTAGTTCATTGGCTAAACACATTGTAGCAGTGAAGTTGATTTGCAAAATGTTACCTTTTAAACAATCTTGCTGTTCCACAATGATTCATTCTAGTTGCTGAGCAGAAGGGCATTTAGGAGCCAGCACCGTTATGACAACAGAAGCGACAAGCAACGCAACGCAAAAAGCCCAGAAAAGCACAAAAAGGGACATTCTCAACTTCGCCCACGAGGGGTCAGCGGCGTATTTCATGACTTCACTTTTGTTCAAGCCGCGGCTGACATTCAATGCTTGGATATCGACTTTGCCATCACATTCGTCCAACTCCACGCTGGTGAACTTCGCTGCTCTAGCATCCCCCGACGAAGCCCCATCAGCCTGATCTTTATTATTCGTAACTTTAGCTAGTTCCATGTTTTCAACTAATTATGGGAATATTTCTCGAGGTGTAGAGCGCCGATATCTTGCTCTCTCGAGATCAGATAGAAGGCAGAGTGCTGAAAATTAATTCTCGTTTCCGCACTGACCGCGTAACGGGAAAGGCAATGAATTGTCAGAACAGCGGAAATGAGCAGAGCTGATAGCTTTTGACTGAATGATAGGTTTAAAAGAAACATCTCGCGTTTCTCATTTCAGAAGGAGACTGGGAATCAGAGTTGACATGGAGTGAAAACGCTGCTTCACATTCTTTCGACGCAGAGTCCGATTACTGAATAGGCCAACTAGACCCTGGCCTAGGATTCCCGATATTTAGCGACCCCCAAATGACTGAAATTACTTTAGTCTATGGCTAAAATTGTTTCAGCCAACGGCTAAAGAAAGTTTGAATACAGTGAGCCCCAAGTAAGTATTTGGCTTAGGGCCCCTCGATAACTTAATCGTTCTCTGGGCATGTGAAATATATTCTGTAGAAGAGAAATGTGTGAAAACACAGAAAAACATAATCAGGAGTGCCTCGAGCGAAAAACCTTTGGGAGGGGGCAATTCTCAAATGATCGAACGGAACTTCAAATTTTGCTGAATAATATAATGCGGGTGCAAACGTACTATTTTATGCGAAAGGGCATACGGATGTTGAAAAAAATCAGTCTCCGAATTTGTCGGTTAGTCAAACAAAATTGGCGTAGTAAGTATGGGGGGGGGGGGGTACAGTGATTTCTTCCCGGGGCACCCCTGAACATATTAGTTATTGAACCCTTAAAACGATAATTCGAAAATTAAACGAAAATTCTGAGTATCAAATGGAATGGAATTATAAAGGAAACGTAATGAGTCGGGAGTCGGCTAAATGCAGAGAATGGAGATTTTTGAATATCACCCGTTTACATTGCATTACCCGTTACAGTTGAGTCCGCTCCGCCAGCCCGTAACAGCCAGCTCCGAACTATCCTGCTTTCCTCCTGATAAGGGATTCGGGAAATGATCCGCTTTTTCCTCTGATGGGGATTTTTTCTTATTGCTGTTTGTAAATAACTGCCACGAGCCTGCTTTTCGGTCGATGTAAATGCATTCTAAGAAGAGAAGTGAAGAAAGTAACCAGCGGCCCAAGAGAGCCTCAGACCTCCACTGAAATACATTCTCATTACATGAAAATAACGAAGAGCATTTTTAAGCTAATGAAAAAATTGAAAATATAATACTGTGTATTGCATACTAGCGTATAAGTAAAGCAATTACTGCAAAAAATGATAAAATACTGCTGAAGGGGGACGGGGGTCGATTTATACGTGGAGCAAAATTTTTGTTGTTTTCGTCCACATCCCTCTCTTTCTTTCTCTCTCCCTCGAAAAAAAGAAACAATGGAACACACATTTCTGTCCTAACTTTTTAAACGAACACCTAAGAAACAAGTACTGACATACTCTGTTATAATTTTATATTGTCTGACCATTAATTAGTGGCAATATTAAAAGAGTGACTGCACAATAAGGGCTTGAAACGCTGGATTAGAGATCTTCTCAACAGGGTAGAAATCAGTGCTCATTTTCAGAAAATAAATATAATGAGGCGACAAGAAATTAAAAGCACGAATTTTATGGATTCATTTAGATTTCCGAACGAAACAACAGTTAACAAAAATCGTAGTCGGGAATATGAAAAATTTACAAAACTTGGGATCGCAAAACGAACCTTTTACAAATATCGCGACTGCAAAAACGAAACTATTCGTACTAAAATATGAAAACCGCACATTTCTGATCTTAAGCTTGTTACTTTTTAAAACTTACTAAAAAAAAAAAAAGAACACGGGAGAATATTTCAGATTATTTTTTCTAAAAGAGGTTTAGACTTACAAGAAAACTTTCCGATATTCAAAAAAAAAAAAAAAAATTTTTTTCGCCCAAGGAAAAAGATAAATGAAAAATTAGGATTTTAAAAAACATTTTTAAAGCTATTTCACTAATATGTTCACCGTTTTTTACTTCCTTTTACAAAAAAGGAAGTATTGTATTCGCGAAAAAAATTTCACACAAAAATCGACCTTAATTTCCATTTTACTCACCCCCGAATGAATGTTGAGTTTTTTTTCGACTGGACCACACGTGGATAAGTGCCTAAGAAGTCTGTATGTACGTATGTATGTCGCATAACTCAAGAACGGTATGTCCTAGAGAGTTGAAATTTCGTACATAGACTCCTAGTGGTGTCTAGCTGTGCACCTCCCCTTTTGGTTGCATTCGGGAGTTTCTAAAAGGGTCTTTTGCTCCTTTTTTGAGGGAAATCATTGTTAATTTTGATGTAAACTCAAGTGGTGATATAATTTGGCGAACACTTGGCGATATATCGCCAGTCTTTTGGCCGCCAACTTGGCGATTTTTTTTAAAAATCTGATTTCCATTTGGTCACTGATGGGGATATTTAGAGTAAACTATTGAATCACATTAAAATTTCCAGTAATGGGGAAATGACATTGAATTGGAGTAAAAGGAAGTCATGTGATGCACACATCAGCTCGTTTACATCTGATTTCAAATAATCGTTTTTGCCCATATTTTCACTAAAAAAGTAGCGATAGTTCCCTGCTTCAAAATAGTCGCTTTCTTTGTCACTAATAGTGGCAGTCCTGAATACAGAACAGTTTGGAAA
The DNA here is from genome assembly GCF_026930045.1 of Uloborus diversus. Lineage (NCBI taxonomy): Eukaryota > Metazoa > Arthropoda > Arachnida > Araneae > Uloboridae > Uloborus > Uloborus diversus. The sequence goes on from NC_072736.1 coordinate 30,235,893, forward strand.
AGATGATATTTAGCTCATCGTATTTGCTACTCTAAATATGGAAATAATCGAAACTATTTTATGAAATTAATGTGTATTTCGTAGCTAAGATAAAAGGCAAATACAGGAAAAAGATAAAAATAAATTTTATTTTAAATTTTCAGTTAAAATTCATGTATTACAATAAAATATTGGGCAAGATTTACTAACAAAGTCATGAAAGAAACTGAATGCAGAAGAATATTAATAAAATCGTAAGAGCCATCGAACGGTGGAAATTAGCATTAATTCAAAAGTTCAGATTCTATTGGAAAGGGACAGTACATTTTTGCCTGTACATCCTCAATCCTCATATACATGTTTCATAACTATCAACTACAATCAACAAAACCTGATTAGTGAAAATGGAATTTATGAGCCAGTTTTGTTAAAAAATGAGCCATCATTGCTTTACTTTCCAACACTTTCACCGGTCTGTTGTTTCCACGAGAAGGCACTTCGCCCCGCCTTCTCGAACGCCAAGTTCAATTTTACGCGAGGGTGATCGGTCAACATATCCCCGCGCTTGTAAATGAGACAACCAGACAACCTTAATTTTGACGTGCATTTTAATGTGCAAAAAAAAAAAAAAAAAAAAAGTCTTAGTCTCCTTTACATCACTTGCTTCACTTATATGTTGCTACTTTCGTTATTCTTACATTTTAAAAACTGCTGCTTTTAACAACAAAATGCTATGATTCGAATATGCGTTCCACCGAAATAGAATCACACCACATCGGATGCCACGTGAAGCAGGCGGAGTCATGTACCTTCTCGTGGAAAACGGACAATATTAGTAGAACAGCTCTTAGATTCCATTCCAAAAATCCTTCAGTGGAAGATATAGAACTAGATTCTGAAATGCATTTGACGAAGAAATAGCACTTTATAAGATAACTGTCACAAGCAAAAAGAATGAGTTTTGAACGTTGCTTAAAATTTCTGCGAAATAATTTCATTTTATAACGCATAACACATGGGAGAGAGGAACAACAAAACCGTGTCGTGATGGCACCCTGAAATATGTTTTCTCACCAACACTACCATCTGAATCTCCTATCGCTTCATCTACACACAAACCAACGTATATTTCTGATTTTTGGAGTGAATCTATGTGACCTACATAACAGACAGTTCCACATATTTCTCCAGAAATGACAATCTTATCGCCATTATTTAATGGAGGAGAAATGGATTCGAATTGTTGCTGTTTTTTCTTCCGACAATTTGCACAGGCGCAACCTTTTAAATATTTGAAAGTTTCTGGGTGGCATTCTTTCTGCATGCAAAGTTCACTTTTGGCAAGTTCCAGTTCCTGTCGCAGTTCTTCAACTTCGTCTTTTAATTTTGCCTTTTCTTTAAAAAGTGTCGCCAAGCCAGCACACAGTGAAACAAACCCACTACGCGCGTGTCCCATGACAAATGCAACAGCTTTGCTTACGTATTTTCTATCTTCCTCACTTGAGCTAGGTGTGGGTGATTCTTTGAAAGGCTCCGGCTCCATAATGATGACTGAAAATCTTAGCTTTTAGGGAGAAGTATGTCTTAATTATTTTTAAACAAGAACAATTACTTATTTTTACGACGTAAATGCAATGCCGTTAATTTCACATAAATCTTTAAGACTTCAGTTCAAAAACTTTCGAAAAAGTACTGTATCTACACAAGAATGATTTTACAATATTGTTATAATTCCAAATCTCATGGAACGTTTTTGCAGTATTATTATAAAAATTCAAAGTGATAAAAAGAACCATGAACTTTGCAGAGCACAATTTCATTCATTTATTTGGTATTTATTTTTTGGAGGTTCTAAAACATGTTACTTGCAAATTTTGGAGAAATCAACCTCAGAATTCTGAAGAAACTCATATTCAAAAGCAATAGAATTGAAAAGAAATCTCGGAAAGAATTGATTTTTGAATCAAGAAAATTGACTATTCATCGTGGTTCATTTATTCATTTTAGAGGAAATCACCAAACACAGGATCTATTCTGATATTTAATTGAATCCATTTTGGCTAATGAATTGAACCGAATGAATTCTTTTACTTCGCAATTCCATTTCTTAGATTCATTAAATTAACTGAACTAAATAGAAAACTTCTTTCAATCAGAATTACTCGGTATCAAAATGTAGCCCTATATAAGTAGAAACATCCAGAAAAGCTGCTGCTCCAAAATTGTCCATTTCAGCCACTTTGCTACCCACTCGCTTTTTACTCACGCTACAACCATTACTTCTAAAACAACATTAGTTATCAGTTCACTGCCATAAGTACGACAACGAAGGGTGAATGAAATTATTCACTGCACAATTTAAGGAATTTTAGGTGAAGAACTACCGTAAGATAGAATAGAAGCATATTTACGCCACTGAAACTTCCAAGTCTCTTCACTGAGCAAATATTTTACTCATAAATAACTTCTTTGTTCTTCAACGCCCAGACACCAGTGAAAGCGTCTGCGTCAGCAGGGTAAACAAGCTGTCTTATCAAGCGGGGCCTTATGGGAAGGGAGGATTTCCTGCGTTGAAGCTGATCTTCTCGGCTGCGATGAGGCGAGCGGCGACCAGAATGGCAGGGACGCCCCGATGGGAGGTCATGGGAGGTCAGTCTCAGTATGACTCCCAGAAATATCAATCGGCGTAATTCGACAGACGATGCGGAAAATTTGTAGAGATGGACAATGTCGTTCTTTTTCATGATCCGTTCATCTGAACTGAACGACTTCGTTCACTTAAAAAAGGGGAAGGTGATATCGCTGTGCAGGGGCGGACTGGGTCCCGCAAGAGGGCGCAACCTTGGCTTCCAAAGCGCGCAAAAAAAAAAAAAAAAAGTGCGAAAAGAAAAAAAAAAAGATGCCATAATTAAAATAAATAAATAAACAAATAATAAATAAATAAATAAAACGATGGTACACAGGTTTACGGGTTTAAAGAAAAGAAAAAAACGAAGTGAAGTTGCACAGGTTTGTTTTAGCGGAAAAAATAAATAAGCAAATAAAAATAAAGAAGCTACACCAAAAATAAAAATAATAATTTTTTTTTTAAATAAAAAAAAGGTGTTCAGGCTTGAGGGCGCATCGGCCCGCGGGCCAATGGGCCGGCGAGCCAGTCCGCCCCTGGCTGTGAAAGTTACTCACGTACACTGAAAATCTTTCACTGGTTTTGCTATATTCTTTTAAGGAAATACAAATACATTTACCTAACAGCTAGAAAAGATACTAATAAAAATTAAATCAGAAAATATGTTATTGAGGTTTAGATGTACAAAGCAATTATAATTCCTCTTGGAGACTCTAGCCTAGCAATCGCTTGGTAAAACATTCGTTTTCCAATGCAAAAGTGGCAGGTTCCATTCCTGCATGGTTCAAAATCAAATAATTAAATTTTATTTAATACAAACAACTAATTAAATTGACGCGACGTTAAAAAACGCCGAATATATTGTCCTATAAAACATTTTGAAGGTGAAAGTGAAACAAAAAGCAATTTGACTTTGTAAAATGAGTTTTATAAAAACACGTTTTTTTTTTTTTTAATTAAGAAATTGAATGAGACGGAAAGTATATACTATAAAATAAAAACATCTTTCAAAAGAACGGACGTTCATTTTTTTTTTAGGAGATCGTACTGCATCGTTCATTTTAAGGAATCAGTCTTTAAGTCCCATTCGTTCGCGAACGCCACATTCCGATTTGAAATCCCGTTAGAACGAATGCCATTACAGCGAAATATCCGTTTCAACGAAATAAAATTCAAACCTAATTTAATTTCCATCGCATTGTTTGAATTTGATTACAAGGAAACTCTCGTTACAACGAACAAATTCTGCGGTTTCTTGAAGTTCGTTGCAAAGGGATTTCACTATATTACAGTGAAATGCCACTGCTTCGCTCATAAACAGCAGAAATTTAGCATCATTTGTATTATGATCTGAACTAATTAAGCGATGATTTCCAACCGGTGGATTGGCACCAGATCGCAGACGAATTCGAGTGGTTCCCGGAGGCGAATTTAGAAACACGACTGCGTACGCAGGTCGTACAGATGGCGCTACGAGCGCATTTCATTTGGCGCGGTTCGACTCCTCGCGTAAATGCGCCGAGAAAGCGATTTCGCTTTTGAGGTACTTGCGCGTGCGTAATGATGTGATGTCTGTTTTTTTTACCTTTGTTGCTGGTATTTCGTTGATTATGTGATATGAATGGGCGTGTGGTCGAAATCGGTTTTTTTGTTACAAACTTCGATGTTTTTTAACCTACGAACAAAACTTTATTGACATTGTATTTCTGAAATATTCTTTTGTGAATTTATTCTTTGCATGTGAAAGTTCTGTGTTGGACTGTCGTTGAGATGAAACTTAAGAATGTTTCAATTTGTTCGACTGAAAATTACAAAACATTAGAAATTAAAATTCTTTAAAACCACGTTTGAATGGATGTGGTGTCAAAATGAGTTATTTTGCTACAAACATTTGCTTTTTTTTGACCTGCAACATATCTTTATTGACATTGTAATATTCTTCCGGGAATTTCTTCTTTGCATCGGAAAGTTCTGGGGTTGGATTGCCGTTGCGATGAAAATCAAGAATGTTTAAGTTTTTAAACTGGAAATCGCTTAACATTAGAAATTAATTCTTCAAAACCACGTTTTAAACTGCATGTATGCAATAAATAATTATTTGGAGATATTTCATTAATTTAATTTCTAATTCTTGATTGGTTATCAAAAGTAGTGATTTTAAACGTTTAAAGTGTCAACTGAAAGTAGAATTTTCAGCAATTGAAGTATAATTGAGGTGTCAACAAAAAAAAAAAAAAAAGAAAAAGAAAATCTTAATCTAGTTTGTAGACATACTTCATTAGTATTTAAAGGTACTCAGCTGGTTATGTATATCGTATACATTTCAGCAACAGCCTCAAATGATTGAATTAAAACCCTTAGTTGTATTTTTAACTGCTTTTTTTTTTACTGTTTTTTAAGTAAAGTCAAATCTCGATAAATCGAAGTCTCAAGGGGCCAGTAGAAAGCTTTGAGTTATTGGTAGCTCAAGTTATAAGAGGTTCCTACAGTATTCTCAAGATTTTGGGGCCCAGTGAAAAGTTTGAGGTGAAGGTTATATTCAGGGGTGTCCATCCCCTAAGAGCAAGGGCGCACTCCCACTAAATATCGGGAAGACCCCCCCTCCAAAAAAAAGTTAAAAATACCCCTCAAAACAGCCCCCACCCCCTAAAAATTTTAATGTCGTACTCTGCGCCACGACTACCCCCACCCCCCGCCTAGGTAGGCACCCCTGGTGTATTCGAGTAATAACTCTGCAAATTATCGAGACTCGACTGTGAGTAACTTCGATAGGACAATGACCAAACACAGTGACAGTAAATAAAATGAAAATCATCACCAAGGTTAGAAATGGGCTGTAAGAATATCATATAGTCTCGATAACTCGAAACTTATTACTCGAATATTTTTTTTATCTCGAAGTTTTGAGTGAAGTGTGAAGGGAAAAAAAAGGGCGCTTGAAACGAGCACTGAGAACACTGCACAATAAAAAGCATGTTGCAAGGACAAATGTTTCAAGGGAGGGGCGATTGATTTCATTACGTATCCTTTACTACATACCTTGACCTGTTAGCATCAAAGATAGCCTAAAAAGGACTTTCTTGAACTTTTTTGAGTATTAAAAATTTACCAGTGGGGATGTACCTCTCCCTTGTATTTTTCTGTGGTGTGCTGAGACAGGCTGAAAGTTGTAGAGGGTACTTTGTTGGGTAGTCGAAGAAATGTACTGAGAAGCTGTCTGCATCGAGATTTTACAAAGCACATAGTGCTATAATACTGCTAAAGAAATGCAGAACATGTTGTTTATGCTGATGCAGATTGCATTCTATTGAACAGTAATGAGATGTTTATACTATAGTACAGCATGCTCTATGAATCCCCACCACCAAAAAGCCTTCGTGTTTTAACTGTCCTACACAATGTCACCCGCTACCTCTTTCATATCGCATATCTGGACTGTGATGCTGTTATATATGCCCTTCTGACCCTTTTCAAAGCTTTTCCATATTCTTTGGTCACCTTGTATGTCCTATATCTTGTATCGTAACTTTACACCTCAGAGCCAGACTAACATGAGTCCAAAAATTTGGAATCCTCACTTTATTACTGCATTGAATGTAGAATATCATTCTGTGTCAACATATGAGATCCTAATTCTATGAAAGATATTCCTTCACAAATATTTAGCTGCATTTAAAGAGCGCAAGTTCCATCCTTTCTATGCCTCAGACAAACGTTTTCGCTCTCTCTTGAAAAGTAGCGAAAATGGACTAACGATAGTCTAGCTCAGAGGTACAGGTACTATAACCCTAAATTTAATTTGGGTGCATCAATACATAAATATCAAAACATTTTATTATTTTAGCATAAGCAGAACAGGTCACCAAATTAATTTTGTGTTCATTGTCTTTGGAAATCATAGTCGAGGGTGTACACACACAAATATCATTAGCAGTTAACCTTGAACAAAATTAGCAAGTTGTTTCTTGCATCCTATGATATGAGGATCCCATTCTTTCCTTCTGTGCATCTAAGATAAAATAGTTCTTTTCTTTTTTTTAACTTATCTACTCTCAAATAATAGATATCAATTAGAAACCTACATCTAGTAGAATTTACACTTAAAACAATATTCCTTTTATCTCATACAAAATGGTTCTAAGAGAGAAAGAAAAAATAACTGTCTTAGAATGTATTAAAAATGAAGTGATTATTTAATTAGAGGGAGAAATGCATTGTTTAATTTATTATGCTAATTTTATAATTCCATTGAATTTTTAATTGAAATCCATGTAATAATTGCACATAAAAGATTTAAATGCTGCATATATCTTGCAAGATTATTAAAAAGTGCTTTTAGAAATTGTTAATTATGATTTAGAAAATTCTTCTTACATTGCTTGCCTTTTGTATCTAATATACAGGGTGTCCCAAAAGGTCGTTTACAAACTTAACATGCAAGTCTGTCATATCATGATGAACAAGATTTACATAGGAACATGTGCTTGCAAACGCAATGTTGGCGCACTACATGCACTAAAGTCAGACACTAACGGATACACGACATGTCGCATATCTCTTACACAAAGACGATTTTACACAAAATTTTAGTTTTTATGGAAAGCTTGAAGCAATTGCTAAAATTTGCGACCCGCCAACTCTCATAATCACGTTGCAACGACAACGTAGCTATCGGTGAAATCTTGTTGGAATAGATCGTTATTACGACGGTCGGTACTTTGTCGTTGCGACGCGTGTATGGCAGTTAAAGGCAACAAATTTCAACAACAGCTATTAGCCTTCCTTGACAACTAAAATGTTGCGTAAAATCATTTTTGTGTAATAAATATGCGACATGTGTGCATCCGTTAGTGTCTGACTTTGTGTGTATGTAGTGACCAGCATTGTGTTTGCGAACGTATGTTACTATGTAAATCTTGTTAATCATGATATGACAGACCAGCATGTTAAGTTTGTAAACGACCTTTTGGGACACCCTGTATTTGTTTACGTTTTAAGTCATAACACATGTATATTTTTGTTTTTATTATGATTTGTAGTTCTAAATGGGAAAAAATGTTTGAAAAATGTTCTTTTCGGTGCACAAGCTAGAGTTTTGCAAAATTACTAAAAAGGAGAAACAAATAATTGTATTACCACATGTTTTTATTTAAAAATAATAATAATAATAATACAAAAAGCTATGCTTTTTGCATTACCTCTATTAAAATTTATTTTTTGAGTTAGATTACGATTTCTTTTGGCTTTATATTGTGCTTTGCACTTAAAGGGTCCTCCTGCGGGGATTCTGTTTGACCCTTTATGGATTCCTTTCTTGAAATAGATGTCGGTTTAAGTTTTATTTTTCTACCTTTCCGTCTGGGTGAAAAAATTTTACTTATTAAATTTAATTTTTGATTCAATTATGTGCCCGTTATGATATTGATCAAATAGCCAACTTTGTTAATTTTGTTTTGTCAATATTTTCATATGACACTAATCTTTTTAATTCGTGTACAAATAACTGCTTATCTTCAGCTGAAGCATTAATAATTTGAGAAATAATAGAGGGAGCCTGTATTTCGTTTTTGATTTCTTTATAGTCAAGAGTGTCACTGCTTTCATGGACTTCACTGTCTAATATGACATTTTTAAGTTCCATCTATGAGATGATGTTTCAGTTAAGTCAAGAAAAAAAAATTAGGAGCTGGACATTTGGGACCTAAAGCAATTTTAGCTGATTCATGCCTATCGATATAATTAAGTTTGGTACTATTAGGCAATATAAATCCATTTTTATCCTGCAGCAAACATTCCTGCGGCAATCGCGACTTGCGCGTGCGACTCGAAGGTTGGCGATGAATCCCTTCCCGAACTTTTCTCCTCGCCAATCGATCGTAGCGCCATCTGTGCGACCTGCGTACGGGGTTGTGTTTCTAAATTCGCTTCCCGGAGGTTTTCACTGTCTGCACTGGTACGTTGTAAAATATTTCCGTCATCCTACAAAAGATAAAAGTAATAACATTGAATGCAAAAATAAGTGAAATACACCGCCAGCTCAGTCATTTCCAGCCGAGGACTGCAGTTTCGTGCTTATTAGCACTCATCAGCCCGGCATAGGAAAGTGACTGAGCTGCAGATGGAAAACCTCTTAAGGAAGCCAGAGGTTTATTCTATACTAGTGGCACCCGCACGGCTTCGCCCGTAATAGAAAAAAATAAAGGTCTTTTGGTTCGCTTGTATATTTACAAATAATGTATTGTGAATTGTCTCGCCAATTGGCTTGTACCGACGTTACGGTTCCACGTTATGATAATTTCGTATCTCGCCAACTGGCTTGTGCCCATGTTACGGTTCCACGTTATGATGATTTCGTAATTTATGATAGTTTTTTTCTTAAAATTGGAATAAAAAAAGAACCACATCGAATTTTCGAAAAATCGCTTCGAGGTGCAAACCCCCATGCTACATACTAACTTTGTGCCAAATTTCATGAAAATCGGCCGAACGGTTTAGGCGCTATGCGCGTCACAGACATCCTACAGATATCCTACAGACATCCTACAGACATCCAGACATCTAGACATCCTCCGGACAGAGAGACATTCAGCTTTATTATTAGTAAAGAAGAAGATGGCTCGCCCATGGCTCATGACGGTTCCACGTTATGATGATTTCGTAATTTACTATTCCACGTTGTGATCATTTGCTCGGAAAAAGTACCTTAAAATTAGAATATAAAAAGAACAAAATCGAATTTTCGAAAAATCGCTTCGAGGTGCACACCCCCATGCTACAAACTAACTTTGTGCCAAATTTCATGAAAATCGGCCGAACGGTTTAGGCGCTATGCGCGTCACAGACATCCTACAGACATCCTCCGGACATCCTACAGACATCCTCCGGACAGAGAGACTTTCTGCTTTATTATTAGTAAAGATTAGCTACCAGTTTGTTTCGCACTCTTGGCTTCCTTAAGAGGTTTTCCATCTCCAGCTCAGTCACTTTCCTATGCCGGGCTGATGAGTGCTAATAAGCACGAAACTGCAGTCCTCGGCTGGAAATGACTGAGCTGGCGGTGTATTTCACGTATTTCTGCTTTAGCCCTGGCTAATGGGCGGTAATTTACTGAATTGAATGCAAAGTTTTGCACTTTCATTTTATCATTTTCCTACTTTTCTGTAGTTTTCTCTCTTTCAGTGAAATTCCGTTGTAGCGAACTTGAAGGAATCGCAAATTTTGTTCGTTGTAATGGGAATTTCGTCGTAATGGAATTTAGGTAATGAATGACAATGAAATCGAGACTGAAAATATATTTCGTTGATACGGATATTTCGTTGCATTGGTATTCGTTGTTACGAGATTTCACTGTATTTATTACGGTTTATTTTCAAACATTTATTTACATAGGTCATTATGTACATTAATATTTCTAAATTTCTTACAAAATCTACTTACGCAATAGCTAATTTTAATACTACTAACTCAGTGGCGCAGCGAAAAGGGGGGGGGGGGTGACACTCCCCCCCCCCCAGGCATTGGTTTAAACATAAATGCAAATTCTAACACAGTAGGTTTTTATATGAAAGGGCTGTTTTGATCAAAAAACCCCTTTCAGAACGTATTTTTGATCAAAAACACCCCTAAAGAAGTTATTTCTGGTTTCTGGCTGCGCTAGTGTACTAACTACTTACTACTTACCTTCATGTATAAATTTTATACTAAGTAAACCATAATAAAAACTTGGTCAACTTGTGTTGCAGTTCTTTTATACCGTAATACGTTTTTTTTTCCAGTTAAAAGAAAAAGTAGGGGGGAAAAAACCCCTCACCGGTCAGCAATTTTTTTCACATGATCGCCCTTCGAAAAAGGTTATAACAAAACGCTGTAATAAAATATTCACATAATATTTTGTGACATAATAATAAATTGTAAATTTTATGCGATAAATTACATTGCTTCATTTAAAGAAAAAATGTGAGAAATCTGAAAAACAATTTTAGCATGCATTGATCATAAGTTAGTTTTTAAAGTGAGTAAAAAAAAAAAGAAACAGTTGAATATTTAACTAAAAAAGGTTTCTACCTTTTTCTAGTCAAATATTCTATTTGTTTCTATTGATTTGCGTTCTATTCATTGCTTCCTATTCATTGTTTGAATGCTGTGTTGTTTTACTACTATTTGTCAAATGTATGTACAGCATTTTCTTCTGTAGTCATGTTTTAAATTTTTTTTCGGATGGTCAAAATAATGTGTATGAGGAGAGTCAGAGCCTCCACTGAAATGTCTGCACCGAGCCCCATGTGAACATGACTGGTCCCAGTACTTTTAAAATATGTTGTACGACCTAAGGTTACACGCTAATAAGAGGTAGAGGAAATAAATGTATACTTTCTAAATAAAGTTACTGATGAAAAAAAAAGAGAGTTTTAAAAAATGTCCCCTTAAAATCGCTTTAAATTTAAAAATTTTAGCTTATTCAAAGTCTTTTTTTTTTCTCTCCAAAAGTACCAATATCAGCTTATTTAAGAAATGTATTTTTGCAAGCGTGGAAGTTTTAGAAAAATTCTTATTGTGAAATTACTTCTAAATAAATAGTTTTTTTGAATGATACCCAATGTTCTTTCTAATTAGATTATGAGAGAGATTAGGATGACATGTGAGTATCATAGCATGGAGTGATTGATGAGTATGATGTGTGGGCATACTCGTGGGTTATCATTTGGTAAAATTCTGAATTCAATTCTGCAAATTGAGGATTTTCTCCCTTCCGAAAAAATTCAGTTCGGGGGTACCCCTGAATACAAAGCCTTATTGTACAAATATGCAGTTGGACTTCCATATATCGAAGTAGCAAATTGCCGGAAAAAAATCGATATATAGAAATTTCGATTTATAGAAAAGATCTTATTTTATCATAATTATCTCCTAAAACATTAAAATTAACAAACACAAGGTATTTTACTAAGGGCATAAGTGCACCGTTAATCAACAGAAAAATCTTCAACATAAATTTACCAAGAACGAGAGAGAGAGAGAGAAAGCTTTTCTTTCGTAAAGTGTATAATCTGAATTAACTCGACTTCCTAGTAAACCAGTCCACAAATAAGGTCTTGTGATAACACGCGCAATGCGGCGTCACATCGACGACACTGGGCTTTTTTTTCTTTTCATTTCGTGACCTAATTTCAGAATCAGAAACCGGTAGGGAAGATAGAAGAGTAAATTAAGATAGAGTTTTAAACGGAGACCTCTGTCTATTTTCTTTAATAATGATTACAAAAATATGCAAAGCAGTCCTGTGCTTAACTCAAATTAATTTTTATGCGTAACTTTTTTCTTTTCTTGGAGGTTACATGCACAAGCTACCTAAGTTGCATTAGTGGTAATATTCACGATAATTAATAAGCATTTCTTTGATGATGGCGCTGAATTCATCGATCAAAATCTTCATTGGTCTGTCAAAGTATCTATTCATCTCTTTTTCAGGGTCAAATCAAACTACAATTACTAGTGAAAAAGAAATAAAAAACTGTACTAACACACACACACACAAAAAAAAAAAAAAAAAAAAAAATCGGTGTGCCAAGTCGCTAGGCCGTATACAAGAGGAAAGTTTTAAGGTTCAAACCCCCTCCGAAAATTTTCAAAGCTATTCCGAAAAAAAAAAAAATGCTTTTGTTCATAATTTGAAAAAAAAAAAAAAGAAAAGAAATAAAAGCACTATTATTTATTTATTTATTTATTTATTTTCAATCTCATTTCATGAATGAAATTTTTTATATTGAAAAATTGTACAAACTCAAAGCTGTATCTGCAGTGTTTATTTTATTTTATTTATTTATTTTACTTTACCAAACAATAATATGTAATTGGGATCTGAGCGGTTATTCCAAGCTCGTCAGCTTGCGAGATCGAGATTCTCGCTCACGTGATCGGTTGTGACGTAGAAATGTCGCAAAGTATTCTAATCTACTCGAACGAGCTTGGAATGACCACCCTGACTTTGTAGTGCTCTACAATTGGTGTATGGAATTCAAAAAGCTACTAATTCAAATAACGAAAGCAGTCCTTCGTAAAAAGCACAACTTTTTCTATTTTTAGAAGAATAAAGTCAATCCCTCGGGATCGCGGGATACCGCGGGACTGGATCCGTACAATCCCGAAATCCCGCGGGGCTGAAATCTTCGCGGGATTGGAAACCCCAATTTAGATACAATGTAAAAAAAATTTTTTTTGGGGGGGAGGAGGGACTAAGGGTGAGGAGTGGTAATCCTACAAATTACCAACAAGGATGTCGCCTCTGCTAGGTACGTCATTGATACAAACATGCACCCCTACAAGCTGTAGACTCCTCGACAACACTTATTAAAAAGAATTGAGGACGGTCAGAATTGAAATATCAAATGTCGTAGATTTATGTATATGCACTAGGGATGTGTCGTTCATGAACGAACGAGTCAAAAAGAATGAATCCTTAAAATGAACGGATCCGTTCGTTCACGTAAGAAACGAAAGATAGTTCTTTTGAACGGTAAGCAGTTTGGAACATTGTATTGATGCACTTGTGCTGAAATCTTTTTTTTTTAATTGCAATCATTTTCAATTTTTTATCTCTCAATTAGTGATTGCAATACCGGAATACCGAGTACCGGTATTTGGAGCCATTTTGCAGTTTCGTAATACCGGTATTTGCTGGGGTAGAATACCGGTATTTTCGGTATTAGTTGAAAACAGTAAATAGTTTGCAATTAAAGATTTTTCAATTTAACTAATTGGATATCTACTGTTATTTTAAATATAAATTTCTTTTTCGATGAGGCACAGTACCAAAATCAATCTATTGAAGTAAAAACTTGGCTTCAAAAGCACGAATTAATAGAACATCAATGAAAAAAAAAATAGCAGAAAGATTGCATAATAGTATTTTTCTCACTCGATGGTGTGATGAATCGTACTTTCGTAAATTTATGTGAACCACGTTTCCAAAATCGCCATTTTTTAGACTTACCCTGTTGTGAAAATTAATTTAAAATGTATAAAAGTATTGGAATTTAAGTGTTGCACTATGAGAAGTTTATTCCAACAATCAATTGCAACATCTTTATGATATTTTAAAAAATACATTTGTCTCGACTGTACTGAATTTTGAGAAAAACATTTTCTTGTTTGTATTTAAAAAACAGCAATTTGTTGTCTTAGGTATTAGACGGCTGTTCTGGGTCGCTATTCAGTTTTACACAAAGCGAGATAATATTTATAATACATTAAACATTTGCAAAGAAAAAAGACATAATCAATTGGAACATATTTTCAAATATTTAAAAAATTGCAAAGAATTTCGAAAAGAAAACGGGAGAAAAAAGAGAGAAGTTAACAAGATCAAATTCATTGTAAATTTCAAACCAAAGGGTTAATAAAAAGCGAACACAAACCTATTTTGACCAAGAGGAAATCGCTAAAGATGATGTTAATATACTTAAAAAAAAAAAAAAAAAAAAAAAAAAAAAAAAAAAAAACGTTCGACGAACAGTTACAATTAGCTATAAATAATAATGTTTAAAAAAAACTACTCACAATATAAAAGAAACACCCACACTCACAAAAATGCATTTTTTTTTTCAAAACCAACAAGTTAAAGACCGAATTATTTCAAGATGAAGGACTTTCAGGCAACTATAGGAGGTATGACGAGCATTATTAACAGTATCACCCCGGCCTGCGTAAATTCAGAAAGAATATTTTCAACTGCACGAAGTTTGTTCATTACAAGGAGTTCCAGGCTTAGTGAAAATTAGCATGGTGTTTTGTTTCTGCTGTTATTGATTTTTTATTGTGATATTTGTTCCTTTATTTTATATTTGTTGACAATAAGTAAATAACGCACTTTTTAAACGAAATAATGAAATATGGCAGTGAAAGATTTTGTTTTTGAATGTTTCTTGGGAAATTTCTAGCACCGGTATTAGTACCGGTATTCCGGTATCACGTTCAAAAACTACCGAATACCGGTATTGCATTTTTGGTCCGGTATTGCAATCCCTATTCTCAATCAATCTCCAATTTCCCTTTTCTCTGTGCAGTACAATATATTCATTTCCAAACTTTTTATTTTCTGCTTTATTCATCATTTTTTTAACCGTTGCAGGTCATTTGCAATTTTCCAATGCATCCATTAGTAATGTTTTGGGTTACTTGTTTAGGCTACTAAGAAAATGTTTGAACTTTCTACTTTTTACCCCCACACGTACCTGCTAAAATTCTTCTCACGCTTTCTGTCGCCAAAATTATTTCTAAAAGTACCTTTGATTACTTTTTTGGCGATCCTTTTGTCTTCTATATTCTATAACATCCTTATCAACTACCATCTCTATTGATTTGGCTTTCGTTTTAACTTGGTTGGCGACTTCCAAGTCACTTATTTAACATTTAATATCCAGAGATTTTTAATAAGGATTTATTACTGTGTAATTTTTCCCCCATTTAAAAAGATGTTACGTCTTTTTCCTTTCCTGATCTAATCAGTAGTGTTGAATAACTTTGAAGCTCCTTAATATTTAGAAGAGTTTATTTTTTCAAATATAGTTATTCGGTACTGAGCTACCGATATATTTGTTGTTTCCTTTTTCACTAAACATGTTCTATTGGTAATACCATATGTATATACGTATATACATATACAGTGCTATAGCTGTAAAAAAATATTTCAAGGAACGCACTTTTTTCTTTTTATGTAGATGTCATGGTTGACAGATGTTTGTTTCGACCCAAAAAAGGTCGATTTTTAACAACTTACGCCAGTTTTTATTCAAAAAGCAGATGTTAACTAAAAAAATAAATTAATTAACTAAAACTTTGTTTTGAAACCAGTTTACAGTAAATTGGCTGTAACTACGTTAATTATTTTAAATTTATGTTATCTTGTCTTTTTTTAAATAGCATTCTGAATTGCTTTAAAGAACATTAGTTTTGTATTTACTTCAACATTTGCTTTATAATATACTAGCAAAAATACCTGGCGTTGCCTGGGTCAGTAATAATGATAAAAAACAATCGTTACTTTCACTTGTTTTCTGTTTTAATTGAAAGAATTCAAAACACACCTTTTTGACGTGATTAAAAATCAAGCTTCTTCCTTACTCATAAAACTAAAATAGCAATAAGTATAAAGAACAAAATAGTATTCATTTAGGAACAAAAGCACAACATTTAAGCATATACAAATTTGGAGAATTTCCGAAATATGAAATTAAACTTCACATGTTTAAAAAGATTTATCTGTTAATACTTTTTTTTTTAAACATGTAAACCTTCTCTGTATGGCTATTGAAGTACGAACTGTTTTTAAAAAAATGTAGCCGCGCGCCTGTGCCAAATGCTGAGATTATTTTTGATCACCATAAAATGGCACTAAACAGTTTCATCCGAAATGTTTCCAAAATAAGTAGTAAAATTTGGCGATAGTTTGAAATTGTGCAGAAATGTGCATTAATGAAAGTTTTGTGCTGCTTATGGATTTGCCTAATTTAGTTAGTGGATTATCTTATATATTAAAAAAAAAGTTTAAAGATTCTTTCAATGGTGATATTTTGTTTACATGGTGAAAGCTGAGATACAATATTACGAAGTCTTTGACTTCAAAAACAGCGACAGTTGAAAAAACTGCTAAATGCATCAGCTACTGAAATCTTTCAGCAAAAAAATTTGGTGAAATTTCTGCTGGTAGACTGGATAATGAGAAAGTGTCCAATCAGCACAAATAATTGAAAAAAAAAAAAACATTAGTTATACTAAATGTCCATTTAAATGGAAAATAATCAGCCAAATCCTTTACCAATCTTGTAGAAAAACGTTTCTTTAAGATTTAACTTGAGAAAAGCCTCGAACAGTCAGACGAAACGCAAAAATATTCAACACTATAACAATTCTAAAAACTACTGGGAGTTGAGATGATACACTAAATAATGAATTGAGTTGATGGAAGCCTTCGAGCATGGAACTAAAAAGCTTATAACTCGTTTTTTATACAACTTAGAACTTTCTAACAGATGCCATCTTCAGCAGAAAAATCAGCGCTTTCGATGGAGACATAATGTTAACAAGTGCAAGTATTTTTTCATCCCCTTATTGAGCGTTTGTTAATGCAAAAATTGGGACTTAAATTAGATTAAAAAAGGAACTATCAATCGGATTTTTTTCGAAATGGTCTAACCTTCCCAGTACCAGAGAGAACAAACGGTGAAAGTTTCAGCAAAATCTGCCGGGTAGTTTTTGAGATCTTAGGGAATACATCCACACATTTACCAACATCCATTTATATGATATTAAAGAAGTGCTTTCACCTTGTTTACTTGCTGACTCGCGACGCGTTCCGAAACCTGTGAGGCTCCATTTAGGGTGTGCTGTTTAGGGGCGTATATAGAAATTCTGGTGCTCGTCACGAATAACTTTTATGGGTCCCCTCCATATTGTTCACCTCTACGTCACAACATATATTTCACCACTCATTTTAAAAATCTCGGTCCCACTTAAGGATCAGGCCCGTGCCAGCAAGTGTCTCCTCCCCCCCCCTACATGCCCCTGATACAGTTCCCACCTGCACTGACGAGGAAATAGCATAATTCTTCTTATCTAAACAAAACTTAAACAAATAGGTATGATATTAGTTTAATTTTTCATAGACATATTTCCTTAGTTTTAGATAATCTTAGTTATTTTTCCTTCAAAGAGTATTACTGATCTAATGAACCATTTTGAATGTACGTGAGTATGTCATGCAGAGAGCCTGCAACTATTTTAGATGAACGAAGTCGTTCAAATGAACGATTTGAATGAACGATGCTCTTATGAACGAATCATTAAAAAGAACGACATTGCCCACCTCTAGTATGCACATGCGGACGGGCCGGAAAATCAGCTCCAAGTATATTCAAGGGGGAATAAAATCGAAGTTTATGAAATGAATTAATACTTTTGTGCAACGAAGTAACAGTAGAAAGTTTACAAAGCAGAACTTAGAAATTTATTGCAAACACATGTTTCGGGGTCTCCCCTTTCTTTTTCAATGCAAAAAGAGTGAGCTTTGGGATGCAAAGTCATCGAGAAAAGTTGTATGTTGAAATCTGAGCAAGGGCGCCCATATGCAAAATTTTAAGGGGGAGCTGAAAAATTTTCCTCATGGTTTAGCAGAACATTTTACCCATAGAAACCGATTTCAGTACAGATTAGACACATTAAAATTTGACATTTTTAATAACTTACTCATTAATGGCTGGAAAAGAGATTTTTTTTAACCATTTTTGCAAAGAAAAAAGCACTAAAAGCAAGGAATTTTTCATTTCAAAGGGGGGGGGGGGGCTTGAGCCCCCCTTCAAGGGCTCCTATATAGAGGGCTTGACCCCCTATATGGGCGCCCTTGAATCTGAGTAAAACTTCTTCGGGAATACAGTACCTCCCTTTCTCCTCATTAGGAAGGAAAATGCTTTTACAAAAATGCTCTTCGGAATTCCAGGTATCTGTTTTTACTACCCCTGTTACTACCCCTGTTTTTACTACCCCAGATGATTTTTTGCTGTCGTGTAAAGCTTGTTTGATGTTCTGCGTAATTCCTTAAAGTTGCTTATTTTGGAATTCAACTGCTCATCATTAATTAAGTTATTGAATAACCAGTTATTTTCTTTACTAATAATAAAGCTGGAAGTCTGTGTCTCTGGATTTCTGGATCTCTGTCAGGATGTCTGTTACGCGCATAGAGCCTAGACCGGTCATGAAATTTGGCGCAAAATTAGTTCGTAGCATAAGGAATAGCACCTCGAAGCGATGTTTCGAAAATTCGATTTTGTTCTTTTTCTATTCCAATTTTAAGAACATTTTACTGAGAAAATTATCATGACGTGGACGAGCAAATTATCATAACGTGGGCGAGTAATTTACCATAACGTGGACAAGCAAATTACCATCACATAGGCGAGCAAATTACCATAACGTGGACGAGCAAATTACCATAAGAAGGGCGAGCAAATGAACATAGCAAATTGGAGAGAAATTCATCAGCCATTATTTGCAAATATACAGGCGAACCAAATGACCTTTTAATTTTCTACTACGGGAGTGCGTTTTGATTATCTTCAAAAAAATAATGGCATTTTCCGCTTCATTTGCAGACTTGCGACATTTCAATAAATTCGTTATTTCTAACGGGAAACAGCTTTTTTAGGGAGAGGGGAAAAAAGAACCACTAATGCTAAGAAATGAGATCCGTCGCGAGATAAATAATGTATGAGGAAGGTCAGTGCATCGAGTAGAATATCAGACGAGAACTTGAGTGAAATATGTGAAGCATGCCAGAATCGAGTTTCCGCTTTTGATGAGATGTGGCTCAAATTTGATCTTGGAGGGGGAATTACAGATTTGATCAATTGATATCAATTTCGCTTTCATTAATTAATCGAAAAAGAAGAACAAAAGTCAACACTGCAGCTTGCCGCAAAACTCAGCAACTGCTTTAAATATGTAAAAGAAGCAGCCGAAAACTTTGTACAATGAAATGAAAAAAAAAAAAAAAAATGTGGCAACGTGTATTCATGTACAAATTATGTATTTAAAAAAAGTATAAAAACTCTGCAAACAGCTGTTTCGGGGTTAGGAAATGAAACCCCTTCTTCAGTGCATAAAAGAACGAAGAAACACTAAGTCCAACAACGGACAAGTAAACAAGAAAAATACGACATGGATGAGTAAATAGACTGAAAGTGGCTCGAACCGGAAACGTTTAGTCAGCAGAAAACAGCAAGTACATCTAAGTCTAGGAAAAACGTCATACAGTAAAACCTGTCTACAACGGTACTGTTGGACCTAAACATATATTAATATAGACAGGTTATCGTTATAGACAGTTTGATTATTTATCTTGACATTTTGCTGGGACCAAGGAAAATATCGTTATAGACAGGTTTATTGTTATAGACAGTATTATTATACACAGATTTCAATGTACACTGAAAAAAAATTATTGAAGGAAAAATTTCCAAACAGTAGGGAAAGGGGGCGTGCTCGACAAATCATTCACTAATAAAGTGGAGTTTTTCCAGATGCAGTAAGATTCCCAAAAAGCTAAATCTTAAGTGGATGAACAACCATGGATAATTTTGGCAGAAGAAAAGTCGAAGTTATAGTTCCAGGACCAACCGTTTTGGGCGATGGAGGAACGTTGAAAATCCTGTTTTTTGACATAATTTTCACGTTCTTTTATACGAAATTTGAAAGTACGTCTAGAGTGTCCTATGTATAGTTTTTCAACTCTTTTTAAATACTTTTATTTGTACATGTAACCACGTTGTCATGTTTTTAAAGTTTAGCCAACCGTGCAGCATAGCTAGTAACAAAGCCAGTAAGATGCTTGGATTTATCAATTGATCTATTTCAAACAAATATAAAGAAGTTCTGCCCTTATATAGAAGTTTGGTAAGACCACATTTGGAGTATGCTGTTCAGTTTTGGTCTCCTTATCTTAAGAAAGATATTAGTGTATTGGAAAGGGTTCAAAGACGGGCTACAAGGCTAATAAATGGACTTTCTCATTTAGACTACGATTCCAGGCTTAGAATGCTAAAAATGTACAGTCTTGAGCAAAGAAGAGACCGAGGGGACATGATTCAGTTCTTTAAATTTATTAATATGAAAGATGTTACGGGGCTTAAGTTTAGCACTGAAAACAGGGCAAGGGGTCATTGCATTGTTTCAAGCTATTTAAATCTCAGGCTAACATGGATATTAGAAAAAATTATTATTTTAGCAGGGTAGTGGAACCTTGAAATAGCTTACCGGAAGAGGTGGTAATGAGCAAGGGAGTAGATAGTTTTAAGAGGGCCATTGATCTTCACTGGGGATTGTAAATGGACTAGGATCAGTCTAGCTGGGCCCAGAGCCTGTTGCTGGTCGTCTCTTTTGTATTAGTATTTGTATTTGTTTTCACTCATTTGCTTTAAACCTTTCTTACGTCTGTGTGTGATACACTTGTGGCTTGTTTCGCATCCGTCAGTTTCTGGTTTTGTGAACATATTCAGGGTGAGTTCGATCGAATCTACCATACGAAAGGGGGTGATAGACGAACCCAAGCGGAGCACAGAACCACCCATTATCGTGCCCAATCCTTAACCGTAACTGAGTTATGGTAAACATAAGAAAAATGAGTAAAAAAACAAAATTCTGAGAAAATGATCGGTTTCTGAAATTCCTGTAGGACCTAGACACAAAATAAGTATATATTTGGAAAGAGCAGATTAAATCCTCTAAAATGACACTTTTTTCATAACGATAGTCGCATTCTACAACGAGCTACAAGCTTTGAAACATTGGACACACTCAGAATTGAAATGGTGCCAAAATTTTCAACCGACATTTTCAAAAACAACCGTATGAGTTACACTCAGGCAAATCTACCAAAAACTGGCCCATTTCACTAGCTTTCACATGATACAACAACAAATCATATTGGGCTTCAAGTTCAGCAGAAATTCAGGCTTTTGTTTGAAACTAAAAATCTGCATTCGTTGTAAAAGGAAAACCAGCGAAGAGTCGCACTTTTCTGTCTTAAATTTTCTGATTCACGTAAACATGTGTTTTTTTTTTTTTTAAAGAAATTAATATTTTTATGTCAAAATAATAGTTTTAACATTTTATTAAGTTAAAAAATAGAAGATAACAATAAGTAGAAGTAAAAGAAACATTACTTTCGCATGTTTTCAGAAAGGAAAAATCCATAATAAAAAAGTTACATAACATCAATGAGTACATTTAATCAATCACAAAAATTTACAATAGATGCTGAAATTGGTCACCGCCAAACTTGATGCAAGGGAGAAGAGGGAAGGCACAAGGGCTCCCAATGGAAATTTGACGACATTGATGCTCCAAAAAAACAATTTTGAGCAATTTTCGGGGATGAAAGGTGAAGAGGTTGGAGATTCAGAGTTCTTTTAAAAGCTATATTTTTAAAACTAACTTTGGTGACATTACATTTGAGAATTTGAGAAAAGTTACCGTACTCCAGAAATCGCCTAAAATGAAAATCTCTGCCCCCCCCCCCCCAAAAAAAGCATTTTATGCTATTTTTGGTCAGGTGAAGTAGGAGGTATTTACGTGGCTTTCCCCCGGATTTTTTTTTTTTTTTTTGAAATTGAAGTTTTAAATTATCTTTGGTGACATTTAGTAGGAGCGTGGAGATTAGAGATTCTCCTCTCGAGAGGAGTACCGTAAAAGGGTCCAACTACGGGCCACTTTTCGATGTTTTCATCGAAAATTCCGTATCCATCTTTGATTTAGAAATTTGAGGACTTTAGCGATGGTAGCTATACATCTCGTCTTTCAAATGAAATGTTACGAAAAAAAAATTAAGTTGGAAAGAAGAGGAAGGGGAATTTTTTTCCCGAGGGCTCCAACCAGTAGCCCCAACTGGTTGGGTTATACCCCAACGGGGTACAACTTTGGGCCACCTCATTTTAACCTAGAAAACACATTGAAATTTCGATCTGGCCTATTGTTTTCGGAGGCTGCAATTTTTCCTCTGCTTGAAAATGTATAAAGATTTTTTTTTAGTCCATCGTTTACCTTTTTGTTTTCAATTTTTAAAGATTTAATCATGACTTGTCGTTTTGAGTGGTTAATAAAGTTTAACATGGTAAATGTAGGCAACGTTCTTTGTTATCTGCCTAGGTTTTGACATAGAAACATTTGAAAACTGTAAAAATCTCACCAACTGAAGGCTGGGTACCTATACTTAGATCTCCGAAAATACGTAGGTCTGACAAGTTTTAAATGAGATCAACAAAAATTTTGAAAACTGAAATGTGAAAAGACATTTCACATTCCAAATCTCATCAAAATAAATATTTCTTTAAAATTTATCTCAGTTTATGTTTGGTCCGGACTTCAGTCAGCACTTTCTGCAAAAACTCTTGCGAATACGGGCGATAGGACAAGCTCCAAGCTTTCTTCTGTCTTTTCTTGACATTACTTACAATAAATAACACAAAATATGACGAAAGAATCCTTACAAAGAATAAAATGAAGCTTTAAGTCACTAAAAACCGTGAAAAATAGGTGGCCCATTGTTGTACCCTAACATTCCCATTTCCGTTAAATGTTGAGAGCTTGTGAAAGCTATGAAACATTTTAAGTCAACAAACGGCTTAAATCATAACTGACAAAACAGTAAAGCAAACCTGAACTTACCAGTGAAAAACAATATAAGTGGTCTTCCCAAAAAACACTTTTGGCTCTTCCACAAGTGAATCGAATCAAGCATTAAGAATGACTAAGTTATCTAAGGTACACAACAAGAATGGCAATCTCTGATATAGCGTCTTTAGCTACCTAAATGTTTTCACTACCTGGTGACTTTTTTTTTTTTGGAGCTCGTAAGTTCAAAAAAGAGGCCACTAGAGAGGAAAATTATCACCATGGCAACAGTGGCCCATTGTTGCCCCCTTGGCACAAAGTTGTACCGTTTTACGGTAGTTGCTCCCATCTGCATACACCCAAGTATGTGAACAAATATCCTCTATGATCCTTGATTGTTCAGATGTTTCAATTACCCCTCACATTTTTGCCAAAGAATTTTGAAACACTCTAGAGCTATAGGTCTGTGGTCCGTGGATATGATAGGAATTAGATCCCGGCGTTGCATGAGATGAATGATACGTCGTCTAACACTCATTGCCTTGCCTGATAAGAAATTTCTTTCCTTATTCTATTCAGCACGCAAATGCACATGCAGTGTGTCCAGCCTTGGAAGTCGAGTTCACAGATTTCATCAATCAAAATCCGCAGAGTATACAGTTTTCACAATCTTCCATTTTACTGGAGACTTCATTCGATTCAGCAGTGAAGCACTGATGCATAGCATTTTCTTTCTGAAGCAAGCAAAATTAATGCTTCAAACGTGAAATGCTTATGTTCTTTGTTAACACGGGGGCACAATTTATAAAACAATTTCCTTTGAGTTCGATCTTTGAACTGCTTCAGAGTCAGGGGCGCCCCGAACTTAAATTTTTGGGAGGGGAGAAATTCTCAATATGCCGAATGGAACTCCAATTTTTCCGAATCTTCAGACATGTTTGGGAGGTTAGAATGACTTCCTGTGATCTCCCATCGCGGTAAAGCTTGACCGCGAAGAGAAGGCGGCTGACCTTGAAGCAAACACATCATTTGTATCGTTTGTAATAGGTTGATTGTTATTATTCTATGACAGATAGGATCGTTGAGAACGACTTCCACTTTTAGGTGCTTTCTGGTTGATTCTACCCATCACAAATGATACAAAATGAGGTTTTGCTTCAAGGTCATCTGCCTTCTCTTCGCGGTCAAGCTATACCCCTGATTCCGAGATTTTTTACAGTGCAAAAACAAGTCACAGTCATCCAAACCGCTGTTCACCATTATAGTTCTTGAAATGTCGTTGCAGGTATTTTCTGCTTGTGGAAAGGAATTCTAACGAGTCAGTGTTTCTTAGATTGTGTCCCACGCGCGTCCACGGAACCCCAGGGTTCTTTGGAGATCATTCAAATGTTCCGCGATAATCTATATTCTTTCTTTTATTTTAAATTATTCACTTAAAAATCCATAAAGAATAAGGTTTGAATGAAGTGTTTAATCAGTATTTCTCAAATGAACAGCAAAGAAAATATCAAAATGAAGTGCAAATTAAAAACCCTTTTATTACCAATGTACTACCTTCGACTTCGTCAGTTCAAGAAAACGAAACTTTTATTGAAATGACATCTGATTTATGGTTGTAACAGAGATTAAAATAAAGCCGTGATTGGGTTTGAAACCCCGTATATTGTATGAAACTGGTTTCTCTAAGTATGTCTCTACAAAAAATACTAACTTGATGCTGCAATGAAAACTCAACTTTTATTTATAAAACCTAATATTAGGAATTTCGTAAGTAGGGGAATGTGGGGCAAAATGAAATGATGAAATATTTACTCTGCTTTAGCGCCACCTACCTAGTAATATTTTGACTATATAGTAACACATGAAACCTATTCCTCAGTCAAGGGGGAAAAAAAGACTCTGAAAATCATGGAATATGATACACAAGCAATTAAAAAAAAAAAAAAAAGATATTCATACTTAAATATAGGGTGTTTCAAAATGAATAGCGAGGTTTTAACATGTTATAATATTTATTACACCAAACTTACAGCCACAAGTGATATATCAAATGAAAGAGAAACTCAAACAGTTTTACATAATAGCCTACAAGTGTTCAATGTGAGCACCATTCGTCACTCGGCACACGTCAAGACGATATGCAAGTTCTTCCCAAACTTTGATGAGTGTATCATTAGTAATTGCTGCAACAGCTGCTTCAATCCTGTTCCTCAATTCGGGAAGTTCGGCTGGCAGTGGAGGCACATACACACGGTCCTTAATAAACCCCCAAAGATAGAAATCACACGGTGTTAGGTCGGGTGACCGTGGAAGCCATGGGAAACAAGCCTTGTCATTAGGCCCCTTACGGCCAATCCAGCGGTCGGGTACAGTTAGGTCAAGCCAATCGCGTACCTCATTATGCCAGTGAGGCGGCGCACCACCTTGCTGAAAGATGAAGTTTTCTGATTAATCTTGTGTCAGTTGAGGGAAAAGTCATAGCTGTAAAATATCCAGATAAGAAGGCGGATTGCAGAAGAAACATTCCACGCGCATGCGCACTGATGCCAACAAACAAAAAACTGTTTGAGTTTCTCTTTCATTTGATATATCACTTGTGGCTGTAAGTTTGGTGTAATAAATATTATAACATGTTAAAACCCCGCTATTCATTTTGAAACAACCTGTATTTTGTTGTAAGTCGGAAATTATTTTTGGTGTTTTTAAAGGATAAATTTTTTGTAACTAACATTTGAAATATTAATATATATAAGGTGGTAATATTCGGTGCCACATTTATTTAGTTAATCCTATTTGTATCTTAAATATTTTGTACAATTAGACAAGTACTTGCGGAGCAACAAAGTGAAATAGTTAACTTCGTTTAATTATTCAAGTATTTATGAAATCTGTGATGAATTTTTCATTAATTGCTTTATTAACATACCTAAATTTAGAAATTCACTTATTTATTCATTCATTCACTTATTTTCCTATTCATTCACTCTTTTACTCATTCGTTTATTTGTCCTCATACATTAAATGCCTTCATTAATCAATTAATTAATTTAATTCCTTTATTTTTTTCAACATCTTTTCATTTTTTCATTCAATTTTTTATTTACTGATTCCTTTGATGAAAAATATTTTTTATAATCGGATAAAAAAACATTTCATTACAAAAATGTTTCATTTTTCACTTTACCCCATAAAAAAGTAAAGTGAAAATTTTCCACTTTTTTTTTTTTTTTTTTTGAAAGCGAAAATTCCCCGTCAAAAATAAAAATACTATTTCAATGCAAGTTTTATTATAAAATACAATGTTCTTTCTTTATGCACTCTGATTTTCAAAACAAATTTCCAATTTGTTCATTTTAAAAAAGCAGAAGTCATCGTAACCATTTTACTTTGCCCAACATTCCCCTACCACACTGCCGTGGGCAGGTAAGCCGCAGCATCAGCAGAAATCAGTTTCCGAGATATTTGAAGAAAAGTGTTTTGGATTCAATGCTAGCAATAGGGAAATTTTGGAATAATACGTTTTTTTCGCTCTTTTATTTTCAGCGGAAACCTAATAAGTAAGCTTGCACAATAAAGCTAAAGTACAATAGATAATAAAAATTGCAAAAAAAAAAAAAAAAGTTTGCAGTTAATTGAAATTTTCTGTTAGAACGAGTTGCTTAAAAACTATTTTAAGGAACTGTGTGTAAAATTTTGAAGACAGTAAAAGGGTAATACGAAATTATTTTTGATTTTATTGCAAGTAAATCATTATCAGAATGTTGTACTCAAATGATATGGTTAAAGTACCAGGGCTTGCACGGAAAGAGTGAATAATGAAAAGTGTTTTACTCATCAAAAAAAAAAAAAAAAAAAAAAAACGCTGCAATAAGCAAACATAACTTCTTTCAACAGTTCATACATTAAAAAGGGGAAGGAATAAAAATGTAGTCAATGCGTTCTGTAGAAGTTGTTTCTCTGTTAAGACTGTGTCAATGCAGGGTAAATAATATGCCTTCGCTGTAGTTTTTATCTCTTGTTTCTTAAAATATTTTGACATTGATCAATTTTTTGATGCAACACTGTTAAATTGGTTTAGCTCACATTTCTTTTTCCATCATTGAAGTCAGGGCCACACAATTCGTTAAGACGATTTAAGCATGCCTTTCACAGCCCTTTTTTCTTTATTTTTTTGGTGCTGTCAAGAATTGTACATTATCCTCACTTGACCAAAGTTGTTGTTGCTCTAATTTTTCAGCTTACCATGACGGCCGTTGTTTTTAATATTTATTTAGAGAGCGAAATTTTCGATATCTTAGTTACAAATCGTCTGTGATTTAATTTTATTCATATTTTCTTCAGGGTTTAACTCGAGCAGACTTTACATTAAACAAGGTTTTTTTGTGTAAAATTTCGTTTTTTTTTCAGGATAAAACACCAATATACATGAACTTAAACAGCAAAACTACTTCTAAATACAAAATTTTCAGATTACTAATTCCCTTCATTGAAGAGAAATTAGAAATTTAAATACATTCCATTATACGCTGTAAATAATCTTTATCATAAGTGTACAAGTGAAAATCGGCCATAAAATCTTTACTTTTATTACCGCATCGTAATCACCAATTGTTTTTTATGGATATGCTTCGTATTACCTATTCTAGGAAATTACCAGTCATAGTATGACAGGTATAAATTTTTTGGTCCTTTCCATTTCATTCCATTAATTCGTAAAAACAGGAAAGCCTACGATTAGGGTTAATGTCTATTCGCAACTCCAACGAACTATAGGGGGCACTGCAATCACTGTCTAATGGCCGACTTAAAAACTAAAACAAACGCATGTGGTAACGAAGAAAATGCTAAAAATGTTGTGATTTTTGTTCGTATGTATGATTTTTTCGCTTTATTCATTTGAAAAGATTTTTCAAAGTCTTTTGGTTATTCTGACCCATATAGAAAGAGATTAGAAACCAAAAGGTATTACGAAAGTAAACAATTAATGCAGAACACACAGTAAGTTGTTCTGAAGCAGCCATTTTCACGATGTTGAATTCGGAATTCATAAATTTTCGGTTCGCTTCGAACGGCATTTTCATTTTGTACCGTTTTTTCTATACATTAGTACATATTAAGTTCAGTTTCGTGACATTTCCAGCATTTGTTGACATTTTTGTCACATAGTGCACATACGTGGCAGACTGTCAAGAGTAACGTTTAACACTAGATAATTTATTTCTATGACTATATGATTGGATATCCAAAGAAATCATGCATTTAATTCATTCGTCATGGAAATGATTTACCTGATATGCGAAATCTTGTCAAGATACATTATTCTTTCACACAATTTTAAAACCATAACCCTATAAACAGATTTTTGGCGAACTTTTATTTTTTATTGTTCAAATTCTTAACGTTCTTTCTGGATTTTTCAATCTGTTCTGCGATAAATATTTTAAAGAAAATTTATTTGCATACTGTCTATTTCAGTAGGATACTGTAGTAACAAAGGTTATTTAAATCATTTATGTGGAATTAGGTTAAGGAAAAGTGTCCAGTCAATGTTGTTAAGTTCGTTTTTTTTTTCATCGAATTGAAAAACTGATATTTGTTCAAATTCACTCAGAACAAAATAAATAAAATGTGTACTCACAGTTTATATATGGTGGTAGTTTTCTTTTCAGTTGATTGACCATTATTTCTTTTTACTTATCGAATTCTGTAATCTTACTATCATTTTGTTCCACTCATGATAAAAATTAAAAATGGTTTAACTAAAAACGAGAAATCTCGCCAAGGCTACTTTGCTCGCACTATACTAAAACTATAACCCTAAACAAATTTGGCGAAACCTTTCAGCTGAGAATAAAAGGAATAAAGTAAATTTTTTCTCGGTTATTCATTTTGTTCTACGATAATATATTCAAGAAAATATTTTGCATACTGTCCATTCCAACTAAATGCTGCTGTAAAATATGATTAGTTAAATTAATTTAAGATTACAAAAAACTCATATTCTTACAAATTCATACAAAACAATAAAAAAATTTACCTGGTATAACGTTATCCAATTTTGTTAATCCAGAGTTTTCTTGTTTACGCTTCCACCATTTAATACTTTTTTGAAAGAAATAAGGAAAACTAACATTATTTTGAGAAGCTCGAGAATACTACTAAGGGACGAATTAATTTCTGTAGCTGAAAGCAAACTAAGACACATCGATTGCGTTAATAAATACTCAGAACAAACTGCCTGTGTTTACGTCAACAGACACACGTGGAACGCAACGTGACAATGTTTTAGTTTCAGCGGCAGTTTTGTAAATCACCGCAAGGTAGCGTATTCGAGCGCTGGAGTTCCGAATTGCAATTCGTGATTGCGAAAAACATAATTTAAATTCAGGACATCAAAATTCAAAGAATTTTTTAAATTCAATTTCGTTCTCTTTGTATTACAGTGACGATGTTACTTCTCTCTCAATTGCAATATCTTTTAGAGAAATAATTATTTCTATTTAGTTCCTTTAGATTGGCAACGGCTGTAAAACTTTAACGGTAGAATTTTTTCAATCAGCAATGGGGTCGTTTCCAAAACTTTAAAAGTATTTTTTTCGGAAGGAGCATGCTTAAAAACATAGGATCTGACCATTTTTTAAATAATTTCTTTAAGTTTAATATTTAAAAAAAAAATGCTTAAATCGGTGCTCTTTCATCGTTTAACGCTTCTGCCGATGACATCACAAATGATAAATGCTATTCAGTGTTGCCATTCACGGTCCAAAATATTTAATTTGCATCTTTACTCACGTGTATTGGCAACGATATGGTTAGTAGCAATCGTAGAGCGCAATTTGAATTCGCTGCTTGATTATCATAACGCGGAAACGTAGTAGAAATATGCGGCAAAGTGCATCATTTGTGACATCACAAAGACCACGTCTTACTTGAAAAATCGGACATTTAAAAAAATTAATTTAAAAAAAAAGCTGTTGGGAAAATGGAAGTATTTTCTGGGTCCATGTTTTTTTTTTTGCTCATTCTATCCATTTCAATGACTAAAAGTAGTACTTTTGACTGAAGGAAACCACCCCAATTACAACTTTGATATTGTTTTAAGCAGGGGTGCCCATCCCCCCAAGTTCAATGGTGCAAATCCCCCCCCCCCCAATTTTTTTTCAACCCTCTTTCCCCCCTTTTTTATTTTCTAGCTCTCTTTTTTATTTTTTAAAAGTATGTTAATTAATTTATTTTTTAAACATTTTTTATTTATTTGTTTATTTATTTATTTTTAATCATTATTACCATCATTATTTTATTAGAAAAATTCTGTGATACGCCAATGACAAACACACAGACATCACACATACAAACTAAATAAATAACTTGAATCAAAAATAAATCAATGAATGGATTTAAATAGAAAAATTAAAAAATCCCCCCCCCCCAAATTTTGATGACGCAACTTGAGCCATAATCCCCCCTTGTGGGCACCCCTGGTTTTAAAAGTAAAAACCTTCATTTTTATTTAAAGGGAATAATAAATTTATTTGCGAGGCCAAAGAAAAAAACGGACACTAACAGAACACAACATGAACTGATAAATACGACAAGCACTAAACACCAGTGGTTGAATTGCGACCACAAGCGATGCTAATGAATGTAAATGCTAATGATATCACTTTATTGATCAATTATATTACAGTAATCTCTGGAAACATCGCACCTCGTTACATCACTTGTTCGGATATATCGCGCTTCTTCGTGTATCTCGAAAAATTAAAAATAAACGAAATTTGGTTAAAATTTGAGGCTACTGGAGTATATTACATTAATCCGAAAAACAAATCAACAATCCTTAGTGTTTTTCATTCATCTAAACTTGCTGTAGTTTGAGTTACAACTTTTCATTCTTATGTCATAAAAAGACATTAAATTCTTTTTCATATTTTAAAAGAGAGGGTTGTTTCCTTCAGTCAAAAGTACTACTTTTAGTCACTAAAATTTATAGAAAACCAAAAAAAAAAGAAAAAAAAAAAGAAAAACCATAGATCGAGAAAAAACTTTCATTTCCCAACGTTAAGATTTCAATTAATTTTTTTAAATATCCGATTTTGAAAATAAGGCGTGGTCTTTATGACGTCACAAATGATGCACTTAGGCGCATCTGTCTACCGCGTTTCCACGTTATGACAATCAAAAAACGAATTAAATACTTCGCTCTACGCTTGCTATCAACCATATCGTTGCCAACAAATGTGAGTAAAGATGCGAATTAAATATGGCGCTCTGCGAATGGCAACAGTGAATGGCATTTCATCATTTGTGATGTCATCGGCAGAAGCGCAAACAATGAAAGCGCATCGATTAAAATGTGTTTTTAAAAATATTAAACTTAGTCAAATTATTTAAAGAATGGTCAGATTCTATGTTTTTAAACATGCTTTTTCAGAAAGAAATACTTTTAAAATTTCGGAAACGATCCTATTGTAAAAGCATGTTCTTCTGTACATTGTATCTAACAGTCTTCCGAAAATGGTAATAAATGAATTTTTTTTTTTACGTACAAGCAGCATTTATTTTTACTTTAAATGAATAAAGGCATTTTTTATGACCTTGTCTGTACTGCGGTTATCTACAATATCAGTTAAAAGTTATATACTGATGTGATTTTTAAAAACATAATTATAATTAATCATATTCATATGATTTTTAAAAACATAATAAAAATTAATCATATTCCATATGGTTTTTAAAAACATAATTGAAGATTTTGTGAAATTTTAGTTTGAAATTACACTTTTTTGTGAAAAAATGATTTAAAACTGGAATTTTAATATTTTTGGGCATACCACGATTTTTTATTCTCTCCAAGATCCCTCCCCCCCCCCCCCTCCTTCCGAAAAAAAAGTCACTTTCACAATTATTTTTCAGCTTTTTCAACTTCAAACATGACTAGATTACTTGGAAAACGCTGCTGTTTACAAATTCAA
Organism: Uloborus diversus; assembly: GCF_026930045.1. Lineage (NCBI taxonomy): Eukaryota > Metazoa > Arthropoda > Arachnida > Araneae > Uloboridae > Uloborus > Uloborus diversus. The sequence continues at coordinate 30,267,630 of NC_072736.1, forward strand.
AATTGCTGTCAACATCTTTAATTGAGATGAAAATGGAAAAAAGAAGAAAATAGTTCTTCAACTACAAGTATATCAACGTCAAGAGAGGAATTATAAACAAAAATTCAACTTCATCTCTCGCTCAAGAGCTTCAAGAAATAAACAAACTTAGCGAACACTTGAGGGTATTGATTTTTGTCCTACGCGCGGAGATAATTCAGAAAAAGCTTAAGAGTCACCTGCTTTCCTCGAGATCACTTACATTTCCTACTATCTCCCCCCCCCCCTTTTTTTTTTAAAACGAGTAGTTCTGACAGTATTATACGTCATGCGTGAAAAAGATTACTTAATATCTTACATGTAACCGTTTACCGGAAAGAGATTAGTCATTCAGCGTCTAGGGATATTCCTGAAGCATTTATTTTTGCAACAGCTCTAAGCAGCTTATGATCGCAAGTGGCTGTGAAGTTTGACGCTGATTTACATTCAATAACGAAATATCTGAATGAAAATGAGTTTTTCTTGTTGACTAATTGAAATTCTGAATTCAAGCAGTTTATGACTCGTTTTCTTTGTTGGCAATTTTACAAGGGGGTTCTTAGGAAATTTGACAGATATTTGACGCCCTATGGAATCCCTGCTGAACCAATCGAATCAAATGATTTCACACATGGTTGTTTGAAGGTAGGCGCTGAAGATTGTGATGAATTTGAACAGCGCAGTGCTCGCAGGTACGGTTACAGTGACAGATTTCTAAATTTTCGAATGGCAACACTCTTTTTTTTCCTTGCGCAAATTGATCAGCGTGTTAAAAAGTTAGAAATGGCGTTATAAACTACTAATGACAACGTGAGAGAGGAGAGCTTTGAATACTTTTGCATAATTCACGTAATTCGAAGGTAGAAGAAACATCCACCACATACAAAACATTTCTTGTGGAAGAACGTGAAAAACCGTGTGGAAAGTGTTTACTTCATCGCATGTCCATCCTTTCAACGTCATTTGTGTTTTTCAATTTGCACAAGAAAAAGGGAGGGTTGCTATTCAAAAATTTTGAAACTACCTCACAGTAGCCGTAAGCGTGAGTGCTGCGTAAAATTGTTTTATCTCCAGTGCATACCTTTAACACCCCATATCTGATACTTGACTCGATTGGTTTAGACGGAGGATGGTCCACAAAGCTTCATATATAGGAGAAGCTTCTTTTGAAGCACCTTGGTCATTATTTAGGAATACGAAAAAACATACAGTAAAATCTAATTTAAAAACTTTCTTCAGTTAAAAGTGCAAACTAATTAGCGAAAAAATCGGATTTGTGTCGCTCAGAATGGAACCTGAAGATATGGAACTGGGATAAAAAGAAAAAAGTGGCAATTATAATTTATATCAATGATCAAGAAAGGGCAACCACCCTCTCCTAACCCCCCTAAATGGCGGTCTGACTTTACATTACTTGCACTTAGTTGTTGTCGACTGCAGTTAGCGATGAGCCTTCCCAGGTTCATCGTTTGGAGCAAACAGAGTTATCAATTGCCCCCCTTTCCATCTGGATCTTAAAAACATAATGTAATCATTCATTTAGCATGTATTTTATACAATTTTCCTAAAACACCTTCCCGTTTCTTTGTACCCTCCCTCCCAGGAAATCTTTGAAATGATGAGGCTGTCCCCTCCCCACTGTTTACGTAGTCTTCTTAAATTAATTATTCCCTTTAAGAAGACGTTAGGTGCGAATGTGTAGAAACATTTTCTGAATTTACCTATTTTTTACATGAATTTTGTTTTTGCAGCTACATTCAGGCAGCACTCCCCCCTCCCTTCCCATACACGTCTATACACACACACACACCTGCACACACACACTTGTGACTGCAAAAAGTATAATTTGAATTCAAGATGTCAAAAACTCAAATTTTTCTTTCCAACATTTATTTCAGGTATTTTTTGTTGTTTCCAGAGACTTAAATTGACACACATTTTTGAAACTTGCTTTCTCTTTTATTATTTTTCTACTTCTGAAATCTAAATATTAGGTTTTTCCCATCTTGTGCAAAAACACATTTTTGTTGTTGAAATCAGATTCCAATTCAAAATGGAATGAGTTGTGTATTCTATACGAACTACACCAGTGTTTCTCACCCTTTTTCGGCCCTTGCCTCCTTATGGAAATTGACTGACACCTATCACCATCCTACCCTTCTTTCTGAAAAAAAAAAAAAAAAATCGCAAGTTCGCTAGTGACTATCAGTATTATTCCAATATAAATGCCTGATTTTAATTTGTAGTAAAATGTTGAAAAGCAAATTTAAAAAAAATTAACAATTCATAAACTTGAGTGAGGAAGAAGCTCCGGATTTTGTTTTTCTTTTTTAACTCGAGATTCTTTATCTGTACTCTTGACAATCGATTTTGAACAAATTTTTATTTTCAATTGCGATATTCGCTGGTTTTACATAATAATTATTTTATCATTTCAAGGCTCATCGCCCCTCTATCAACCCTCACGAGTTTATAACCCTGGTGAGGAGGAAAATTGCCCCTTTAAGTGAGGGCGATAGCCCCCAGGTTCAGAACCACTGGACCACACTATTCCATGGTATAATGCTTAGCATGGTCTAGGCACTATATCCATGGTAAGCATTAAAAAAAAAAAACTTTCTTTAGTGTCCTTACTGATTAATGCTGCTGCCATCTAGTGTTTTTGTTCATAACAATTTCAATTCGTATATTTTACAACAGTGGTGATGAACGCAATTTTCCAACTTCTTCTTCATCACGGGGTTGACACCCAAAAAATAATGATGAGGGGCTGCGTACGTAGCATTCTGCCTCCCTTTCATATAGTAGGCGAATTTTTAAAAGAATACATTGAGACTAGTCACTCAATAGTCATTGAAAAAATAAAAAGTAAAAACCAAAGCATCAAATATTGTAACAACTCAAAATTCAAGAAATGTTAAAATATGCAAAATAGGGTGGAGTTGCAGTGAATATATGGGTCATTCCGACGAAAATGGTACATTTCCTGTCCGGCACTTTTGGATTTTTTTACAGAAAATTTGATAGTTAATATAAATTAATCATATTTTTTTTGTTTTTAATATTTTGATTTACGAATTAAAAAAAAATATGTTAGTCAAAAAGGCAAAAATCTTGATGTCCCAGCTTTCAAAACAGTGACAGTTAAAAAGTGATTCAAGTAATTGCTTAGATGCAATAACAAAAAAAATTTCCAATTATATTGCAACACTTTTATTTTAACAATTTAAACAATTAATTTTTTTTAGAAAAATATTTTTTAATGAAAATGCACGGAATTTGCAATTGTCCCTACAGTTTACAAATTTTGAAATGTCTACTCTGTTACATTAATTTTACTAATTAAAATTTTAAAAAAAAATCTAAATTACATATTGTTTGATACAGCGAGAACAAAAAAAAAAAAAAAAAAAAAAAGGAAGAATATAGAAAATGACGCTGTTTTACTCCCTCCCCCCCCCCTACGCCTGATTTATTATTTTATCTGAATATAATTACCGTAAATTCCCTGATTTTTTTTCTTTATGTGACAGCTTAAAAATACTTTGACCGTAATCAACATTCTATTTAATTGGGTTGTATTCTTTATGCCAGTTCAGTGGTGCTTTGTTCTTGTCCGAGTGTGAAACTATTCTTGAGTTGTGTTTTGAGTTTCTTTGTGCGAATTCTCCTGAATTCATTCATTACAGTCCACTATTAAATCGAATATTTGTGAATTCTGTGCTTCATTTCTTATTCATCACATATAAAGTAGTAATTTTAGAGTTACTCTTTGCTTTTGTATTGCTATTTTAACTGTTACTTTATGTTTAGGTTTAGAAGAAAAAAAAAATTACCTACTTATTTGTCCACTCTGTTACATGTCCATTCTGTTACACTTCTTGTGTAACAGAGTGAGCAATATTTATGGAAATAGTAAACAAGTCCCATATGCTAATGATGTGTTTCAAAATGCTACGCTTATCAAATTTATAGAAAAATTGAATTAAATACAAAGTTTTAAAAAATGAAACATTGTCTATTTTCTCTGCTTAAACATAGAGATTACTTCTATCTTCAATAATAGTGTCCACTCTGTTACAGGTATGTCCACTCTGTTACAGGAATATTTTAACTGATTTGATTGTAATTTTTTTTTTAATATTTAATTTAAAGGTTAACTTGCATAGAACTACACAATTAATAACTAGAATAATCCAACTTCAATCATTTTTCAAGTTTGTTTCATATAATAATCTAACTTTTGCAAATGATTTTTTAAAATTTTGTATTTTTGAGTAAGATAATTAGCAATAAAACTTAAATGTGCCTTTTACAGTGACATTTTAAGTATTTGTATGAAAAATATGTTCCATTTGTTTATATTAAATAAAAAAAGTTCAAAAGATAATTGAAAATTTTGAATTTGTTGTTGTTTTTAAATTTGTAACAGAGTGGACAAAATCTTTCATTTCTGATAAAAGAACTGAGAAAATTGGATATTAATACCAAGTTGAGCTAAATAATTTTTATGGTTCAGATAAATTAAACCCTTTTGCCACTATTTGACATTAATTTTTGTTGGATTAGATGACTTCGAAAAAAAAAAAAAAAAAAGTTTTGAAAACTGAAATGTACCATGTTCACCGGAGTGACCCATATATGGAGCTCCTGGACAAGACGACTTCAGAACAAGGACAGGATACCTCTCCCTAGGTTTCGGATTTTAAGGGCATCCTGATTGAAAATTTCAGAACAAACACTTATGAAATTTGTGATTAATGTGTTTAAAATATCAGCTCTTTGATCCTTGTTAGTTCCAGATGATATGTTCTGAGTTTTCGATTTTTAGGCAAATTTCGCATTGGGTGTTTGCCTTCCTTAATTTGAAAAGTGTGTCTTTAGTTAGATTCGAATCAGTGAAAATTCTATTTAATATAGTTTCTACTTTTCTATTTCTGATCTACTTGTAATTTTGATTTATAGATTTTTCATTGTGATTAAATTTTCTGCAATATTTTGAGCTGTCCGTTTTTCAATCTTTCGTTGTGGCTCTCTCTTTTTATATAGATATCAGTCGAATCTCGATAACTCGAAGCTTATAACTCGAATATTCCTTTATCTCAAAGTTTTTATCGGATCCCAAACTCTTGAGACTGTTGTGAAAACTTCCCGTACTCAAACTATCAATAACTCAAAAGTTTTAATCGGTCCCGGGACTTCGCGTTATCGGGAATTGTCTATACGTCTTTCCAGGTATCAATGGTATTTCGTTGCAGGACTCTGCTTGCTTTGCTAAATTATCTGCTTTTTAGCCTACTTTCCCAGTAAAAGTCAGAGAAAGAAGAAAAAAGCATGAAAGAAACTTCAAACAAATTTTGTTGCAAATAGCTCTTGACGACAAACTCCCGACTCCGATTCCGAGAATTTTGGGGGACCTAACTCCGACTCCTGTGCCCGACAATTAGTCGAACTCTAACTCACCGACTTCGACTCTGACTTCGTAATTTTGGCAAAAATTTATACACGGAGGAAAAATGACTAAGTCCTATTCTTGAATACCCGACTCCAACAGGGTTACGTACTCTGAGGGAAATGACCGATTCCAACTCCAAGTCTTTGAATTAAATACCATCCGCTCTGGAATCCAACTCTTTTATCCCAAAATGAGATTGACACCGACTCCGCAGCCATGGTTTTAACTGTGAAATAATTATTGTTAATATGACTTGTTTCCATTTTCACTCTAAGTTTCAATTTATGTTTTCAGTTTTCGTCGGATAAACTCAAAGTCCTTTATGTTTCTACATTAAGATATGCGTAGGCGTTTTTTTTTTTTTTTTTTTTTGACAACGAAAATTATTTTTTACTAGTGGCACCCGCACGGCTTTGCCCGTAGTAGAAAATTAAAAGGTCTTTTGCTTCGCCTGTGTATTTACAAATAATGTATGACGGAAATGGACGGTTGCACAAAGGGACCACATTCCTATATTGGAGCTATCAGACTGGAGTTATCTTAGAGATTGTGAAAAATATCCAGTGGTCAAATTTGATAAAATTGACTGCTATTTTCTGTCTTTGGATATGGAAGATATAAAAAGTTTAAGTACTGAACAACAGTATTTGTATCGAATCTGTCTTGCCGTAAAAGATGTAGTGATCTTCTAGCGTGGCTGACTGTGGTGACAGCCCAGGTAAACTCAGTCATACATGATGGCTGACAACTGCAAACCATTTGTCACTCTTGTATCTTGTCTATAGGCACTCCAAGTCCATCAGAAAATTTTACACTGCTTGTAAAGTACGTAATGTTAGTTTATGCTCCAATGTGGTTAGAAATAAAAATGAATCCAAACTGTCAGTGTGGTGCCCAACATTTTTGGAAAATGATTTCACTTGCAAGGCAGTTTCCAGACAACGTTAAGCATATAATTTTCAAAGTTTTCTAAAATAAAGCATAATTAAGCATAATCTAAGCATAATCATTAAAGCATAATCTATTCCAAACCCCCAACTGAGAGATGTTTTTGCATTTTATTTATTATTTGGTTGTTGCCCGGGGCTTTATCTTTTGTCGTTTTTAAAGCATTTTTCATTTCCTCAATGGTTATCTCATTAGATATTTTATGTTCCCGATCCTGTGGGATGATATTAACTTTGTTGATAACTTCATTATAGTTATCTCTATTTGAGAAATGTTTGACGAATAATTTGGTCTGTTCACCAGCTTCAGTGATTTTCTTTCCAATGCTTTCTATCGTTAAATTGTTTTTTATCGTTTCTTTTACTAGATTCTTCTTGATTCTATTAATACTCTTGTATTGTTCTTGAGAGCTGTTTATTTTGAAATTTTGTTTCCTCTAAAAATCCCTTTTTGCCTTTTTGATGTTGTATTTAAAGATGGCATTAGCTTAGTGGCGCCTCGTGCCTTTAAAAAGTGAGGGGGCCAGATCATGGGTGCACTCGACCCCCCTCCTGATTTTTGAAGAAAAAAAGAGATTTTTTTAAAAAATATTTTTTATATAAACCTTCTTAAAACAATTATCCTTTCTTAAAATAATTATTTGTGGTAAATAAATAAAATGAAATTCATTTTAAACACAGGATGAACTACAAAATACTTAAACTACTAAGTAAATCACGAAAGATATTAATAGTATCATGTTTATGTCCATGATTGCCGGCAGGGTGGTGCACTCTCACCCCCTGACTTTCAAAAAATAAAATTTGTTTAATCAGATAGGGAAAAGCTACAAATACATCACGAATGTTATTAATCTCACGTTTATACCCAGTACGCTTCCCTTGCAGCACCGACAGGGGGCTGCAAGGGCGGATTTCCGAGAAGGAGGGAAGGGGGATCACTTTCACCACCTTTCTGTTCAAAATAAATAAATAAATTTTAAAAACAATATTAATCTAATATATTTAATAAAAATATTATTTTTAATATTTTAATATCTAATTATTTTGAACGAGTAAAATTAATTTTATTTCATGCAAGGCCAAATTACGTACTACATGAGCAGTAACTTAAAACAAGTAATAATTTCTGTGTAACAATGGGAAAACATTTTTTGAATCAAAGAAAAAAAAATCTTGTAACGATACATATATGCACACACGTACATACAACACAACACACACAGTAGCGGAACTAGAAAATAATTTTAATGAGGGAGGGGGGGGGGGACACAATAGGGAAAAAACTCTCATCATTTGATTCGCTCCTCTATTCTCTCAATTTTGAAACTTGTAGTTTTAAAAACGCAATTTTAGACGGTCTTTGGTAATGTTAGGGGAAAGAACGGTACAGGGGACTCCGCGGAAATTTGTAGAAATTGAAGTATTAAAACGCAGTCATAGGCCATAAGGGATGAAGCTTCGGGACTCTCCCCGATCATTTTTTTCCCTTCTTTTTTTTGCAAAATAAATAGAAATTAATTCCTCCTCCCCCTTCAATTTTTCGAAACTGTAGTTCCAAAAACGCAATTGTAGACAAACTTTAAAGATTTTTACGAGAAGGGGTTCTGTAGAAGCTTTGATTTTACATAAAATTTTAGCAACTAAATTAAAAACGTGAAACAATACTTTTTTAGGTTTTTTTCAAAACTGATAAAAAAAAATAATGATTTCTTTTCTAAGTTGTTATTATAGTACGCTAATTACTTGAAGACAAAGTCAAGAAAGGAGCAAAGGCTATTCTTGTGCAAATGAAGGCTTCTTTTACGGTATGTTGTTTATTTTACACAGCCTGAATCGCGTCAGAAGAACATTCAAGCTGTCTAAAAAAAACAACATGCAGGCAAGGAAACGGTCTTGGCGATTCCTGCTATATATATTGAGGTTCAATGCGTTGGTGTTGAGGGAAAAAATACAGATAGCTTTTTGACACTTTTTTAACAGATAATCCGCGGATTATACGCAGGAAAATACGGTACAATCCTTTTTTTAATTTCAAGCAAATACGCATGAAAAAGAAGGAAAATAAATAAAAAGTTATAAATTATTGTCTGAAAAAAGTGAGGGGGCTTGGGCCCCCTCTGACCCCTCCCACGAGCCGCCACTGCTAGCTGCCCGGTTCAAAACTAACACAGTTTTTTTTTTTTTGCTCTGTTTCGTTTTTTGTCTCTATCATTTTTTAATTTGGCGCATCTTAGGTTTCGCCATCTGTTTCTAAAATGGACATTAACCGAATGTAGTTTGACCGCTTTTTTTAGTCAAATTAGTGACATACCAATAATTATTGTGTATAAAACTTGAGGGGATTTTGTAAAGGAATTTGTAATCTAGTGATTCTGATACTTTTTACCAGTTTGTGAAGGATTCACTGTTAAAACAGATTTCTTAAAATTGAGACAAAATCTCTTATTTTTAAGAACATCACTTGCTCAAAGTGACCCCGATATAATCTGGCTTAGAATTCATTCAAAAGCAAGAGTTCGTACTTTTGAATTATACCCTCTTCTCAAAAACGATTCACCGTGTTCTTCTTTTTGAAATACCGCTCTACTCAGAAACAAAGGCACAGACGGTATCATTTCTGAGAACAGGGCTGTTTCAAAAATACGAACATGTCGAATTGGTTTGACGAATGTCTCAAAAGTAAGCTCATGCTGTTCCATTTGTGAGTATGGTATTTTGCTCACCTGTAATTCTTGAAAAGCTAAGTGTCGCTCCCTTTGGGAGCGCTTAAACTAGTGATGTTCCGGATATCCGTGTCCGTATCCACGGATATCCGAGGAAAAATAAAGATCTGTATCCGTATCCGTTAATTTTTTGGCGGATCTTAAACGGATCTTTTCTATTTAAAAGTTCTTAAATATTTGAATAAAAGACTCGTAAATTCCGTTTAAATTAGGTTTTATTCCCTATTTAATTTCAGAAGCCAATGGTCATCCGAGACATGTTTTTTTTTTTTTTTTTTAATTTTTAGTTTAATATTAGTTTTTGTTATTGATTTGGGGTTTTTGTTATTCTTCATTTTGGTTTTTCTCGGCATCCTTCAAAAGAAAAAAAAAAGAGAGAGAGAGAGACGAAATTCTTTATTTACTGTTTGTAAAGGTGTTCCAGCTCTGTTATTCCGTCGCGTCGGTCGGAGTAATTTTTTTGGAATGGATCAACGCTAAATTTATGTGCTGAAATAAAATGCGAAAAATTATTTCTAGCTTATCCAGTAACAGCTTTACACTCTACCGAGCAAGATAGAAATAATTTTTCACATTCTTTTTAAGCGTTAATACAGCGCTGACCCGTTCCTTCAAACTCCCCCTCATTTTTAACGGAGATTTCTTTAAAGAGTAAATCAGTCTTGATTATATTTTCGTCGTAGATGGTATTTTTTGAAGAAACTGTTATTATTTTGACGGAAATGGTTTCTGTAATAAATTTTACACTTGGATAGTTGAATTGGGCAAAAAAATTTTGAGATCCGTATCCTTATCCGCGGATCTTGACATTAATGATCCAGATCCGTATCCGTAGATCTACTTTTTTAACGATCCGGCACATCACTAGCTTAATCAGTCTGGACGGGCCGTAATCGAAGTGAAGCACTTTATAAATACGCTCATTTAATCTTTAAACTGGGAGCTAAAAATATTTTTCCCCACAGTAGGTAGTCTGCAGTGAGAAACAGTCTGCAGATTCAACTCTCGCTTTCCTTCCTGCGCATGCGTTATTTTGGAGATGGTCTGCTTACTTGAATTTAAATTTGATATTTACTTATTTCTAAGTCAAAACTGCTTGGGAAAAATGAGAAGATAAAAAATGTTTTCATTTCCAAGCAAATGATTTTAAACAGTGCTCTCTAATCACCTCAGGAGGTCTATAACAGTTAACAACATTAAACGTTTTTTTGTATAGTGTAACGATAACAAAAAGTTTCTATACCGTTCACTTCAGAAGGATAACAAAATGATGGTGAAGATTCCTTGACGTATGTGGTATGTGCATAGACCACCTCCTCTAAGAGGAAATTCTTTTTCTTTACTGTAAACCACAAAACCTTTGAGGCCGGGTATTTTACTATCTGGTAGCCAAGATTCTTGCAGACACATAATAGGAGGGTTAGTCCAAGCAATTAAGAATTTAATAAAATCAAAGTTAGGGAAAAGTCCATGGATGTTCCATCCAGAATATAAAGTTAAACCAAAACATAACAAAGACCAGGAAAACACCAAAATCAATTTCCGCCCGAGGTAATATCAATGCTGTTATCGTGAAAGACGTCCTGCTCAAATGGACTCGAATATGGGAATTCATGGAGCAGAGGGATTTCCCAACTTTTTACGCGAGTGCTTTGAAATTGTTTGCCAATAACAATGAAAAATAATTAAAGTTAGTTTTGTTAATGGTTTACCCTCAGTTTCGCCGACATTTAAAATTTCCCCTCCCTTTACTTATATCAAACGGTATGATTGAAACCGAAAAACAGGGGACAAGGAAATATCGTGTCTGCGAAACATGGGGAACATCTTGTTAATGTTGAGTAAACTGAACAAATTACCTTGTTCCAAAATCAAAAAATTTATTTCGACGCTAAACTTCGATTATATTTTGACTTTTTTTTTTTTGTAAATCTTAATGTAACGCTAAATTGTTGGTCAACTATTTGGTTACAAAAGAATTTAAAAAATAAAAAATAATTAAATAAATAAATACTTAATATTTAATAATAATGTAATAAAAATTACCTATAAATTTACAAGCCTATTGCAGTAAAATAATAATTGTATAAATCTGTACACCTTTTTTCAACACTACACTGTAACAAATTTCGGAAACGTTTCTGGGTATATCGGAAACGTTTCCGAAATAATAAGAATCCTTCATCCAATAGCGAACTCCTCAATATTCAGAAAGCTTTTTGTTATTTCAAAAAATCTAGAAGCGGAAGTGAGGCGCAATGCTTCGAAACTTATTTTATCCTTCCAACACTGGCGCCAGTGAGTCGGAAATAACGAGAGCTTATTTTTTTTCCTTTTCTATGGCTGCTGCAGTCAGCAACTGTTTAGCATTGGATTGCTTGTTATTTCATGTCTAGAGAGTAGTAAATTGTGTCGAAACTAGTTTTACGCCTTTGCATTTCGGGCTGCCCTTGATTTTTTAGACGATGCACGCAGCTATTAAGTTAGTTAATAACGATTTGCTTCTTTACAATTGCCGGTGCGACCATGATTACATATATATTGTGTGTTCAAGCGTGAATAGTTTGAGCACCCGTTTTTATACTTAATGAAACGAAACCCTTTGGATTACTTTTTCAGTTGTAATGGAGGTATTTAGATTTTCTTCCGCTCATGTTCATTTGTAAGTATTAATGAATATTTTAAAACATGTTGTTATATACATTTATATTTTTGTTGATTTGCATTTGATGAGGCTCCAATGGTTACTGTTTTTGGGTTTATCGAATTAATTTTAAGTTATCCTACATACCTATGGGCGCAGTGTACTATTTGTTGTAACCAATTGAAACTGATTAATTACGCAAAAGAAATAAGATTTATATTTGAAAAGTAATCACAGAAAAGTTATTTTGAAATACTTGGATATACATACATTGGTTCAAAAAAAAAAAAAAAAAAATCAATTGTTTAATTCATTAAAAATATGGTAATGCAAATGTTTTCTAGTATTGTAATATGCCTCACAAAAAATGTGCCAGTATTATTTATCTTTTTTTTATTATAATTTATTCATTTTTTTAAAAATATTTATACCATTAGAAAATGGCTCAGTTATCTATTAGTAAGCAACATAGTTATGCAATTAATTAATGTGCTTATTCATTTTGTTAAATGTGGTGGACAATAAAAAATTCCTTGACATTAGTTGTTCGGTAAATAACATTTCCTTCGTGGATATACTAGTTTAATATAGGACAGTCAGGAGGAATGAGTCAGTGGCAAAAATGGAACAGCTGTATTTACATGCCGAAATAAAAAGTAATATTATTTCATGTCATCGTTTTAAAAGTGATCATTTTTTAAATACTATATTATTAATATGCAATGCACATATGGGGAGAAGACGAGGGGCGTTCACCACGCAGACTGCCATTGACATTTTCAGGGATTGCCTTTTGGGGGGGGGGGGGGCGCTTTATAGCATTTTATGGGTTCACCATCACTCTTATGGTGTGGGGGGGGGGGAATCTCGTATATATGAAATGGAGTAATCATGCAATAGAATTCAATGTTTTAATAAATAAAATACATAATGCATTTTGCGCACATTGTAAAAATAAAATCAGTAACCTATTTTGATTAAGTATTTATATTTGTGATGAACTGGAAAAGGGCAAGAACAGAAGAATCAACCCGAATGGTTCCAACAGGAGGACTTGGTGTCATATTTAAATTCACCAATTTCTCTGTTGGCACTTTTCAGTACACTTTGTTCGTCCTTGACGCGAAGGGAAGGTAAGTTCCGTCAAATTTTGTCCGAAAATAAAAGCTATCAAGTTTGATACAAGATATGTTTTTAAGTTCTGCATTAAAAATACAATGTGTTGATAATTTTGTCTTGAAAATATTGAGAGAAAAGCTGAAGTTTAAGATTGTTTAACAAACAATCCCACTTTTGAGAAAGTACCCCTCTTCCATCCCCTGACGATTTTGTGATTAGGAATGAAATTACTATATTATTTCATAAATTTTCAAAAATTTATAACTGTGCATATGTTACGCTGTTAACCATGCTATTTGTCATTAGAAATTCAGAAAAAAAAAATCCACGAATGATTCCAAAATTGCTTGTTTCATTGCTGTTAGATATGAAAGAACTGAAACTGATATGGTGTGCAATACTATAGTAAAGAATTATATTTTAGAAAAAATCACGGAAAAAGGATTCTGAAATTCTCGGAAACGTTTTTGAAAATTGTTTGGAGAGTTCCGAAATACTCGGAAACGTTTTCGAAACTTTCATGAACCACAGCTGCACAGAATACTCAGAAACATTTCTGGAAATTACGGAAAGAGGATTCCGAAATACTCAGAAACGTTTCTGAAAAATACAGAAAGAGTATTCCAAAATACTCAGAAACATTGAAAGAGGATTCCGAAATACTCAGACACGTTTCTGGACATTACAGAAAGAGAATTCCGAAATACTCAGAAACGTTTTTGAAAATTTCATGAACCGCAGCTGCACGATATACTCAGAAACGTTTCCGGATTTTTTTTACAGTGTAATAACAACCCTACACTGATATTAATATTACGCAGAGGATCATGGAACTGTTCACAAGTGATAAAATTGCATACAACACCTGCGAAAACAAAGTTGTCACCACAGAAACATAAACTAGCTCATTGCTCTAAAAGTTTGGCCAAGAAGAAGGACTGCTACTCCCATTACTTGAGAATTTTTCAAGATTTTCGCTTGACGTTAGCCTAGTAAAACAATGCTCACATATGCCCCGTGCTCACATGTCATCATCCTCCCTTTCCCCTCACTGTAAGTATGACTAATCATGTTGCCTTTTACTGTGAGTTGAACTAATCGTGCAACCTTTTCCTGTAAGAACTAACTATGATAGAATATGTTATGAAATTACCAGTAGTAAATGTGATAAAGGCTTCATTCAAAAACATCAAATAAACAACATTATACTTATTTATATATTTCAAAGTAATACTTTATTATTTTCCTATTTAATATTATTTTCCTATTTACAAGAAATGCGTATACGTAACTCGAAATATCAGATAAAACAATAAATACCTGAATTGAAAATAAATGCAACTTCACTTTTGTCAGTTAACTATTAACAAGACAAATACATGAATTTTTCACATTGGCTTATTGGTTAAATGTCAAATAAAGTTCCCCTGACGAAGAGGCGGGTTGACATCATACTTCAGTAAAGAGCCTCAAACTATTTTCTTGTTTTTTCAGTTGCTTGATAAAAATAATAAACAACACTGAAATACTTCACGTGAGCATTTTTTTTAACAACTCAGTTAATTAATAAGATGTTGTTTTTTTTTCTGAGTTTGGACAAGTAATAAGTAAGAATGTTTTGTTTAACATGAACTTCATGCCTCAACAATCCTCAACTTGATTATGTCTTAGATCAATATATCAGCTAACAACAGAAATGGGAAAACAACATCATAAAAACGATATTATTTGAAACATTTTTGTGATAGCAACTTAGTAACTTCAAAAAAAAAAAAAAAAAAAAAAAACAGAAAGAGAGAGAGCGAGAGAAACTGTATGTGCTTAAAAATGAGTACAATAGTTCCAACTGCATCGCTTTAATCATTATCAACTCCTTGTGAACATATTTACTTCTTTAGAATGCATCGCTCGAAAAGTTTCATGAAAAGTTTTTCATGATTACTTCTGAAAATGATGAAATTACTTTCTTCATAACTGAAATAAATTCTAACATAGATTAAACCTTTCGTTGACCTCTTTGACTTTCTTCCATTCACAGAAAAAACTCTGAACTGGCTTTTAGTTGTGCATTTCGAATTTCTCTACGCATTCTGTATGAACAACGTTTCAATTCAGTCATTCGAAATTTTCCACATACCACTTGCAATGAGAAGATTCTTTTAATTTTGTCTTTGTCTTTTCTTAACAATTCTCGCAATACAGCACTTTTTTAGTCTTTCAAACATTTTCACAGAAAATCTTTACAGCAAATTTGCAACTGTCAATTGCTTTACAAAAGTCAGTCTATTCACGTAAATAATGCAGGAATAACCTTTCAGCTGAGTTTTACAGCATGTTTTACATGCCAAATTTTTAAATGTCTTTAAAGTCAATATTTATTGTTGGCTTTAACTCAGAGTTCACTTATTGCTTTGCAGCATGCTTCACATGGCAAATTGTTGAATGTCTTTAAAGCCAATATTTGTTGTTGGCTTTAACTCAGAGTCCACTTATTGCTTTACAGCATGCTTCACATGCCAAATTTTTAAATGTCTTTAAAGCCAATATTTATTGTTGACTTTAACTCAGAGTCCACTTATTGCTTTACAGCATGCTTCACATGGCAAATTTTGAATGTCTTTAAAGCCAATATTTGTTGTTGCCTTAACTCAGAGTCCACTTATTGCTACTTGTATAACTAATAAGAGCTTGGACAGTGAACCTCAACATTCCAATTATTGTGTTTGACAAAATCAATAAGAATATGGGCAGTGATATGGTCCCGCGTATATGGGTACCAGGTAGGCTGTGCCATGAGCTTTTTCTTTTTGCTTTTCCTTCCTTAGGCACTGGGCTCCACAAAGGAACATAAAGGAAGACGACAACGTTAAAGCCACACCAAGCCACGCAAGTACGTAAGACCATCCGTAGTAGCTCCTGCTGTAGATTTGCAAAACCTATAAAAGAAAAAAAGCGTGAAAATAAGTCATATATATTGAGAGCAGGAATTCAAATGGATTTTAATGTAATGGAAAATAGCAGTGTTTCTAAGTCAGACATCTGAGCAGTGTTTAGTTGTTAAAATGAAATGATTAACAATTCACTTGAAGTTTGCGGAACATTTAAAAAAATTCTTCTTCCTTAAGGACAGATGATTGGGCGCCTAGATAGGAGGTCACGGAAAGTTACTGTGACCCTCAAAAATTTCGTTATTCGGCAATTTTTTTTCTGGCTATTCTGCAAAGTTATCATTATTCGGCAACATTTGGAGTTCCATTCGGCAAATTAAGAATTTCCGCCCTCAAAAACTTTAAGATCGAAGCCTCCCTGGACAGAGTTGAAGAATGTAGGCATGAAAAAGTTCAAGTGGAAAGTTTTGTAAGTACGATATGTAACAACAAAGAAAAGAACCATGAATGGTGAAGATTAATGTTTTTTTTTTTAAACATTGATCTTCACCATTCATAGTTAAAAAAAAAGGTATAAATATTCTAAATGCATCGAGGAATATTCTCTTTAACACACACACACACATACACACACACACACACACACACACACTCACACACACACACAAGGCACGCACCTATATAATAATATAGGTAGCTCCCGAAGAGTAGGGTACACTGTAAAAAATCTCGGAAAACTCTCTGAATATACAAAAAAGTTTTCCGTAATACACAGATTCGTACGCCCTCCGCAGTTTTCTGCTATAATCAAAAACGTTTCCCGTTTAGCAAGAAAGTAAGAGTCGACGCATGCGCAGCTCTCACGGCAATTTTATAGTCCAGCAGCAAAACTAAACTGAAACTTTCGAAAGCACGCAATGAAAACAAGTGCTGACTCATGTATGCGAAGTAACACTCATCAAGGGGATTAGTAGAAGTTTTGTTCCTCGCATGAATTCACTGAAGATAATTTTAAAGTCTTATATTTTCTTGCATATGTATCGTCATGAGATTGAATTTGAAGCTATGTCACTTATTTTTAAGTACGAAGTGCAAATTCTCGACGCATGCTCGCGGAAGGAATACAAACTGAAATTAAAAACCAAATAACTGCCGAGAGGACGCCATCTAAATTCATTGCGTCGCATAACTTGTGTAGGTAATTCACTTTTTTCTTGGATACTTTTCTTCTTTCTACACCAAATGGGTAATTTTTGTTGGCAGAATTTTATTCTGTCATAAAAATCACCTTTTTCGTGACCAAAGCCTGCAAAAGACCACCACCGACGAATAGGTAAGTCGCTTTGCAACTCTATTACTTTAAAGAGATTTAGTTCATATAAATCTCGTTAAAAAAAAAACTATTTTCTTCAGTATTATTTTTTTGTTGTGAACTATTGCAATTTGAAAATATTTTACATTATATAGAACACATATTTAAAGTGCAAGTGTGTCTAGTTTTATTCTGTAAAATTTATGAATTGAAGATTATAAAAAAATTTAAATAAGTGTTATTGTGTACTTTGTTTTTATGTGTCAATCTCAGTTAATATTTGGCTGAACATTTATGTATCAAGCATTATGAATTAAATGTTATAATATGCAAATTGTCAGGTTTGATAGTTCGCCTTTAAGGTTGCATGTTTTCATTCTCTTGTAAACAGTGTAGCTAGATTGTATGAGGGGCATTCCACGGTATTTTGGACATTATGTAGAGTCCGTAACGTGACCTTTTTTTGCCATAACTTTTTAATTTACCGTTAGATTTGCAAATTATTTTAATTTGAGCTGGTGTGTTGGTAGGAAAAGATCAAAATAAAATAATATGCTAATCAAACAGTAAATTAAAAAGTTATGGCAAAAAAGGTCACGTTACGGACTCTATATAAATGTCAAAAATACCTTGGAATGCCCCATGAAGTAAAAAAAAAAACTATCTCTTGTAATTAGGAACATAGTGCTTCAGTATTATCTAAATGACAATATCTCTTTAAATATTTGCATTAGCGAAACGCTTTAAATTAGTTAAATGTGTATTAATTTATTTAACAAATAGATAAATATATGTATTTAAAAGTGTCTTCATTTTTTTCGTTTTACGAGCCTCAATTTTACCAAAAGCAAAAAAAAAAAAAAAAAAAAATAATAATTTTGTATTTTTACACCATATCAAAGTATTTGACTTATAATTTATATGATACTTTGATTTATAATGTATATGATACTTTGATTTATAATGTATATGATGTTGCTTTTTCAAGGGGGGGGGGGGCGCTTCATAGCATTTTATGGGTGCACCATCACTCTTATGGTGGGGGGGGGTATTCTTGTATATATGAAATGGAATAATCATGTAATAGAGTTCAATGTTTTAATAAATAAAATATATAATGCATTTTGCGCACACTGTAAAAATAAAATCAGTAACCTATTTTGAATAAGTATTTATATTTGTGATGAGATGGAAAAGGGCAAGAACAGAAGAATCAACCCGAATGGTTCCAGCAGGGGGACTTGGTGTCATATTTAAATTCATCAATTTCTCTGTTGGTACTTTTCGGTACACTTTGTTCGTCAGAGAAATTGACTTGAGGTGAACGAATTCCGGAACGCGAAGGGTAGGTAAGTCCTGTCAAATTTTATCCGAAGATAAAAGCTATCAAGTTTGATACAAGATATGTTTTTAAGTTCTGCATTAAAAATACAATATGATGATAGTTTTGTCTTGAAAATATTGAGAGAAAAACTGAAGTTTAAGATTGTTTAACAAACAATCCCCACTTTTCAGAAGGTACCCCCACTCCAATTCCCCGACGATTTTGTGATTAGGAATGAAACTACTAGATTATTTCATAATTTTTCAAAAATTTATAACTGTGCATATGTTATGCTGTTAACCATGCTATTTGTCATTAGAAATTCCAAAAAAAAAAAAAAAAATCCACGAATGATTCTAAAATTGCTTGTATTATTGCTCTTAGATATGAAAGAATTGAAACTGATATGGTATGCAATACTATAATAAAGAATTATATTTTAGAAAAAATAACGGAAAAAGGATTCCGAAATTCTCGGAAACGTTTTTGAAAATTGTTTGGAGAATTCCGAAATACTCGGAAACGTTTTCGAAACTTTCATGAACCACAGCTGCACAGAATACTCAGAAACATTTCTGGAAATTACGGAAAGATGATTCCGAAATACTCAGAAACGTTTCTGAAAATTACAGAAAGAGGATTCCGATATACTCAGACACGTTCTGGACATTACAGAAAGAGGATTCCGAAACACTCAGAAACTTTTCTGAAAATTACAGAAAGAGGATTCCGAAATACTCAGACACGTTTCTGGACATTACAGAAAGAGGATTCCGAAATACTCAGAAACGTTTTTGAAACTTTCATGAACCACAGCTGCACGATATACTCAGAACCGTTTCCGGATTTTTTTTACAGTGTACTTGAAGAACACTGAGACCTTCTCCTGAATTACACACTGTTTCGAACACAATTTTCGAGTAATTCTTTTGAAAAAAAAAACATACAGTGTTTGATATGAAATTATTGTACTTCTTAAAGTTTTCTATAAAAAAATACTTAACGAAATAAATTAATACATAAAACGTAATTTTTTAAGCATAATTTTTGCGGTTGAACTGGAATTACGGCTTTCGTAGTCTTGAAGAACACGGTTTCAAAGAGTACGGAACTAACTGATCATGTCCTTCGGCAGTTACCTGTTGTTCAGAAAAGAGAAAAGAGGAAGAGAAAGAGAGACATAGGATCATATAATAAAAAAATAACCCACGTTTAAGGTGATCTCTGGAGTAAGTTGCTAAAGCAATATTAAGTTGAAAATATTCATTTTCTTAAATGCATAAATAATCCTAAATGTCATTTTAAACTTAGAGGAATTGGGGAAAAACCGGACATGTTCCAAATTTTTAGAGAACTGAAATTTTTTTATATTCTTCTCAAGTTATGTAATTTATGCTCTATTTAATGCTTACAGTATGGATGAATTCATACTGCTGTGTAATTGCCACCGGATTTTATTATTACTAGTTACGATTGAAAATATTAATTAAAAGTGAATTTGCCAAAAATAAGAATGTTATACAGAGATCAGGTAATTGTGAAACTACTGACGAAAACTGAAACAAAGCTTACTTTACTAATATATGAGTGAGTGAAATCCAGTTATGGATAATAGACTGAAATCTTCAGTGTATGTATTTTCTTCAACTTCATATTTTCGATCGAGTGCTTCTTAGCACACAAGACATCTTGAACTTCTTAAACTTACTTAGTATTGTTTCTGTCATGACTTAATTGCTATTAATTTCAGCAGAAATTCCTATTGGAACTTCAGTTCCGAAAAATTACGGAGGAAAGTCTTTTAACCTAATTTTTCCTCCCTAACACTACCTAAGATGGTCTACAATCGCGTCGTACGAATTTTGCAAAATTACCTGGGTACGGCCTCTAAACACTAACAATCAAATAAATCAATTAACCAACGTTTTGATGCACAAAAATTTCAAATTACTGCAGACGCGTGTTTCGGTGTTACAAGGACACCCTTTTCAATGCAAAGAATTGTGAGCTTTTGGATGAATAGTCATCCGAGGAAAGCCTAATTTATTCATCTCTTAAAATTACCCTTTTAAAACTTCAATTTTGAAAAGTTTCTGGGAGGCAATTTCAAGCAAATCCCATTCTTTCCCCTAACGTCATCGAAGAGAATGACGTTTTCAGAACTTCAATTTCGAAAGATTGCCGGTGCAGACTCCCTCGAGGGAGAGGCGATCGCCTCCCTTGTATCCGCCTTTGCAGGGACCTGTAACTACTCCGCCCTACTATGCATGGAAATTGTTTATAATTATTTATTATTTGTTACTACTTTAATTTGAAGTCCTCCGTGTGTTTCGTTCATTCGTCTTCTTATTACCTAATAACTGTCACTAATGCTCTCGAGCATTTACTAAGATATTAACTGGGACTGGGAGGCATTTATGTCGAACGGTGATGGGTCGAGACCATGAAAATGAATGCGTATTCAATAAATTCTTATGAAGCAAATATTATGACCATACGTTGTGAAGTAAACATTTATTTGACACCTTACTTGATGCTTATGGCTAGGAGCGGATACAGACTACCATTTTAGGAAGGTCACGTTAAAGAATGACCTCCCCCTCCCCCTCATAAACGAACTTACGGGTTTAGGAGCGAAAAATTCCTGAAACTGATTGGATGTCAATAAAAAACACCAAATTGGCAGAGGAATAAGGCCCTTTATAGGCATAAACATTACAAATTAATCCTATAAGCAATGAAAAAAAGTAGTATTTTAAGTATTATTTACTTTCAAAAATAATTCATGAGCTGAAAAGACTACTGAATTCGTTTACGTTTTATTCGTACAGTGTTTAAGCACAATATCGACCGATACTATTGTGGACAGTTTAGGGGGAGGGGGGGGGGAGGGGGTCCTGACACCCATGACCCCCTCCTTGTATCCGCCCGTGCTTACGGAGTCGGTACATTTTTCGACATTATCTTGACATCAGTTTCATTGGTTCAATACAGAATCGATAATTTTTGGACTGTACTCAAATCTGATTTTTGTTTTCAATTGTTTTATTTTTTACTAGTGGTACCCGCACGGTTGAAAATTAAAAGGTCATTCGGTTCGCCTGTATATTTACCAGTGTTGGGCATTAAGCAATTATTTTTTCAATTGCCTTGTTAATTGATTAAAAAAGTAATTGCAATTAAATTAATTGCAATTAAACTATTAATTGCACTTTGCAATTAATTTAATTAAATTAATGTACGATAATCGCTTTTCACAATTAAAATAATTGCAATTAATTTTTTTAATTGTTTTATGAAAAAATTAAAACTAACCATTAACTTAATGTATCAATAGGTACAGCGCAGCGTACAGAGTTCAAAGTATTATTCGAATTCGTATTTTCGTTCAGTGCTGATTGCTCGGTCGCTCGCCGCGTGAACTATTCTCGGCTTGGCAAGTTTTTTCAACACGTAAATGTTTGTGTTTTAAAATTGTGCAAATCATTGTTTTATATTTTAACCTGTAACAGGGGAAATCAGAAAGAAGGGTATAACAGGGGGACGTAAGATCTCAGAGACCGCTCTGTTTTCGTTTTTTTTTTTTTTTTTAATCGTGTAATTAAGATGCATTTCTGTAATTTCCCTCAGATGTTCTCCGGACTTTTACTTGTATGGAAGTTTTTTTTTAATTTTTAATTGAGATATACCTTTTTTGGGGATATTTTACGGCAGCCACAACAGTTTTTGAGAAAAATCATATGCTGCAGTATATAATTTATTGCTCGTAATAAAGTTACTGATACATGAAATACACTCAGTCATTTCCAGCCGAAGGACTGTAGTTTCGTGCTTATTGCCACGCATCAGTCCGGCATAGGAAAGTGACTGAGTTGGAGACGGAAAACCTCTTAAGGAAGCCAAGAGTGGAAGCCAAGAGTGGATAAGAAAGAGTGGTTTGTACTTAAGGGAGCCAAGTACAAACTGGTAGCTAATATAGAATTAGCGCAAACCAGACGAGTGACCGAAGCAATGGTTCGGTTCAACACGAGTGTTTCATGTGTTTCTGCTTTAGCCATGGCTGGCTATTGGGCGGTAATTTACTGAAAGTTACTGATATTTTATTGATATTTTATTTGTTGCTAACATGTGTATTTAAATAGTTAGATAGTAATATGGTATCCGTTTGCGTCCACGTCCCAGGTAGACCTGTCGTCTGTAGAATATATTGTACAAAACCAGTAATTTTTTTATGAGTTAGTTTTAATTAAAATTCACAGAACAATCGACAATTGTTAATTGTAGTAAACTACAATTAACAATTGTTAATTGTAGTAAACTACAATCAACAATTAATTAATTGCTATCTGAGGTAAACTACAACTAACAATTAATTAATTGTTAATTGTAGTAAACTACAATTAACAATTAATTAATTGCTAATTGTAATTTTCCACAATTACAATTGACCAATTGTTAGTTGTTGTGGTTGCGTTTACCAATTAATCAATTGTTAATCTTTAATTGTCAATGCAATTAAAATTTGCCCAACTCTGATATTTACAAATAATGGATGACGAATTTCTCGCCAATTGGCTATGTTCATTCGCTCTCCCATTCCACGTCATGATAATTTCGTAATTTACTCGTCCATCTTATGAGAATTTTGCTCCGGAAAGTGTTCTTAAAATTGAAATAAAAAAGAACAAAATCGAATTTTCCAAAAATCGCTTTGAGGTGCACACCCCCATGCTACAAACTAACTTTGTGCCAAATTTCATGAAAATCGACCTAACGGTCTAGGCGCTATACGCGTCACAGAGATCCAGACATCCTACAGACATCGAGACATCCACAGAGAGACTTTCAGTTTTATTATTAGTAAAGGTAAAGATAAGATTCGTACGATCAGAAATAAAGAATTTGAAACTGTTGTTCCTCTATTTTTAATACTATAGTCGTTGAGAGTTATTAAAATTAACTTGTGCTACAATTAACCGACCAACTGATTTTTTTTTTTTTTTTGAAGAATTTAAAACCATGCGTTCCATTTTTCTTTGTTTTATCCCCTCTCTCCTAAATACGCTGGCTTTCCTTTCCCCTTTCCCCCCTAGGTGTTTAGTCAATGTCACTGCTACCTTTTGAATACTTCAGTCCATTTATATGATTTTTAGAAGTAAAGAATGAACTTACTTCGGGCCAACGGCTGAAACTCATCTCTGGAAAGTTAAGCTTTTCATACTCGTAATGAGGTATAGCATGCCAGAGAGCAATGGCTGATGCCACGACGAGACCTGTTCGGATAAATATAATAAGAACAATTAGAAAAGAACATCGTAACAAACACAACATTTCAAAGAGGTAATTACTTTCTTCAGAAAACTTTAAACGAACTTGCAAAAGAAATTTTCTGGTATACAGTGCATGTACTAGGGGCAGCTTTTCTTAATTTCTTCAATAAACGGAACCTTTTTTAATGTCAAATTTTTCCGTGGAACTTCGAGTTTTTTTTATCAACAGTAGAGTTTTAATGCTAAAGTCGGAATTTTTTTTTATTTGCAATAAAAATTGAAATTATGTCAAATAATATGAATTGACTTCAAAAAATATTACCCCCCCCCCCGCCCAAATTTCTTGAAATACTTTAACAACATATTCAAACAAAATTAAAAATTTTAAACTTTAATAAGATGTTATTTTTATCATTGGGAAACATATAGACAGATTAGAAATAATGGATGAAAGTTGAATTCTCACATAAAGTTGAGCATAAAGTTTAATACGGTATTTTTTTTTTTTTTTTTTTTGAGCACATATACAGTATTTATTTTTTGTATATGTCTCGTTCTGCTTATACACGTAAGTTAGTAAAAGTGCCAACATGGTATTTCGTGACAATCGAGAATAGTTATCGTTTAAGCAGCACCAACTTCTTAAATTTGAATTTTTGTTCGAAGGAGGAATAATATGTCATTTCAATAAAAGTTTCCCTTACATACATTGTTGAAGATAGTATATCGATAATAAATTGATTTTTATTCTCGTTTAAGTTCGATATTTTCTCTTCTGTTGAGAAAATACCAACAAAAAGCTTCACTCAAACCTTCAAAGTGTTAAAAATGTTCTTGAATAAATCTCTCCCCCCCCCCATTCCAATCAATTCCTCTTCGATTTTTTTTTCTTTTTTTTCCCCTTTTTTTTTAAGTGTTTGAAAAAAAAATCATTCGAACTAGTCGTGCCGTAGCGCGATCCTTGAAGCAAGCAACACTGAGATACTTACTAACAATACAAGTAACACATTATATAAATAAGCATATTCGTGCATTGGGATCAATTCGTAGACTGCGCCATTAAAATTTTTAGAGGGATATTTTAGGATCCCTTTTCTCTTTGTTTAGGGGGAGAGAAGAGTCATCTTAAGGGATGTTTCTTAGTATGTGCCATCGCTTAACGACACAGCTTGGATATTGTTGTTTTCGTTTCAATATCCGTTCCTCAGGGGTGCCCCCCTAAGAGCAAGGGCGTACCCCCTAAGTATCGCAAAGACCCCCAGAAGCAAGAGCCCCCCAAAAAAAGTGAAAATACAAATTTGCAATATTTGACACATTGCACCCCAGGAACGAAAGTGCACAACTTAAAATTTTGGAAATCGTTCTAGATATTCATTTAGAACACATTCCTTCATTTAATAATTGAATTATTTATTCATTCGTTCACTGTTTTAGTCACTTTTTTTTACTCCTTTTCTCACTTATATATTAATTTAATTATTCATTTATTGTTTCATTAATTTATTCTATATTTTAATTTATTTAAATTTTACTATGAAATATTGTTTTTTCTTAATGTACTGTAATTTAAAACAAAATCAAATTTTGTTCATTTTGAAAAAGGTAAGGTTTCTCAACTATTTTGTTTTCCCTCACATTTCCCTTCTTTGTGCGGACATCGTCAATAAATCTGTGCAAAAAGAAGAAGAAAAAGAATCATGACTTTTGGGACACATCTGTTCTATATTCAAATCTGTATTGCTATCTATTGGCTATATAATAAAAATAATTAATTGAAGAAAAAATACCTGCAAGTAATTGCAGCAATCCGGTGGCGATTATATTGCTGTGCGATCTTCTCCAACATCCGACCAATCCAGGGAAGGCCGATAGAGTGGAAAATAGGAATGAAACGATGAAAAGAGCCACGACAGAACGTGCCATGTCTGCAAGAAAATAGTCAGTTGAATTGGCGTGAATAGAAAAACAATTAAAATAAATTAAAATCTTTATCTTTACTAATAATAAAGCTGAAAGTCTCTCTGTCTGTCAGGATCTCTCTCTGTCCGGATATCTGTCTGTCTGTCAGGATCTCTGTGACGCGCATAGCGCCTAGACCGTTCGGCCGACTTTCATGAAATTTGGCACAGAATTAGTTTGTAGCATGGGGTATGCACCTCGAAGCGATTTTTCGAAAATTCGATTTGGTTCTTTTTCTATTCCAATTTTAAGAACAAAAATATAATAAGATGGACGAGTAAATTACGAAATTATCATAACGTGGAACTGTAACGTGGGCACAAGCCAATTGGCGAGATACGAAATTATCATAACGTGAAACCGTAACATGGGTACTAGCCAACTGGCGAGAAAATTCACCATACAATATTTGTAAATATACAGCCGAGCCAAAAAGCCTTTTAATTTTTCTATTACGGGCAAAGCAGTGCGGGTACCACTAATATAGAATAAATTAACACATTAACACTGGCTCACAGTTTGTACGTTACTCATATTACAAGTGAAAATTATTCAAGCATTTACGTATTGGGAAAAAAGCAGTATAACTAATTTAAAAGTTAAATTTATTTCTTTTACAATGCTTGTAATTCGTCATCATAGTTATAAAGAAGGAAAAAGTAGTTTATTGCAAGTTCTTTGTTAATTTTTTTAAATGCTCAAAATAACCAAAACATCTGTCTTCGAGCGGCGATTTCACTTTAGAAAACTTCTAGTTATGCTTCACAATAATCTTTTCTTTTCTTTCTTTCTTCCTTTTTTTTTTACTACATGCATATCGAAGTTCATTCTCTACTTTCTAATAAGCTATATCTAATTTCTAGTTTAAGTAAGCGTACTAAAACTATTTGAAAAAGAGGCTTACAGATTCTATCATTTGAATCGTTATCGTTATGATTGAATTTGACTTATTAATTGATTGAAACTGTTATTGTTGTTTCGTAAACCACCCGAAAAATAGAACAATAGTAGAATTAATACCAGAATTGGGAAGAAATAGGAATATTACCAGAATAGGGTTGTTTCCTTCAGTCAAAAGTACTACATTTAGTCACTGAAATTGATAGAATAAGCAAAAAAAAAAAAACATAGACCCAGAAAATATTTTTATTTTCCCAACAGTTGTTTTTTAATTAATTTTTTTAAATGTCCGATTTTTCAAACAAGGCGTGGTCTTGATGACGTCACAAATGATGCATTTTAGCGCATCTTTCCACCACGGTTCCACGTTATGATAATCAAGAAGCGAATTAAAATTGCGCTCTACGCTTGCTATCAACCCTATCGTTGCCAATACACGTGAGTAAAGATGCGAATTAAATATTGTGTTCTTCTGAATGGCAGCACAGAATGGCATTCCATCATTTGTGATGTCGTCGGACAGAAGCACAAACATTGAAAGCGCGCCGATTTAAGTAATTTTTTGAAAATATTAAACTTAAACAAATTATTTAAAAAATTGTCATATCCCATGTTTTTAATCATGCTCTTTCAGAAAAAAATACTTTTAAAATTTCGGAAACGACCCCATTGAGGCAAACTTGTGCGTCTTCCGTTTGACGAGCGCCATCACTAGGATGGAAGTCCGACTTAGATCAAACAATACAAGATACATGGAAGCACCATCTACAGTAGAACCTCTCAATAAGGGATACTACACTGTAAAAACGATTCAGAAACGTTCCTGGAAAATAATGGGCAGCTGATGTGCCCAATTTCTGCCAGTGACATATCTTGCAAAAACCAGGAATGTTTTCCGCTAAAATTCAGTAACCTTACTAAAATTATCCTGGAAGCTCCCTAAAATATTCAGAACCCTTCCCGTTTAAAGCCAGCCGTATCTCTGGAATCTTATAAACACCTTACTGCGTTTCGAGGAAAGTTCCAAAAGCAGTATTTCGAACGTGGTCAAAGCTACGACGGAAAGTAAGTATCAGGAACTTTACTCGCCTGCAATTCTTGCAAAACTACGTAGTCCATAGACTGATTTGCACCCTTTGGACACCTTATCAGTCTGGACGGGACGCAATCGAACTAAAGCGGATACATTTTATAAATACGCTCATTTAATCTTTAAACTGGGAGCTAAAAATGTTTTTTATAACAGTTAGAAGTCTGCATTCGCTCGACTTGTAGCAATTCAGGAAACTTTTTGACAAGGATACTTGACTTTCCCAGGAAGTGGGTAAAAACCATAGAAATCCCGAAACGTTACATGGAAATACTCAGTAACGTTTCGGAATTTTTTTTACAGTATAATGAGGGGACTGGACAATTTGTAAATAGAAGTGCCCCTTCTTCGGAGGTTCGATGAATTCATGCATGCTGTGTTAACTCAGTATAATTTCTTAATAAAGTTAAACTAATAACATTTAAGGTTAATTATTGAAAACGTTTCATGTACATAACTAAATAAAATTCAGAATTATTCAAACAGAAAAATTTTTTATAATAAAAATTGTATCAAAAATTTTGTAGCATCAAAGTTTTGGATTGTTTTTCATGTATTACAATTTTGAATTAATGTGTTACATGGATTTGTTGGATGTCACGTAATTTACAATGCGAAAAACAATGTGATCATGTTTCAAATTTTCTATATAAAACTTGTCATAGGTGGCACACTATCTGTTGGGACTTAGCCCTTGAGAAAGAAAATGATGATAGGGAAAAGCATGGATGTAGGCCTCAGCAAAACTTTTAGAGTTTATTCGTTTATTCGCCTGTTGACGTCAGGACAAACTTTTTCCAGTTTACTTTTCATTGCAAAAACGATTCAGAAATGTTCCTGGGAAATAATGGGCAGCGGATGTGCCCAATTTCTGCCAGTAACATATCTTGCAAAAACCACGAACTTTTTCCGCTAAAATTCAGTAACCTTCCTGATATTATGCTGGAATCTTTCTGAAGAATTCAGAAATCGTCCCGTTAATAGCCAATCGCGTCTTTGGAAAATTAGAGTAAACTTAGGAAAGTATAATATAACAGCTTGTCATCTCCCCAATTTATCAAGGAAGTTCCAAGAGCATTACTGCAAACATGGCCAAAACTAAGCCAGAATTGGAAATAAGTAAAGGTAATTTTACTCACCTGGGGGCAATTCTTGCAAAACTACGTAGTCCATACTTATTTGCTCCCTTTGGGAACTTATTTAGCATGGACGAGCCGTAATTGAACTGAAGACTACTCACTTTATAAATACTCTCAGTTAATATTTAAACTGGGAGCTAAAGATATTTTTCACAACAGTGAAAAGTCTGCAACCGTGCAACTTGTAGCAATTCTGGAAACTTTTTGATACTTGATTTTTCCAGTAAGTGGATAAAAACCATTAAATTCCCGAAACGTAGCACGGAAATACCCAGTAACGTTTCGAAATTTTTTTTACAGTGTTGAACCAAAAGGAAACCTTGACTTACTATAAATTCAATATATGAGACGCATTTATACATAATTTTTTTTTGTAATTTTTCTGTCACTGTCCCTCAAATAGAATGTCCCTTAATGAGGAGCAAATGAATGTATTTTTTTCTGAAAAAAATGTACTGTATTTAATGTACTGTATTTCGATATTTATAATCTTTAACCAGGTTCCGAACAACCTTTGATCCAGTACCTCTTTAGGGATTGATTTGTAATGGTATTTTAGTGACCATGATAGATTTGAAGCGCGTCATACACCATTAGCATACACGAAAAGAGACTGAAAACTAGGGGGACGACACTTGTTTTATTGAGACACGAGAGAAAAGCATGCCAAAAAAGATAGTTTCATATAGTAATACAAATCAAAACGTTTGAATTTTGAAATTGTAAAATTCTAATTTCAATGATGACAATGAGCAATTATGACATTGAGAAACATATAAGCATGCGCTATAACTTTCTCAAAGAAAGGTGCTAAAGATGTATTTTAAGGAAATGCATTTTGAATCATGAATTTAATGAATGAATAAACTTGCTCAAGTTTTAAATATTTAATTTACAAACACTAAATGTGAAACATAAAAAAAACTTTTACTCTGTTGTCTAAAAATGACTATCAAACTTATTTTAAAAATAAAACTAATGAATAAAAGTTTTGTTCGAAAAGCTTTTTGATATTTGTTACATACTGTAATGCTTTCAAAATCAATGAAAATTTTATGTTTTGATTTCAAAAAGTAAACAAATACAACATTTATTTTCTTTTTAAATTGCTTTGTATTAACTTGAAATTTCAATTGGACCGTTTAACAGTAGGGCCTAAAGTGTAATAAGGAAATTTGGTAACGATAAAGCTAGGAGAAATTTTTAAAAGGGGAAAAAAAGTCTAATTTTAACACTTAAAATCCTCAAAGTTTACTAATGTAAAGAGGGAGGTAAAAAAATATTTGGGGTTTCATAAAGGGGTTATGCATAAAAAGAATAAGAAAGTAAATTTGAAGAGAAGTTCATGTAATCTAAAGTTGAAAAAAAATAGTGCTTGAAAAGTAAAATAAGATAGAACAACATTTGATTGCACAAAAATAGCAGACTACTGCATCAATCTGCAATTAAACATTGTTATATCTTATTTTACTTCATGTAATTTATTTATTAAATGAAAGTTCATTTTCCGATCACTGCTCAAATGATCAAAATTTAATCCTCTCGGAAATCCCCCCATTTTTACTTCTCAGTTTTAGTGGCGCCATCTATACGATAAAAGATTTATTATATTTAGACCCCAAATTTTAGACTGGAAAAAATGGGGTGGTGGGGGGGGGGGGGGGTCTGATACAGAGAACTCAAGTGAATCCGAATAAGATCAAACTATTTTTCATGTACAATTTCCTAAAATCAAGTTAATAGTTCCTATTAATCAAAATTTTTCTCCTCAATTTTCTATTTTTCTGAGCATGATTACCGCAAGGGCATGTGGGTCACAGGCTCCTTCCATTAGATTTCCAAAATCCCCTTAATTTATCATACTAATTAAAAATAAATAATGATTTCACTCAGAATCTAGAGTACAATCATGTCATTGGTATCTTTGCAAATGCTTAGACAAGGAAAAAAAAAACTCTTTTATTTGTTGATAAAAATTCCCCTTAAAAATTTGATCTCTTTGCAAATCTCAAAACCACTCCAAATTTAGTCAGTAATCACTATTAAAAGTTATACCATAGATAACTTTGATATTTACCGCAAACTGGCAAAGTTTAACCACATCTTATTATAAATATCGTATACTATTATACCGTCTACTCTTTAAATGTTGTGATATGAGGTACCACAAAATTTAGCATGGTTGTGTTAATATTAAAGTATCGAAATATTTTATAGCTTCAGAATAAGCAGGAATGGGGGGGGGGGGCAAAATGAATTTCATGCAAAGTGTCTTCAAAAATCTTAGTCAGTCGGGCCCTAGGGGGGCCCTGAAATAGAAATGTGCCCCATGTCCAATATCAGAATGATCGGGCTCTGAGCATAGCCAAATTGGTATTACTTCTCTGTTAAAAATTAACTAAAAGGTGAGAACTTGTTTTAATTTAAGGGCATGTTACTAAAACAGTAAAAAATTAACATAAATGTTTCTGTTTCACTGTAAAACTCTTTTCTGCGCACTTACGTAAACGCATCCACCGCTGGTCCGTGAACGTATCGGATATTCCGTTATCATTGATGTAGTAGTCGATATTGAGACACTGCGTTTGCACTGGAGACATGTAGGTGCGAACTAGAAAAATAAACAAATAAAAGAATTAGACAAATATATATATATATATACATATATATATATATATATATATTCGCTAATAAACTGATATAGAGCCGCTATATACACTGATATAGACTATACATATATATATATATATATATATATATATATATATATATATATATATATATATATATATATATATATATATATATATATATATATATATATATATATATATATATATATATATAGGGGCCTTAAACTAGAGTAATACTCGACGTCATCAACAATGAAACTCGCGCTACAGCATGACAATTTAATATATGTTGGTAATGTTTGGCATGCAAGGAAATGCTTTATTTTGACAAGGTTGAACTGGATCCGGTAACATAACTGTATTACTGGTGACGCTGTAATTTTATGAGAGTGAAGAAACGAAAAAGTGGTCAGCAATGAACGCTATCGACTGGAGTTTAAAGTTAAAATTTCAACTTTAAAAATATCACCATACAGGCAATTGCTTCGTTAAAATGTCGAAGCAATTTTCACTCGTCATACCTTGACGGGCGTCTTTCTTGTATAAAAATAATTTTATTCAATATTATATAGTTTTGTTAATCGATGAGCAGAAAGAAGGACCATTTTTTAAATTCATTTGAAGTTTTTGAAGTTGTGTAAATGTGTTTGAAGTGTTTTGAAGTTGATGCAAATTATTTCGAGTAGTGTCAATCGGGGAAATGGAAGCAAAATTTGAAACAATTAACATTACATCCGTTCATTCATTTTGGATGACTTGCGAGCTAAAATGATGAGGGCTGCAATATTGTTTGGAAATGCTCAGAAACATTAGAACGTCTTTCTTATGTTGCCTATTCAAAACTCACTAATATTATACAGTTTTAAAATATCATCGCAAGTGTGGTAATACAGTTTGATCTCATTAACCTCATGTTTTCATTTACACTAATCTGCTGCAATTGATTTAGTTTTTAGTTTTATTCACAGGCACAGAATAAAATAAATTGGAGGACACAAATTTTAGAAATTGTCTTCAAATTTTTCTTTTTAAATATATGTCCACTTTTCATAGAGACTTATCGTTTCAGACACGTTTGAACGATTTTATACCTAAAGCATGGAAACAATTTTAAATTATTTTTTACAAAAGAAAACACGATAAATTAACAGGCTGCTCTTTTTTTTTTAACTTTTTTAAAATTTAGCAAAGGAGTACGAACGGGTCCGAATGAACTTCATTGGGTGTGGTGTTCAGAGTTAGGGGGATGGGGGGGGGCAGAATCTGCTCCACTCCGCCGTTGTATGTTTAATAAATTTCTGTAGCATTTCTTTCTTCATTAAACATGTATTTACTCTCTAAATATCTTCAAGGAAAGCAATGACTATGACAGCAACATTTTTTTTTTTTTTTGATATACATACAATTGTTGAAGAAAACATTCTCGTAGCAAATTTGTCTTTTGAAAGATTTTACTTCAAGTTATTTAATTGATTGAAAAGTTGACTCAACCAAGTTTGTATTTCACAAAAAACGAGGGTTTTGCTACACTGACCGCAACAACTGATACGAAAGTCAAATTTTCTAAATACGTACCGATAGAACAGCTAGAATTCACCTTCTAAGGGGGACCTAATTGGGATTAGTACTGTGCTATAAAGTCAAAGGGCTGTGCGTAATATTAATATAACATATTTTCGGGTTTGTAGGCTGTTGTCTGTGTGCGATTTTGTTGTCTCGATGTGCTCTGACTCGACATGTTTCAGGCTTCAGTCCATTGAGAAGGTTAATCAAGTTAGATACAAAACTTCATGTCCAGACTTCTCATTTTAATTCATACATGCTCTGAAGACATTTCAGACGAACTGTCAGGCATAAATCCTAAATGAACCATAATCTATAAACTTGGAAAGTAATGCCATTATTAAATGTTGGTCGTGAACAACAGTTCTTAGTTGAATTTCTTCTGTAATGTTCAAAAAACAGTCCAGTCGTTACATTCAGTCCAGTCGTTATATTTTTCCGCACCAAACATATTTTTCATTGTGATTTTTTTTTCTTTTTCAAATGACAGTGTTGGCTCTTATGCCACACTACATATCAACATCCTTCGAAGCATGGTATATTCGTCGAGATGAGTTGCAGTTCTTTTGTCCAGTATCACATTCGTCGAGATGAGCTGCAGTTTTTTGTCAAGTTTCACTTTCGTCGAGATGAGCTGCAATCATGTTTTACCTAGTATTACATTCGTCGAGATGAGCTGCGATCATGTTTTGTTCGGTATCACATTCGTCGAGATGAACTGCAGTCATGCTTTGCCCAGTATCACATTCGTCGAGATGAGCTGCGGTCATATTTTGTCCAGTATCACATTCGTCGAGATGAGCTACGTTGATACCAGTATCACATAAATTTCACTGAGGTGATTCAACCAAGTTGAAATGGTATAAATGAGCCCGAAGACTCGTGGCTGTTCAACAGTCTAAAATTCGCAAATGCAAGGGCACGAGGGAAGTCCAGAACTCAGTTTTCTTCACATAACAGAGAAATATTCAGTTTTTCTCCTTGCAGAAAACCGAGACTCCAACGCGGAAAGAAACAAAACAATTTGTATTCCTGAAGTATTTGAATGGAAAATCATTGCGCTGCAGGAAAAACCTTTTGGAAGAATGATGTTTGATGCTGACTATCAAAGTGTTGAGTCAATGATTATTGAAAACTAATTTTCCCTTTCACACATTAGACAATGTACCTTTTAAGTCCGTCACCAAGAGGGGTTGTCAATTGCCCCCTGGCTTTGAAAAATTAATGATTTTACAGAAAGTTGGTGAAATTTTTTCTGTTTTCCAACAAAGTTTGCATTGATTGTACATCCTTTGCCCTCCCCTTGGGGAAATTGACAAGGGTCGTGAAAAATTCGGTAGTTGAATATCGTAGTAGAGTTGAAAGCTCATTAATTGTGAGAAACTACTTGCTGGGCAGTAAGTGATCTAGTTATAACAAGTGATCGAATAGAGGTTGATATAGGACTAGTTCTGTACCTGACAAAACCGGTCAACTTTCAAGTTTGGCCGATTTTACAGGTTTTTCTAAAATGGGGAAAAGAAATATCTGCCAACACATATCAACCTCGCAAATCTCATGTTCTCAAAACGAAACTTCTGCATTTTTCTAATAACGTTGAGGCGATTTTTCGTCTGATCCGTAGACCGTATGTGCTACTCAAAGAGGCAGAGCACGAACTTCAGTGCCTGAGGAATATGATATTTGCATTTCTGATGAAGTACAACGTATTCCTAGGCGAGTCTCTTCGGCGAAGAGAAAAAAGTCTGTTTGCCAACATCCTACCCTCTGGCCCACTGAGTCACGCATGGAGCATTTTTGCCGGCGGAAGGTCAAGGGCATTTAAAAGAACAAAAAAAAAAACGAGCCCGGTCATGCTCGTTTGAGCATGCGAAGATGCTCGAAAAGGAAGGTGCTAGCTCAAAATTGGCTGAACGTTAAGGGGGGAAAAAACACTAAACACATGAACAAGCAAACCAAATAAAGAAAAATGGTGACATCATATGCTTAATTGTCAACACAATCCAGGAAAAGATACATAGTTTTGATTAGTTGGTCCACGCCCACCTCTTAGGGTCAGGCCCTGATTTCCACAAAGGCAAGTGAGGCACTTACCACAATTTAGGGACTCTGGAAATTTAAAAAAAAAAAAAAAATCTAGGTTAAAAATTAAATTTTTTTCAGTAAATTTGCTTCAAACAAGTTCTTTCAGAATAAAAGAAATCTATCTTTTGTTTATCTGAGAAGACTCAATTCCTCAGTTAATTTTATCTCTCTCTGTTTCTCGGAATTAACTTAGGATCGGACATAAGCAGCAAATCAGCAAATATAATATTTTAACGATTAGGAGAGATTTCTGAAAGCAAAATAATATCTTTTTTTTATGTGATAAAACCAAGGGCCTGATTTAAGGTTGAGCCCGTAAAGCCCGGCTTAAGGGACCCCTGGCTTGGGGGTCCTCCAAAAGTTACAACCTTTTCCACAAGCTACAAACTTTTTCTTACGTATTTAAATGTTTTAAATTGGTTTTGAACTATAAAAATTTTTCAAATATTTTTTATTCAAGTGTAAGTTTAAAAAACGGAGCTCACTGTCACTGCCTATGGCCTTTATTTTGTTTCTGTTAATTTACAAAATTTCAAGACATTTGAATTTTTTGAAATTGTTTATTTAAGCTACAAACACATTGATACAGAAACCCAGTAACTTAAGGACTTCCTTTTAAGATTGTATTACTATGCATGGCAGCCTTTAATAACCATGCAAGTGCCAAGAATGTAACAGGGAGGGGGGGGGGTCAATGGAGTCAACCTCCAAAAAATCAGTGGTGCAGACAGCACCAGATTTTCTTTTGACAGGGAAGGCATCAGTTTTTTTTGTGGTGGTGGGGGGGGGGGGAGTTCTTGGGGGATGGGTACCTCTGAAATAAAGAAAAGATGTGCAACTGAGCATGTTCTTCGATTGTGCAATTTAAGGGGGCCCCTCAGGTTCGTTGTGCTTACAGTCCTTAAATTTATAAACCGGGCCTAATTAAACCTATTCAATATATTTTTTTTCTTTGGAGGAACAACAAAGTCCATATATATGCACACGTATTTACATTATAATCTTACAAATAGCAGAGGGTGGCCATCTCGCCCTTCTTCCTAAATGATGAGCTTGCCATGTGATCCCAGCAGCATTTGGTGTTTTGAAATCTTGAAAAACCTTTTTTGTAACACTCAAATGACAAATCCTGAGAGAAGTTTGCCATTTAAAAAAGACTAAGTTTGTCGGAAGAAACTAGAATTGGAGCTTTTTTTTTTAACTGAAAAATTTATAGCAACTAATGAAGATTGAAAAACATATTTCAAAAAAAATTTAATTGGTTGTTTTGCGACTCTGAAAGACTGGATCGTTTAAGTAGAATATATTTTTCGTAGCTTTTATGTGTTCACTGAAGCATGTTATCTAGCACATCTTAATGAAGCAAGCTGTTAGTCGTTTTGAAAGGTACAAAGATTTTTATGTTGGCTCAAAACTACGGTCATTTTCAAAGCAACAGTTACGTTTCCCATCACTTCTGACATAGTTTCCAAGGTTTTTCTAATAATCGAACAAAGAAATACAGAGCAAAATCGAACGCATTCTGAAATTCCTTTTGGACTTCTTTTTTGTATCAACCTCATTCTCATTCCTACGGATAAACAGTTTAGGGTTATTTTGCAATTAACTGTCATGCAACAAATGTGAAAAATAAAATCGATGTGATACAAACTGTAAATTGAAAATAAAAGAAAGCAATCGGCAGTCTAGATTTTTTTCTCTCAATATTTCATGTTAATAAATAAAAAATATTTGCAGCTCTAGGAATGTAGCACAAAGTATGATTGTAGTTTTTCAATGATTCACAAGATTAAAAAAAAAGTAAAAATATGATTATTGTTTGGACAACTTATTTTCTTATTTTCCGATATCGACTTAATCTGTGAGTTAACCATAGAGAAGGAATAAAATGGAGAGAGTGAATTCTTTCATTCTTGAAGCAAAGACAACAAGTCACGTGATAGATTTTAAAGCGAAGCATTGGAAGAAAATAGTTTTCTTTCGGCAGTTTCACGCAAAGCGTGTCAACCATTCGTCGTTATTAAGTCACATGACTTGAGCTCTTTTCCCAAGCTTTTGCTAAGTCAATGATTAGATGTATGTTAAAATGATATTTTGGTATTAGTTGCGGGCCCCATTCCCATTACAAGTTATTTTATACCTCTCTGGGGAGGTTTGGAACGTACGGTTTCCTTAAGCCTACGGAAACCTTAAGCCTTTTCAGAAATGTTCGAAGAGATATAAAATAGTGTTTCTAAATAAAAATGTATCCTTTTATGAAATATTTTGAAAAGTAAATGGCTGAAGCATAATTATGAACAAGATAGAAATATTAACAAATATTTTTGTTTCAGGAATCAAGGATTTCGGCTTTGTTTGTGTCCCTCCTAAATTAAAATAACTGCTCTAAAAATTTAAGCAATTTAATAATTTGAAAGACATGGCAACATACGCAGATACCTTTGGTATATTAATGATACAACATAGCTTGGTATTTGTGAAAAGGAATACTGATTGATGTTTGGAAACATCTGCTCTCAACATATTTTTATTTTTCCTCCAAAATGTAAAATAAAATATGGAATCAGGAATGCTCACAGGAGGGGGGAAGGATAGTATAGTTAATTAATTAATTTATTTAAATTTATTTACTGATTTATTTTTAATTTAAATTATTTATATTATTTTATTTTATTCTGTTTATATTTTATTTCATTTATTCGTTTAGTTTGTGTATGTGTGTGTGTGTACGTCATTGGCCTAGCATAAAAATTTTTTAATACAATAATTATTACAATTAAAAATGAATACATCAATGAATAAATAAAAAATATTTTTAAAAAAATAAAACAAAAAAGAGAGCTAAAACATAAAAAATAAAAAAGGGAAGGAGGGTTAATTTTTTTTTTTTTGGGGGGGGGGGCTTTGTGCCATTAAATTTGGGGGGGGCACCCTTGCTTGGAATGACTACTCCGAATGACCTTCCTCGAGTGACACTCATGCTCGAAACGCCACTTGTAGGGAAAATGATTGTGTAAAAACAAAAAGGTAAGGAGGGGCACCATTCCCCTGGTTGCACCCCCTTTAACTACATCACTAAAATGACCGTAAGTTTCAATGACTAAAGGTTATGAACCTTAGGAAATGCTATTCATCGATATTATCTTCCACTTTCCAAATGCTAAGTGTTGTAAGAAAGGATTTGCTGGAAAGTATTATTGTAGTCAATCAAGCGGATGTACAGCTACCGCATAGTTGCCTCCCCTAAACACGATTTGTTCCTCTCGGAGAAAGGACCTGAATGATTGGGTATCTTGGAGCAATTCTGTTGTTTCGGAGAAAGAGGAGTAGATCCTAGCATTGATTTTCCGACTAATGGAATATGTTAGTTTGATGTTCGGAATTCACGCGAACTTGTTTATCAGTCGGTGAAGTCGTGCATACAATGATCCCGAGTTATTTTTAAAATGGTGAAAATGTTTTTTTTTTGTTCTTTAATTATGGAGTGGAGAAGCGCGTCTATACATCTCTACTAACTAGAGTTTTACAACAGATCACTAGACAACCAGCCAACCATTGCTGATTTGTGGATTCTGTTGTCCAGATTTACTGATGAACAGCCAAAACTATTTTGTTATGAGGAGCTCAGATTCTGCCACTTATTGGCTTGGGTTGTGGTGACCTGGCATTGGACTCGTAAGGAGAGAGTCAGGGGTTCGATGTTTGACGGTCAAAGATAATCCGTTTTCGCGAATGGTTACTGGTACTCGTTAAAAATGTCGTGGTCAAAGTCTTTCAAGTTCCCATCCCAAATCAATTCTCCTGGGGGTGATGGATCATTGGTTTCTCTTCTCAAAGTCTGGAGTCTGGACCAAAAAAACAGAGAGGTCTTCATGGTCATTTCTAACTGGGTAAATCACATGTTGTGGTAAGTCCGGGGTACCTTGGAGCCAGAGGCGTAGCGTGACCAAACATTTGGGGGGGGGGGGGACCACGGCATTCGCCAAGAAAGATGTTGCCCTCCTCCAAGTTTTTCCAGAAATTGGGTCACCAATTTCGTGATTTAAAAAAAAAAAAAAAAAAAAAAAACAGGAAGGAAATTTTTGCGATCTTATGAAAATGGAATAAAAATAATAAGTGAACACAAATAGAATAAAGGTTTCAAAAGGGTTTTTTTTTTTTTTCATTTACCTATAACTGAGGGCAGCTGAAACAAATGTTTCGAAAAAAATTTTAACCAAATTTCAGTCAAATAAAGAATAAATTGTTGAATGAACATAATTTCATAAAAGAGACAGGTAATTATGTCAGTGGCCCCCACACTTACATAATTACATTTCTATCTATTTTTTTTATTTGGCCTTTTTTTTAATAAGAATATTGTGGAAATCGCAGTTAAGTGGAGAAAAATATATGTGCTGCCAAAATACGTTTTAAATAGAAAAAAAAGTTGAAGCAGAGTAAACAAGATTTTAA
Source organism: Uloborus diversus (assembly GCF_026930045.1). Classification (NCBI taxonomy): domain Eukaryota; kingdom Metazoa; phylum Arthropoda; class Arachnida; order Araneae; family Uloboridae; genus Uloborus; species Uloborus diversus. Next base: position 30,307,157 of record NC_072736.1, read on the forward strand.
AAATGTCATGACTAGTCTTACCAGTAATTCTAAGTGTTTAAATACAAAAATCGGAAAAAAAAAACAAGAATTTTACAGCGATATTCAGGAGGCATGACATTTAAAACAAAAGAAAGTGACAAGGTATCGCTGAAAAGAACCATATAAGTTTTAAATCTTGAAAGTTTTTTTTTTTTGACGGGGGATGCAAACGCTAGTATTTCGAACAAATAAAAATATATAAGACTGGAAATTGAAAGTTTCATTACGAAAAAACCAAAGCAATCAAATACTTTTGGAAAAGAAAAACTGACGGAGAGTTTTTCGGAACATGTTTATCAATAATTTAAATAAACAAAAAAGAGAGAGACATTGCCAAAAAAAAAAAAAAAAAGAAGAAAAAAGAAAAAAGGAGGCAAAGAGGTCCCGAACTCTATCTCTTCAACTCACGCTATCAGACCTAACTTAGAAGAGCAATTTTGAAATGTTGACTTTGAAAAAGTCTCCGAACCCCACGTCTTCTACTGTCGCCATCGAAGATGGTCAGCCCCCTTGCAGTTGGACAGTCCCAGAACTACATGTTAAATGGACGAGATATCTCGTCATAAACTGCAAGGTGGCTAGAATTGCGTAAGGACTTCGATTTCAAGAAGCATCTAGGAATACGCCCCTGCCCAAATTCTCGAAAAACAGCCCTGCCTTATCCTTAAACATCGTCTTAAAAAATTCTATTTTTAGGACTTTGAGTAAGTTCCGAAGGTTTTCGAACCTTTCCTACCTCTAATATCACAAAGGACTATCTAAAATTTCGCATTTATGGCTTAGATTCTGATAATATTTCTGGGAAGAGTCCCCGAACATACCCTGATAATATCATTGAACATTTTATATATGATTCCTCTAGCCTGTTTTTCTGTCGCAACACGAAATCTTATTTATTCCTTTATAAATTCCATGATTTAATACTCATTTTAAGCTTATCGTGTCTGCTAATGACGAAAAATGAACCCATGGTCCAAATATTGCCTTTTTTTTTGTCAAAAAAAAAAAAAGAAAAAATGTTATTTTTCCTATTTTTATTGCACATTATTTCACAGTCGAGAGCGAAGACACATTGGCTTGGTGCTAAATCAGCGTGTTAATAAGGGGCCTTGGGTTCAAATCTGGGCCGAAAAATATCGTTTTAATGAGGGTTTTTCTTCAGTAGAATTCTTATTCAAGTTTCTATTGATGTGCAAAATTATACTCATAGCAGAATTCTAAAAGCAGCAGTTCTGTCGTTAAAATCAAGAAACAAACGTTTGTTTTAACACTGTCAATCGCAGTTTAACTTTTAAAATATTTTAACAAAGTAGAAGCGTAAATTATTTTAATTTATTTTGCTGCTTTACTAAGCATTGCTTTAGTCTATCGTATCTCGTGGTTGCATTGCAATCAGAAAACTCTTCCTTTGAGTGCAAATGCTTCACGTGGGTCAGCGGGTCAGCCAGTCATCTAAAATTGTGTTACTGGAATTTTAATATCGGAAAATTGGCGAAGACAGACCTCGAATCTCTTCTCACACAACATTTCCATAGATGGTCTAAAACCGCGTTTAACAACTAACTTCGAAAAATTTATGGGGGAGCGTCCACCTTCCCTAACGCCAACATCATTTAAAATACCCTTAAAATTCGCTTAAGGGCTTGAATTTCGACTAATTACAGGGGTAAAGCTTCCGAAAACTCCCCCTAGCATTATTAAAAGTCGAATAAAATTGCGTCTGGATTTTCAATTTTGAAAAATCGTCGGTCCTCATGACGATATCAAACATGGCCCACAATTGCATATTTTAGATTGTTTATTTTCCAAAAATATCTGAGAGTGGGTCCCCGGATCTTTTCTAACATAAACATCTTTTAAGATCGCCTAAAACTGTTTTCAAAACACAATTTTGAAAAACTGTCGGGAGAGAACCTCCAAAGCTCCTACTCCTTAATGCAATTAAAGAAAATATATAACAATTGTGTTTTTTAAGTTTCAATCTAGAAAAATGGCCGTGGAAACGCCTCCAGACCGCTTTTCCACCCTAACATTAGTAAAAAGATCGTCTAAATGCATTCTTAAGGCCATACAAGTTAGAAAAAAATAGACATTCTTCTTGGTTTTTGTGCTAATTTTTTATTGTTCTGGGGACAAATGTTAAGTGTCCAGCAAATGAGGTGGGGAGGACACGTCCCCCCCCCGACTCTACGCCTCTGCTTAGAGTTTGAAGTGCAGTGTAGTGTCTCTTACTAGCGCAAACGATTGATACAAATAGCTCTTATGCTATCAGTACACAAGCTACCCAGACTTTCTCAGTAGTACAACTAAATCCACTTAATGCAGACCACATCTAAATATTGAGCTGCCATAGTCACAAACAGTGTAGTTCGGTCAAAGATCACTTCGGGTCCGCCAGCGGTTATCAAAGTGTGCGCTGCAGCAAGAGGTGAAGGGTGCCTCTAAATGTCCCCGGTATCAATACATATAATGTAACAGAGACAGGCTACAGTGCCGTGAAAAAATTCTAATTCTTCAAAGTCTGCCGCGAAAAAGTTTGGGAATACCTGAGGTACGCAATACCAATATGGAAGATATGAAGTCTCGGACAATCGATTTTTTTAATAGTCTGAAAGCATACTACAGCAACTTTTCTTTGGCATCAGGGACATTGGTGGTTGTGAAAACCACCAATGAAAATAATATATAGAGAACAATCACAGCAGGAAATTATTTTTTTAAGCCGATGAACCGTGGCAGTCAAGATTTTCCTTTTTGCAAAAAGCAAATTATTATGATGCTATGCAGCAAACAGCAATGAGGAAGCGAGAGGATGTACGTGAAAAAAGAAAAAACTATTAGTAAAACGAGCACTAATATCGAATCGCAATGAATCTTTTATTTGTAAACCACTCCGGCTTTCTAAATCATATTGGAAAGTAACATCTCTTTGGGCAATCACTAATATTTCGTACCACACAGTGCCGGATTAAGCCAACGCGGAACCCGTAGCAAATGTTTTCAAGGGTAGTAAAAAATTGTGCACTTCTTCATGGATACGGGAGATGGATTTATAACACGCATGAATACATAAATATGGATATGATTTTAGAGCTTTACGAGGGTTATAACCCTTTTTCGACTTATATTGCCCCTCGTCTTTCCCATCACTACATGTTTTTAGCTTTAAATTCCAAAAACGCAATTTTTGAACGATATGTAAAAAAAAAAGAGGGGTCAGGTTCGGGGGCTTGCCCCCGGAAAATTTTTGATATTTCAATTCTGAAAACTCATTTTTAACGACTTCTGATGACATTTGGAAGAGAGAAGGTTCCGAGTTCTTTATTCGGAGATTTTTTGAAACTGAAGTTAAAAAAAGCGATTGCATCCCATCTTAGGTAAAATTAAAGGGAAAAATTTGGATTTACAGCGACACTCCTCATGCAATTTTTAAAATTGAAATCTTAAAGAAAACTGTTGATTATCTTTAATGATGTTGTAGAGAGAGAGAGGGGTGTCCAAGGAAGCCCCATTGGAAAATTTTCAAATTTATTACCCATTATTAATCTAAAAACACAGTTTTAGGTAGAACGTTTTTAGACTCTAAAATGGTAATTTTATACGATTTTTGCTGAGTTTGGGGCGGGGTGGGGAGTTCACGAAAGTCATCCGAGATTTCTTGAAATCAAAGTGTTGAAAACGTGACTGTAGACCATCGCTGGTTACGTTTGTATGGGATGGAGTTCAGGCACTCTCCAACGCAACCCGGAAAATTTACAAAATTGATGCCTTAAAAGTACATTTTAGCCCATCGTTAACAATGCTGGAGGGAGAGAGGTACAATCCCAAAGAAATTTTTTGAAATTATAGTCCAAAATACGCATTTTTAGACCACCTTAGATGATGTTATAGGAAGGGATCGAGCTTGGGATTTCACCCATGGACATTTTTCAAAACTTGAAGTTCCAGAAAGCAGTTTTAGCGGGTTTTCGATTATGTTCAATAATTTTATCCCTGAAATTTTCTGAAATTTAAGTTCGAATAAAAAATTTTCAGCTTCCTTTGGTGATGCAAAAGAAATGGGTTTGGTTCGGGGCATTGGCAGCAGCTTTTTAGTTCCCTCCCACTCAGAGGAAAATAGTTAAAAACGAGATTTAAAGTCTTTCTTCCACGCACAATTATTTTAGTTCTTCAACAAATTATACTCTATTAACTATTTATTTTGCTCAGCATACGTGTAAACATTCAAAGAATATTTTCTTCTCTTGTGTCATGATCTCGTAATTTTGCTCCTTGTAGTGTCGCGGGCGGCAATTCTTGAGGGCGACAAACTGACATGAAGTTAAGCGAGCAAAGAGTTTAGGATGACTAATTATTACCTTTTCAGGACACCAATTTCGAAAGCTTTAAGACGAAAGACACTTTCAAACATTTTCTGGATGGTAACCCTTTCCTCCTTGTCTAATATCGCCCCAAAGAATTTGTGCTTGGGGAATTTCAAAATCCTCCTTCTCCTGCGTTCCCCCCAAAAAATTGCTTAAAGTTGCATTTTAGGCACTAAATTTCGAATAGAATCCTTGAACCGTCTAGATTTAAAAAAAAATTATAGCCACCTATTTCCCTAGCTTATCCATATTCGGAGGAAATGATCCAAACCACCACTCTTTACCTAAAGTTAGAACTAAAGATAGCATGCGTCTTGAAGATTCCAGTTTCCAACATTTTGTGAAGCAAATCCGTACCCCCCCCCCCTCCCCTCCCAAAGATAGCCCGATAACATTTCCAGTGATAATCCAAAATCGCGATTTGAAAATTTAAGTCAGAATTTTTTCCGGCTCCTCATCTCTTTCTCTAAACTTCTCACACAGCTTGAAACTTTGTTTTCAGCTATATTATAGGTAGATCCCTCAAACCCTTTCTTCCCAAAGATAGCTTGAAATTGACTTCAGTTTTGAACACAATTTCAGGAAAGAACCCCATCCTCTTTCCTCTACTCTAATCAAACAGCCTAAATTTGCTTTTTTTAGGCTTGAACAGCTGAAAATTTCAGGAAGGGTCCCTAAATCCCTTAAATTTAATAAAATACTTTTTGAAAAAAAAAAAAAAACAGAAAAAAATCTAAGAGAAAACTTTATTATCCGTTCTAATAAAACTACCAAACATTGCCTAAAATTGTAATTTTTAGGTCAGTTTTTAAAATTTTCTAACCCAACTGAGCTTTTTCTCCTAGCACTAAGAAAGATTAACTAAAATTGCGTTTTAAAACTTCAATTAAGAGAAATTTCTGGAAAGCAATCAGCGATATCCCCCACATCCCCTTCGTGCTTCCTCTGACGTGACTAAAGATAGTGTTACCTACCGTCTCTAAATGACGCAAAAAGCCCCCCTCCCCCACCTTCCTCTCTGCACCAATGATACTGGTCAGCATGGTATTATTCCATAACGAGTCTGCGCTTTAATGAAAAATATAAAATTTTTCATTTGCTTGAATATTTAGAAAAGTTAGATCTAAATAGAAAAATGTAAACGGGTAAAAGTACGGAAAAGTAGTTTTTTTCTGGAATTTTTTTCTCATGGCGCGGGGCCCCCAGAAGCGCGGGGCCCGTAGCATTTGCTACTTCTGCTCTATGGCTAATCCGGCCCTGGTACCACAGAGCATGTTGGTGTTGCTCATGTTAGTTGCACTATCCTACTAAAAGGGAAGTTCAGTGCTCTACCAAGAAATTAGAATCGAAAATTGTTGCATTCTTTCCCATTCATTTACAATGCGTAATTAATCAATATCAAAGAGTTTCTATAGATTAGTAATTATTCATTCAAAGCAGGGTTGGCCGGATTGGACCCGATTGAGTTGGACCCAATGGGTTTTTTTTGAAAAAACCTATTTAAAAAACCCCATTATTTAGCCCACTTTTGTTTTTTTTTTTAAATTTTCTGAGAAGTTTTTAAAAAAATTAATTAATTTAAATACTTTTACAATTTAAACTTCTTTTTTATTTGTTCTGCACCACAGACAATGGACATAAAAAATGAATTTTGAACTTTAATAGTATTTAACTCTTAACGGCATTGAAAAATACTTCAAAGATTAAAAAATATATGTTTAACTTTTTTCTTTAACTGGTCAATAAATAACTCAAATTATCTTGACTAAGTCCTGTCACTTCTGATTTTCTCAATAGTTGTAGATTGTACAGAGGAGACTACTCTAACAAAAAGGCTTTCATGTGGATTATTTTCGGAAACCCAACATGTCACAAATCTCGAATAAACTAGGTATATTTTTTTAGAAATTAACAGGTTTTACAAACAGTCGGACAGAAAACGGAATAGGATGTACAGTATTTTCATTATCTTACGAAGAAGTTTAATATTTCTTACTCTGTACACAGAAATAGAAAAACAGGCAACATAAAATTCAAAGAAATGTCTTGATTAAGCTGGAATTCAGTAAATAGGGATTTAAACTACTTGAGCTTCTACAGTAGTTTTGCATAACAAATGAAAATATAAAGTAAAATGCAAATAAATAAATAAATAAATAAGTAAATAAAGAATGTAGTAATTAAAAATGAACAATAGAGTTTATCACTCAAGAAGTAACTCTGCCTTAACTGTTGGTAATCATGGAAACTAAAAAATCTGAAACTTCACCATTCTTGGGTTTCGTCGTCTTTTATACTTTTCTTCAGAAAACGCTGAATTTTAACTAGTTTTCCAGCTTTTTTTACCCCAAGAAAACTTTTGCACTTCGTCCATATACTTACGCTACAATATGTTACAAGTACCCCACATTTTCTTTAAAAAAAGACAAAAAAAACCCCACATTTCTTACAAAAAACCCAGCTTTAGTTGGTTTTTTTGTTGTTTTATTAAAAAAACCCCAAAAAACCCTGGGTTCATGGGCTTTAAAAAAAAAAACCCGGGTTTTTGCCAACCCTGATTCAAATTACTTGCTTAAAAACAATTAATAATTCATATCGATATCAGTATGAAACGAAGAAAGTGGGGAAAAGCACAGAATATTTATCAGTTTTACTTTAATCTTATATTCATTTTTTTGTTTCCCCCCCCCCCCCGAGATCATTTAAAACCTCCTCCTCAAATACATTCATGTCTTTATGAATGTCAAATGCTAGCTAATAACGGCTTCGATCTTTTAATGAGAATTGGTAAAGAGCCTCAGAAAATGGTGCGGTATAGGCTCTCTCTCTGTAGGCTTCCTCTCTCTAGATTTCCCTTAAAAGGATTTGTACAGTGATGGAACTGAGGGACCATGATACCCTGTAGAGCTTTATTGACACCATTTTAGCTATCTTATACCAAGGGGGACGTGTGGTGATCATCATGAAATATAACTGTTATATTTAAGAATTGAAAAGTAATTTCTGACAGCTTCCCGATCATTAAAAGCAGTAAGATATTTTGTTGAAACCTATTCCGCTTGGAAAAGCTCAAATACTCTGCTTTTTTCTCTTGATTTTAACGAAGGAAATGAATGTGCTTGTGTTCCCCCGTGGCTGTGCCACTGTGCCCACGAGGAGAATGCATGGCGCAGAATGCGACTTTGAAATTTTTAATGGGTATTGAGACGTAAGGGAAGGAAGGATTGTAATCTCATTTTGGGGTGGGATAGTTTGTAACATTTGGACTGGGGTGTGGCATCGCTCTTGGGGGTATGGCAACCCTTGCCTTTTCAGTAACGTAAGAAATTAACAGAGCTATGAACGCAATTTCGGTAAAATGCAAAATAAATCTTTAAATGTATTATGGAAAGAGAATCGTATAACAGAACATTAGGTGCACCGTCAAAAGAAAAGTATTCCACCTATGGGAAATTTAATTCATGAGCCCAGGTAGTGGTGTAATCCTGGAAAAAGAAGGGCAAGGAAGGACGCTTACAGATGCGAACAGAATAAAATCGAAAAGGGGGTATGAAGCCCCGTAAAACGGAGCTAAATGTTGCAGATTTCGGGTCCTATAACATTTTGAATTTTCGAAATCCCTACCCATATTTTGAAAGTCCCTTTTGCACTCAAACTTTTGTGGTCAAATGTAATCATGCAAGATCTCCCTAATTTTCGTCATTCACTGTTGGCAGCTATGCAAGATTTAAAAGACTAGTTGAGGCAAATCTAACCTAGCAGCATTGTAAAAGCTGCGCAGGTCCTAATCACAGCATTACGCCGCTGACAGGTTAGGTTTGCCCATAGTGACAGATGTAAATGTGCAAAACAAGAGCCACTAAAAAATAAAATAAATAATTAATAATTAAAAAAAATTTGATATTAGAAGGAAAACTAGGGTGAGACTTACTTTTTCATTTTATAAATTACTTATAAAAATACAAATCTTTTCGCATGATATTGAACATTTTTTTGAAAAATGTTTTTTACATTCGGAACTTAGATATTTTATCTTTGATTAAGCAAAAAATGATTTTTGGACAAACATTTTGTAACCCATTTTCATATTTGGCAATTTTAATTTATGCCTAGGATATTTCAAGAATTCTCCCTGAAGCGCCAAGAACAATTATTCATGATTAGAAATTCCTCTCTGCATATGTAATTTTACTTCACATGTCATCTATTGACTAAAATATTCTTCCTTAACTTTAAGGGGAATAGTGGAGACGAAACGGGGGGGAGAGAGAAAGAAATGAAAGAAAAAAAAGCAATCATACGAGTCAACGATAACTTGCTTGAAATTTTATGCAATCAAAAATGTTTCTAAATTTAAAAAGAAATGTCGAAATGAGTCAGCGAGAAGCAAAGGGATGTAAGTGGACATTTTCAAGTTTTAAGTAAAACACGTTTAAAGATAACGTCCTAGGTAAGCTTTTATTGATTTTTTTTCCTAAATCATGATATACAGCATGATTTAGGCAATTAGGGGTAAGAGCTAGTACTAGTAGACTACCAGGGCTACTAGTACTATCTCTTGCCCCAAGACAGAGGAGAGGTTCACCTATCATTTGTACTGGTTATCTCCAAATTTTTAATTTTGCCACTTACATCCCTTTGCTTCTCACTGCCTCAAATAATGCTTTAAATATTTCAATGTAAGGATATTTCTTTAAGTATATACATTACAACACTACAAGATTAATTCTTATAAAAACAAGTCTTGCAGCTTTCCTTTGGCGCTCCTACCCATGGCGCTGTGGGTGAAAGCCACCTAATCGCCCCTTTGAGGTGCTGCCTGCTGCAGCCGCCTAATTGCATTGTAGCATTGCTCGGCCCTATAATATTTACTCCCTTAGTAATTGTTTCCGCACATAAATAAGCGTTCTTTCCCTTCTTAAGCAATAGTTTTCAGAGATTTATGATAGCGGACGAAGTTGCTTGCTGAATGGAACTAATCGTACCATAACGCACCATTTAAATGAGAACTATATTGGAACAAGTTTTCACAAAAGAACTTTTTCAAAGATCTGAAAAGCATTTTCAAACATCCGATCCTTAAATGCAATTCCGCCAACCAACAATGACATCTTCCAAGCAAAACAAACATGGAAGTCGGTCAAATACCGGCTCGAGCCTAGTGACCTTTGTGGTTGATGAAAATCCCGGTGCACAAAAAGAAGCCAGCAACTCGGACGGAAAAGCAAGACATCAGATGTCCTCGTTTTCTATAATATAGGTCGATTTGGATGGAGAAGTGCTCCTAACTTCGGGCAATTTTGCACATTTTGTTGGACGCAGTTGCTGATAAGCCGAGGAAGGTATTAAAATGGGATCTCTGTTCATGTTGCTATTGTGATTCATCTGATGTGCTTTTCGTTCGTGTTCGTTTAATTGTTGGACCGTATACTTTCCGAAAAATCGATTTGGGGGATCCTATTTGGATCGGCATTGTTCGGGACTTCACAGATGATAGACTAAGAGTGCATTTAGTACAGAAAACAAAATTATCAATAGGGAATGGAATGCTTCTTTTTAGATAAATTGGGTTACCGCATTTTTCAAGGGTAATTAATTTTATTTAACTGATTCTGGAATAGATAAATTGTATTTTGATACCTTCGTGTGGTGATGTTTTGGAAGAACTAGAACAATTACTTATGGACTTCTTTCTTCGTTTGCTTTATCTTCTTTTTCAACAAAAATTGTTGAAAAGATCTGAGATTAGTTTTCTGCAGCTAATGCATTGACGGCTATAAATTGAATTGTGATACCTTCAGGTGGAGGTGGTGTTTTGAATGCTAGAAGCAATTGCTTGCGGACTCCTTTTTTATTTCCTTTTCTCTCTTTCAACAAAAATTGTTGAAAAGATTGAAATTAGTTTTCCGTTGCTAATGCTTTTAAGGCTTTTAAAATAGTATTTTAGAAGTGATACGGTAGGTCAGTTTTGGTTATGAAATACAAGCAAATTTTGTTCTGTTGAATGCTATCTAAACCTTTTGGGAACTGCATCAACTATTATGAGAAATTAAAATACATTTTGATATAACTCGAAATTGCATCTCTTTTGTCCTGTTTTTCCGTACTGAATGTTACTAAAGCTTAAGAATGGGTTCATTGTTTATTCCTGGGAAATCAATCATCTTTGACCTCCTCGAATTATTGTACTGAAATCAAATATATTAATGTGATTTTAAAATAGAGAGAAGAAAAGAGGTTGTGGATTAAAACTCCTTCTGATAGCTATAGGGCAGTCTCAGATTTTAAGGGCCTTTTTTTTTTTTATATAATAACTATTTTCGGAAACTCGATGAAGGTAAATTACTCATTTTTAGGCACCTTTCAACCCCTGGCAACCCTGATCAGGTCACGTGAAAGAAGTTGAAATTCATACATTCACGTTTTATTTACAACTTTTACTCTTCATCTATGGTAACAATTTTAGGACACTCGATGAGGGTAGGTCAAGTCTAGTGGATCTCGTACTATTACTAAAGCTAAGTATTCACTCAGCATTCGGGGGTTTCTCAATCCTGAAATTTTCTATTTGCAGCCTTAAAAATGCATTTTAGACGAACTTTGGTAATGTTAGGAGAAGAAACGGTTGGGATGTACTCCCCCTTTCGTTTTTCAAAATTGAAACTTTACAAAAGTAGTTGTTGTCTGATTATATTAGAGGGAGTGGGTTTGGAGGTTCTTCCCCAGAAATGTTCGGAATTGTCGCTCTAAAAACGCAGTTTTAGAAGATCTTTGGTGATGTTAGAAGAGGAAAAATTCGTGGCCCACTTACGGAAATTTTTTGAATTTGTTGTCTTAAAGCCGCTTTATAGGCGATCTTTGGTAAATTAGAGGAAACGAATTTCGATGGAAAGCCTGAATTTTGATGAAATTTTTAATAACTTAGCTAGAACTTTTGAAATACTGTTGAAATCTGCCCTTAATGTTTAATGTGCTGACCCTTTTGTCCCCCTTTACTTCCTAAAAATCATTAATAGTATAAGTAAATGCAGCAATTTTTCACATTAAGCTACTTTTTTACTTTATTTTATACGAACGAATTTATCACTGATCGTTTTCCTATATTATCATTCATTATATTTTTACTTTGTAATAGCAAAACCGCTATGAAAATTAGTAACACGGAGTTTTTCTCATTATGTGCTTTATACCAGGGCTTTCCAACCTTTATAGCCAGTGGACCCCTTTCACAGATCCCCAATTTCGCTGACATTTTCAAATTTCCTCCCTTTTAATATATTAAAAGGTATAATTAAATGTGAAAAACGGCGGGGGGGGGGGGGTAAAGGGGGGAATTTCGTGTCAGTCAGATTGGATTTGAACAATACCTTAGAAACAGTTTGAACCTTAGAAACAATTTGAAGCTAAAAGAAGAAAAAAAAAAAGGTAGATTTTAAAGATTTACTAATCGACAGGGACCAAATTTCAAATCAGTCGTCGAGCACATGCCATAAAAAAATTAGGTCATTCCATGAACTTAAAGCTTCACTTCTTAAGTTCACATTCGGGAAATTTTCAAGTTAATCTAAGAATCATTAGCAATGGGTGAAAGATTTCATCAGGACATCAATGAAATAGAAAGGAAGTATCTAGGAAAATGGACTACTACTATAGTTAACTGACTATTGCTGGATGTTACACCAAGATGAACCTCGCAGATAACACAAAAGGAAAAGCACGGAGCAGAACATAAGCGGTTCTAAGAACTAAAAACTCCGACGCTTAGAATAAAACTGTGTGTAGTCAATATATTTCGTCATAGAAAGTGTAGAAAAGTTGGGAGATTCTAAAGTCAAAACAAACAATTCTTAAAAACTTATTAAATTAATTTTTAAATGCACTAAATCGGAATAGATATTAAGTCTAGTAATGTGGTACTTTTCAATGGAAATTAAGGATTCAATGAACTTAGAGCATTTTTTTGCAAAGCGCCCAATTGTTATGCTAAAAATGCATAGTATAAGCATAAGCCAAACCACTGTACATTTTTCGATTTCTTAGAACAGGGTGGCGACAGGAACTGTGAAAAAAAGTTCCCTGACTTTTCCCTGATTAAGTTCACCAAATTTCCCTGATTTACGTTACCAATGATAATGGGTTTCTTTCTTTGCTTTACTTGAAATCCATTGTACGTTTGTGTAAAATGCAGTATTTTAAACGTTTTAAGTTATGTAATGTGGTTGAACTAAAGATATATTTTAAAAAGATGCTACTTTTTTAATAAAATGGTTAAAAAAAGACATTTTGGGGGGGGGGGGAATAACCTACAAAACAGCATATTAAATTTTTATACATGGAAAGATTATAGAAAATTAAAAAAAAAAAAAAAAAAAACTTTACTTCCAGAAACCACTTAGCATAAGAATTTTAAGAAACTATTAAAATTACTCTTAAAAACATATGTGTATTTATGATAGAACTAAAAAGTAATTGAAATTATTTTGAACTAAGTTTTCAAACAGTATAATAATTATTGCAAGAATAACAAGTAATAGTGAAAGAATAGAAGTAATGTAGTTATTCTTATATAACTAATTGACATATTTATGCAAAACAGATGAAACCATTTGACAACCATTCATAGGGAGCTTTTCTCTAATCAAGAACATAGGTTTTAATGAATGAATACAGCATTTTAACAATAAAAAAATAAAGATATTTTCTTAAGTACACAAGTTAACTCTATTTCAAATGATTTCAGTATGTAACGAGAAAAAATCTTAGATTGCTTTTGTAACAAACAACTTTGAAATGCAAGGAAAAAAAAAGCAATTAGTTAATTTCAAAATATATAAAAGAAGAATACAACTTGGTTATAAAATTAAAGAATCACTAAAGTCTGAAGAAAAGAAAACCTTTATAATCTGCGGTGACAACAAATAGTATAACGGCAAAAGTTTTTTTAATTGAAAGTTCAATTTTAGCAATTAAATTAAAAACGCGAAGAAGTAACTTTTAAGCTTTTATAGTATTAATTCAAAAACTAAAGATTTTTTCTTGAAATCGTGATTACAGTATGCTAATTACTTCGAGACAATGGAATAAAGGCAAAGGAGCTAAGGCATAACTGAAGGCTTCCTCTTTGCCTGTATGGTTGTTTATTTTACGTAGCATTGAAAGCGTAAAAGGAAATTTCAAGCTAGGTAAAATAAACAACCTAACAGGCACAAAAGCAATCTTAAGAAGTTCATCCTGTGGTTAATAAGTAAGATTCAATACTTTGACGTTGAGGAAAAAAGATGCACAAATATGCGGCAGTGTATAATCGCACCTCATTAATTTTACTTTTTCTTTTTTTGAACAGATAATTG